>NC_133970.1:39519558-39849400 GCF_031877795.1 Strix aluco
AGCAGAGGGGGAGAATCACCTCCCTCGTCCTGCTGGTTGTAAGGGACTGTGTCGGCTGTTTTGTCTCGGCATTGTTGTTGCACTCTTACCATCTCCTGAGCCGCAGGGTCGTGTAAGACTGTCAGACTGTGTCAACTGTCTCTTTCAACACTGCACCACTGCCTAACTGGGCCTCAACATTCTGTTGCCATGAAGAAGTATGCCCTGAAATATCCCAGAAAAAAACCACAGTGTTTGCCTGCAGCTGGAATGATGACATCTTTCGTAACATCTACGAAGCTGCACTTGCACGCAGGGCTGGGGGAAGAAGTCGGGATGAGGAGGATGTGCAGAGGCTGAAGGCATCGCTGGCCAACAGCCCCCCCTCCCCGGTATGACCACCATGAACACCTGGGCATGCGCGCATGGAGGAACACGGGGCGGCGAATATGATAATGAGCTCCATGGAAATGGGCGGACTGATTGAGGGGACTGGGGTGATAAAAGGACTGCGTACTCTTCTCTCAAGGGATTCCCCATCTCCTGCAGAGACCCCCCATCACCTGCACCGAGACCGAACCAACAGGATGCCCCTAGATTCATGGTGGTGGTAACTGAGCTTGCTGCATCTCTTCCGTTTGCTTGCTTAGCTGTTCTGACCTTTTCTGCTTCCCTCTGTCCTATCGCTATTACCTCCTGTTACGGGAATAAAGTTTGAAAGGTTGTACAGCATTTGACCTCGTTTGTGTCTTAATCTCGCTCTTGGGATCGTATCAAAACCTCCCCCGACATTGGATTGGGATATGGTCATGGTTTTCTTGATGCAGCCCAGGATACTGTTGGCTTTCTGGGCTGTGAGCACACATTGCTGGGTCATTTTGAGCTTCATGTCAACCAACATCCCCAAGTCTTTCTCCGCAGGGCTGCTCTCAATCCGCACTCATTGTCCAGCCTGCATTTTGTTCTTCGGATTGTCCTGCCCCATGTTCAGAGCCTTGTATTTGCCTTGTTGAACTTGAGGAGGTTTTTATGGGCCCACCTCTCAAGCCTGTCAAGGTCCCTCTGAATGACATCCCTTCCCTCTAGTGTGTCAACTGCACCACACAGCTTGGTGTCATCAGCAAACTTCCAGAGGATATACTCAAACCCACTGTCCATGTCACCAACAAAGATGATAAACAATGCCAGTCCCAATACGGAACCCTGAGGAACGCCACTCATCATCCCCCTCCACTTGGACATTGTTTTGCTGATTAAGGATACCAATTAAACTCGGACACCAGAGTGAAAAGAGTAGCCGCATTTTACTGGTGATAACCAAGTAATGTTACAGTGTAATACAGAAAACATGCAGTAAGAAAAGGCAGAATAGTGCACCTGAAGCAGCAAACAGGAAAATACAGGGTAATGCATCAAATCATTACTACACGAGAGAGAGAATAGTGATTAAGAAAGATACATCACCACTTGCATATGTTACCATCATCCAGATCCGCAGACGCTGGGGAGCCCCGGTTACAGCGAGGATTTGGAGAGCCTGTCCCGGCAAGTGGGAAATCCTACGTGGTCCGTCCACCCATAGGTGAGGCATCCAAAGTCGCTGTGAGTGGGTCCAGCCTTATATACCAGAGATCGGCCAGCCAGAATAGCTGGCACCTTTGTTTTGAGCGGAAAATATCTGGTTTCATTCTCCTGTTGGATTCCACCCAAAGCCTGGCCAGGGCTCGGGGAGGGAACCAAGGGAGTTTCTAACAAGGCCAAACACTTGGGTTCTCAGCCTTGAACAAGGCTAAACAAGGGAAGTTGGATACATTCTCTCAGAATTTCATCCTCACTACTGATTATATTCTGTCTAAGCTACATTCTCTCAGAATTTTGTCCTTACTACTGATTATATTCTAAGCTGCATCTTTCACTAGTGAGCTTACGTACTTTGTTAATGATTACATACTAAGTTAGCAGCTTCAGCTTGGGGCCTGTTGTTCAGGCTGCAGTATTTCAATGCTTTAGCACTTTTTACATCAGCATAAGTGGGTTGTTATAACTTAGTACAATACCTACTAGCACAATGGTTATCAGTTATAAAATATACAGGATTCATCTATAGGTCAACTCTAGCTTGGGCCTGTTGTCCAAGCCTTAGCACTTCAGACATTGATGTGTTGACCACAATTCTTTGAGTGTGACCATCCAGCCATTTCCTTATCCATCAAATCCATGTCTCTCCAATATAGAGACAAGGATGTTATGCAAGACAGTGTCAAATGCTTTGCACAAGTCCAGGTAGATGGCATCAGTTGCTCGTCCCTTATCCACCAATGCTGTGACCCTGTTGTATAAGGCCACCAAATTTGTCAGGCACAATTTGACCTTAGTGAAGCCATGTTGGCTGTCACCAATCATCTCCTTATTTTCCATGTGCCTTAGCATAGTTTCCAGGAGGATCCGCTTCACGATCTTGCCGGGCACAGAGGTGAGACAGACTAGCCTGTAGTTCCCCAGTTCTCCCTTTTTTCCCTTTTCGAAAATGGGGGTTATGTTTCCCCTTTTCCAGTCAGCGGGAACTTCACTGTTGCCATAATGCCAGTATGAGAAAACCCTCTAAGACTCAATGTGAGTTTTAGAAACGCACTCTTTATTGCAGTGCCAGGCACAGAGGGGATAGCTCCTCCTGAAGTGTGCACATTGATCGTCTCAAAAGTAAAAACTTATATAGTAAGCAATCATACATACTCAGCATTATTCCGAGAAATGATTAACATATTTAACACTCTTCCTGGAACTCATTAATATATGTAAATGTCCTTCTTGCATGCACACTTAAATTCTTAGGTGGTCTTCAGGGGTCCTCTGGTGGTCTCCAATAGTCTTCATCACGGTGTTCGCTAGTTGACCCTTATCCTTGTGCATGCTCTATTTCTACTTGACTGATTCCCATCTCCTTGGCTAACTCATATCAGTTCTGTCCAGAACAGTTCTTTCTTCTCACAGGTTACCTTAGCCAATACCTGTCATTAAGATTTATTTTTCTATTTTCTTCTGAACCACCAAGTTAATCTATTACAAGTATTTCATAATTTAAATTTTCCACTAACCTCTACATATAGAAGATTATTAAGTTACAATTTTTACTTTAACTAAATACCTTTTATTTTACTATATTGATCAGTTTGATTTGATTATATATTTATCAATACCTATCTTCATTAATCCCTTTTATTCATTTGACTTCTTTATCCTTAAATCAAGATGGTAAAAGTATGGGGATTTCAAGCAGCATTGTTGGTGCATAACAAGTTTCCTTAGTTTCATAAGACCTAACAAAATATTATAACCAACAAATATGGTTCCTAAAGCTCATCTAGTTTCTACGATTGAGTTTCACATCACACAAACTTGTAACATTCTATTTCTACTACATTTAAATCTAGTGCTTTTGTAACATCACCAGACTGTCATGACAGCTGAAATGTGATGGATAGTGGTTTAGCCACTTCATCATGATTGTGCACCTTCAGGCTCCTTAGATGGTCTTGAACCTGATTTTCTGCTACAGTGGGTGGTCATTCATTCTCCCAGTCCCTGTCTTTTCATTCTGTGACTTGGGGAGTGTGGCTGAAGCACTTATTGGTGAAGACTGAGGCAAAAAAGTCATTGAGTATTTCAGCCTTCTCCATGTCCCATGTAACCAGGTCTCCTGTTTCTTTTTGGAGAGGGCCCACATTTTCCCTAATCTTCTATTTATCACCAATGTACCTATAGAAGCTTTTCTTGTTGCCCTTGCCAGATTTATCTCTATCAGGGATTATCTCTATCAGCTTTCCTAACCTGATCCCTGGCTGCTCGGACAGTTTCTCTGTATCCCTACCAGGCTATCTGTCCTTGCTTCCATCCTCTGTAGGCTTCCTTTTTGTGTTTGATCTTTTACAGGAGCTCCTTGCTCATCCATGCAGGACTCCTGGTGTTCTTACCTGACTTCCTCTTTGTTGGGATACATTGCTTCTGAGCTTGGAGGAGGTGATCCTTGAATATTAACCAGCTTTCTTGGGCCCCTCTTCCCTCCAAGGCTTTATCCCATGGTACTCTACCAAGCAGATACCTGAAAAGGCCAAAGTGTGCCTTTCTGAAGTCCAGGGTAGTGACTTTGCTGCATGCCCTCCTCGCTGCCCTAAGGATCTTGAACTCCCCCACTTCATGGTCACTGCAGCCAAGGCTGCCCTTGAGCTTCACATTCCCCACTATCCCCTTGTTGTTGGCGAGAACAAGGTCCAGCATAGCATCTCTCCTTGTTGGCTCCTCTATCACTTGGAGAAGGAAGTTATCATCAACGCATTCCAGGAACCTCCTGGATTGCTTATGCACAACAGTGTTGTCCCTCCAACAGATATCAGGGTGCTTGAAGTCCCCCATGAGTACCAGGGCTTGTGAACGTGAGGCTGCTCTTATCTGTCTATAGAGGGCCTCATCCATTTGGTCTTCCTGGTGGGGTGGTCTGTAGCAGACCCCCACTATAATGTCACCTGTCCCTGCCCTCTCTTTAATCCTGACCCATAAGTCGGCTCCTCATACATTTCCAGGCAGAGCTCCATGCTCTCCAGCTGGTCACTGATATAGGGGGCGACACCCCCTCTTCATCTCCCCTGCCTGTCCTTCCTAAGGAGCCTGTGTCCTTCCATTCCAACACTCCAGTCATAGGGGCCATCCCACTATGTCTCAGTGATGCCAATGAGATCATAGGCCTGCAGGTGTGTGCATGTCCCTAGCTCCTTTTGTTTATTCCCCATGCTACGTGTGTTTGCATAGAGTCATTTAAGTTGGGACCCCAATGAAGCTGACTTACTGACTAGAGTGGATGGAATTTGTTTGTGCTGCTCTTCAGGTGCTCTCCTGCTGACCTGTGATAGTGCATTCCTATAGCTAACTATAAACTTTGTGTAAATCATATGAAATGAATTGATGGTAATTTATTTCAAACCAGTCCCGACAGACTGAAAAGACCTTTACTCTTTATCTTGACCTCATTTAAAGAGACAGAACACAGATATTCTGAGTGGGAAAAAGGTCTTTTGTCTTTAGTTCGTGCAATTAAACAAGTTGAGAAGATACGTCAAGAACAAGCCGTTCAGACTAGAGGTCCATTTATTCTATTAGACACAATTCTAAAAGGGACTGTTTCCCCAGAGGGAATTGCACAAAAACCTACAATCAGGAAATGGTATGCCTATTTAATGGGAATAGCAGATGAAATGCAATTGACTGAAGGACATACAAAAGCTTCTAAATTACAAACGCCTATTAACACTGACCCACTAGCATTACAACAACCATTTAAACCTTCACCAATTCTAGATGCACCCCCCTTCACTGAAGATACACCAACTGAGGGCGTTTGGCTTTCTGATGCCTCAGCAAAAAGAGTGGATGGTAAATGGCAATATAAAGCTGTTGCATTAGAAATCAAAACTTGTAAACAAGTGATCAAAGAGGGGGAGGGCAGTGCCCGAGTAGGAGAATTAAGAGCAGTTGTTTTTGCAGCACAAAATGAAGCAAAAACCATATATGTGGACTCTTATGCTATTTGGGCAGGTGCCACACAGTGTCAATGGGAAGCCCTAAATTGGGAGATAAATATATCCCCAATCTGGAGAACTGAAGACTGGCAATTACTATTAGGCATAGCCAAAAAAACACCATTCCAAATAGGATGGGTGAAAGCTCATGCCAATGACAATAAACGAGCCACAAATTGGAACTGAAAGGTAGATGAATTAACAAAATGAATTAGGAAAATAGACATTGAAAATTCCTCAGACCCCACATAGTATCGATTGGGAGAATGGTTACATCAAAAATTAGGCCACACAAGCCAAGAAGCACTTTACTTTTCAGCTCAAAGCTGAGGTTGGCCACTTAGTAGAAAAACATGTGAAACCATCCTTATGGAATGCCCTCAGTGTAAATAGAAATTGCAAATGGATCACCCTGCCAAAGCACCACCTTTACACATTAAAGAAGGAAAAACTTTATGGTCTACTTGACAAATTGATTACATTGGTCCTTTAAAATACTCTGATGGGTACAGATATATCTTAACAGGTGTAGAGATAATATCTGGACTCCTTACAGCTGCCAAATGCCAAAAGGCTAATGGATAAAATACCATCCAAGGCGTCTCCTCATGGTTCTCAATTTTACCTGTCCCTGACTCCATCCAGAGTGACAACAGCTCGCACTTTAGTAGCAAAGAAGTACAAGAATGGGAAAAACAAGAAGGAATAAAATAGGTATTTCACACACCTTTTTATCCACAATCTAATGGTATAGTCGAACGAGCCAATGGACTGCTGAAAAAATACATTAAACCACATGAAGGACAATAGGACATCTGTATTTCTAGAACTTTACAGCAGTTAAATAATTGGTACGGTCCTTATGGAAGTCCAATTACTCGAGCCTTTTTAACACCTTCTCTAGAAAACCCCCCAAAAAATGGGCATACCTTGTCTTCGATGAAACCAGGACAGCCTGTGATGGTAAAAATACCATCTGTAGGAACAATACCAGTAACCCTGATCAAACCATGAGGATTTCTAGTATGGGATGCTATTGACAATGATGGAATAGAACACAAAATCAGTACTAGATGGATTTATCCTGCATCATAAGTGGTAATCCGTTCTGTCTTCTCCACCGAGACAGTTCCTTCTTTCTTTCTCTTTTTCAGAAATAATGAACTACACCAACAACATTGTGGGAACAAGCAACACACCTAGCAATCCCACTGGTAGCACTGTGGGAACAGTCCTCATCTTTGATATAGGAATCTTCGCAGCATTGTGCCTACTCCTTCTCTCCCTCCCCATTATACATCAGTGGTCACAATGATGATGCCTATATTCCCCTTCCCCACTATCTCTGTTCCTACTCATGAAAGTAAGTATACTCACAATGGCCCAAACATCAGATCCTTGGGACATTGCACTACTAAGATACACTGGGAGTATTGGAACACCACAAAACAAGACAGCTCTAAATCTCTCTATTTTAGTCTTACATAGCAATGAAATATATGCAAAGGATGAATGGGGTTGGGACAATTCTCAGCGAATGGCTCAACTCCAGGCCATGACGGGAGAGAGAATACAAATTGGGTGCCAAGTGATCAATGGATCTGCTTATCATAGGCCAACCAAAATTAAAATATTTTATGCTGATCTTACCAAACCAAAAAACAACAGCAATGATTGTTATAAAATAACAGAACCAAATTCAGATTGGTGGTATAATTTCACCTTTACCAAACCTATAATTGCATTTTGTATTTGGGGCTATAGAAACACAGAACTGCTATTTGATTTTACAATTGGCTCATGCAATATGTGGAACTTGTGCACAACAGCATGGCCATTTATCCATGCTCATATAGGCTGTAATGGATATATACCCAATACTTATCCTGCCAAATCCCTACATTTGTCTGTAGTAGCATTATGAAACAATTTTGCCTTCCGAAAATGGATTATATAAGATGAAGATAAAGATTAGCAAATTCCATCTCTAAAAGGGACAAGTGGAGACACCGTTTCAGTAGGATGCCGAATTGAAAACTACACTCAGTGTACAACAGTTTCATGTATTATTGTAGACTATAATGGAGGAAAACATGGATACGGTCCTGATAACACATATACCTGTCCTTTTGGATGTGAATGTTGATATAATTTTACTATATCCCACTCAACACTCATAATGTGTCTTTGGGCAGACTCCAAATCTCATTTCAGATTGGGTCTCTAGTTCAAAATCGAAATTCAACAGCCGTCCATACCGACTCGGCCTCCTATTAAACTGTCTCCTCACATTTATAACAGAGGCCCTTACATAATTAAAAATACAGGACAACAGCAAGTTCTCTTTAACCCTAGTTGGTCTCTAAAGACTGGAGCTAGCACTAGACATTGATGTGTCAGCAATTAGATCAGACTGTTCTACCTTTTGGGGAGTTGCTCACACTGGGTGGTTAGCATGGTTACATGGAGAATCTTTAAAACAATCCCCCGGGATGCCACCGGGTTATTTGGAACAGGATTAGGAATACTAAATAGCATAGATGCTAAAGCCCTAATGAACAAACTAACTGCTACTAACTGATCAACTAACTGCTACTAACCTGATCAAATTGGAACACCCACTAAAGTCATCTTTGTCAGCCTTAGAGGCAAGTCAATGGCTCCTATCAAACATTTTACCTCATTGGGAACGAATTGAAGAAAATGATCATCAATTAATTGTAAAAGCTCTCAGAGGAACCCAGGGTAATATCTCTCTTACTTTGAGTTGTATCCAAGTGCAATTGCGGATACAGTCTATAGTAGCAGTCATTATTAGAGAAGGAGAAGGAGGAACCCTACCCACTGAGGTCTGTAAATTGATCTGGGACAATGCCTCAGAATTTGAAAGGAAATTTCAATCATGTTGGCAATTGGTCAACTTCACTCACCACGCAGAAAGGGGTAAAATTATTGCCTTTGTCCTCACCATACGCAATGCTTCAGTGTACACTATATACCAAATCATTGCGGTAAGACTAAATCACAATAGAACCATACTCTATCCCTTAGAGTATAGAGCATGGGCCCACCAAAAGGAGGAAAAGTGGCAAACAATTGATGTAAATGCATGTACCGTGCAAGAACAACGAGGCTTCATTTGTGAAAATAATACTCTTGAAGCTCAAGACATTTGTCTTGACACTGAACAAAACATTTGCCACTTTGAAATCCACCCAAACAGAACCCCTGAAACCATAGTCCTATACGTTGGAAAAGGATGTGCTTGCATGCGAACATTATGTGATTCTTTATTGGTAGATGATTTTGTCTATAACATAACCAATCAGTTCAATCTATGTGTGTGTAACTTTTCTCTGATTATTGGTTGTGACATTAATTTCTCTGTGCCAGTAACTACCTACCATGACTTATCTTTTGATTACATGTTATATTGCAAGCTACAGCCTACACCTATCGGGATGAAACTAACCATGATCAAGCAACTCCTCCAATGCCCTGATTTAATCAATCTTCTACAACAAGCATGAGAAACCGGAAAAAAGACTCTTATCACAATCCAGCATGATGTCAAGGAAATACATCAAGTGTTAGAGAGTCAAAAGTATTGTAGAACACCGATGGTGGGAAGTCCTATTTGGATGGTCATCAACAGCAATGGGACTGTTTCATTCCTTGCTTCACCCAAACATGATTTTTCTAACTCCAACTTTAATATGTTTACTGCTTATAATAGTGTTGTATATTAAGGTTTGGATGATGGCTAAACAGATTACGCAGTTGCAGAAGTTTCCCCGTGTGTATATTTCCCCAAAATAATGAAACTTTCATTAACTAATAGAGGCTAACCAAACACACAATTCCCTCTGTACCGGGTCTGGTGCGGACCTTTGCTTCACTTTGCTTATATTAAAACTGCTGTTGTTTTACTCACAAGGGTTGTTTTGTTTTCCTATCTTATTTTCTTTCCCCTCTTTGCCCTGTTGAGAAAAAAGGGGAAAGGGGGGGGAAGTGATAGAGCGACTTGGTGGGTACCTGGCATTTAGCCAAGGTCAAACCACCACAGTCTTTTTTTGGCGCCCAACGTGGGGCGGGACAACGGCAGTTTTATATTAATTGTGCTATAGCTATAGCAGTTAGTAAGCGACAAGCTCTTGTGCTGGTCACGGGTTTGTTTATTGCTCTGCTTATCTTTATTTTGCTAAGCTCGGGAACATGCTGGAAGAAATTGGGAACATCATGAGTGGTTTTATTCTGCAAGCTCCCGAAGTATTTATTAATCCTTATGTTAGCTCTTTGATACTGTTCATTAATGCTATTCGCCTATTGTGGGCTGTGTGGAGCTCGTTAGGTTTTTGGTGTAAGAGAAGGCAACTTTTGGGTGAGACAATACCAAAATGTGCCCTGAGGCAGCCTGTCCCTGGGTGGCAGGGGGAGTGGAAGGATTTGGGCAGATTCCTAGGACGGTTATCACCTCCTGTAGCCTGGGATCTTACCCCTGAACAGGCAAGCAATCCTGCAAAATTGACACAACACCTGATAGAAGGGTGCCTTGTCTATCCCAATGAAAATCAGCAACTCCTAGCGCTGTACTGGGGCCTGGCCTGTGCTTATCGAGCTGCAGTTCAGTGCTCTCAAAGGACTGTGGTGGAGATGGGGACTCAAACAATAACAACAACAGCAGAGGTTGCCCCAGTAGTAAAATGAAACAGTGGACAAGGAGAACAACAGGCCCATACCCTCGATTAATAAGGGAGGAGAAAGAAGAGGAAGAAGCGGGTCCTTCAGCAAAGGGGTCAGAAGAGGGAATAACAGAACTCAAACAGGAGGCAGAAACTACCCGGTCCCTGACGTCATCAGAACTGTGAGATCTGCGGAAAGACTATAGCCGCCAGCCGGGTGAGCGGATTGCTGCCTGGCTGCTTCGATGCCGGGATAATGGGGCTGATGCTCAGCAGCTGGAAGGTAAGGAAGCCCAACAGCTGGGTTCCCTTGCTAGAGATCGAGGAATTGAAAGGGGAATTGGAAAAGAAACAGGAATTTGCAGTCTGTGGAGACGGCTCCTTTCAAGTGTTAAAGCAAGATATCCTTTCAAGGAAGATCTTACGGACAACTCCCCAGGGAAGTGGACTACTGCAGATGAAGGTATCCAGTACCTGAGAGAATTAGCAGTGCTGGAAGTCATCTATGGTGATCCAGATAATGATGAAGCCCCTAAAAATCCAGAGGATGTCCTGTGCACACGGGCCATGTGGAGGAAGGTGATTAAAGGTGCGCCATCCTCGTATTCTGCCGGTTTGGCTGCCATGTACTATCCTGAAATGGATATGGGAGAAGGACTAAGATGTACACCAACTGTGGAGGCAGTCTCTTCCTGGCTTCAGAACTTTGAAGAGAGTCTTGGTACCTCCTCATCTCTACGGGCGAGTGCCTTAGATGTCAGGAGCACCCCAAGAAATCAGTTCTCTTCCACCCCAGTCAGAGGGAAAGGGAAACCTAGGCGCATGACACGTGGCGAACTTTGGTTCTTTCTGCGTGACCAGGGGCAGGACATGGGGAAGTGGGATGGTCAACCCACCTTCAAGTTGGAAGCTCGTGTACATGAATTGCGAGGAAAGGCCCCTGCCAAGAAGAAGACATCCAAGAAGGTTGTTAATGTAGCTGGTGTGAAACCGCAAGAAAGTAATCAGCGATCTCCCAGATACAGGAAGACTGAGATCACCTCCCTTGGCCCTGATGAAGGAGTTTCCGGCCTGGCACAGCAAGGGTCAGACAGTGAATACTCTGACCAAGAACAGGAATAGAGGGCCCCTGCCTCCAGCCAGGAGGAGGAAAGGGATGATCGGGTGTATTGGACAGTGTGGATTCGATGGCCTGGCACATCAAATCCACAGAAGTACCAGGCTTTAATCGACACCGGGGCACAGTGTACATTAATGCCATCAAGTTATAGAGGGGCAGAACCTATCTGGATCTCAGGAGTGACAGGCGGATGTCAAGAACTGTCAGTACTGGAGGCCGAGGTTAGCTTGACCGGGGACAAGTGGGAAAAACATCCCATTGTAACTGGCCCAGAAGCCCCTTGTATCTTGGGCATTGACTACCTCAAGAGGGGGTATTTCAAAGACCCAAAAGGATATCGATGGGCTTTTGGTGTGGCCAGTGTGAACACAGAGAAGGTCAAACAGTTGTCTAATCTGCCTGGCCTCTCAGAAGATACTTTTGTTGTAGGACTGTTGAGAGTTAAAGAACAACAGGTGCCAATTGCTATGAGGACCGTGCACCGACGGCAGTATCGCACGAACCGAGACTCTCTGGCTCCCATCCAAGAACTGATCCGTCAACTGGAGACCCAAGGTGTCATCAGTAAGACACATTCGCCTTTTAATAGCCCAATATGGCCAGTGCGAAAGTCTGACGGAGGGTGGATGTTGACAGTAGACTATCGTGGCCTGAACGAAGTGACGCCACCACTGAGTGCTGCTGTACCAGATATGTTAGAGCTCCAATATGAACTGGAGTCAAAGGCAGCCAAGTGGTACGCCACAATCAACATCACCAATGCATTCTTTTCAATTCCTTTGGCAGAAGAGTGCAGGCCACAGTTTGCTTTCACGTGGAGGGGTGTCCAATATACCTGGAATCGACTACCCCAGGGGTGGAAGCACAGCCCCACTATTTGTCATGGACTAATTCAAACTGCACTGGAAAAGGGTGATGCCCCTGAACATCTACAGTGCATCGATGACATCATTGTGTGGGGCAACAAGGCAGAAGAAGTGTTCAAGAAAGGACAAAAAGTAATTGAGATTCTTCTGAGAGCTGGGTTTGCCATAAAGAAAAGCAAGGTCAAGGGACCAACACAAGAGATTCAGTTCTTGGGAATAAAATGGCAAGATGGACACCGTCATGTGCCTATGGATGTTGTCAACAAGATAGCAGCTATGTCTCCACTGACCAACAAGAAGGAAACACAAGCTTTCTTAGGACTTGTGGGATTTTGGAGGATGGACATTCCAGGTTACAGTCAGCTGGTGAGCCCTCTCTATCAAGTAACCCG
Source organism: Strix aluco (assembly GCF_031877795.1). Lineage (NCBI taxonomy): Eukaryota > Metazoa > Chordata > Aves > Strigiformes > Strigidae > Strix > Strix aluco. Next base: position 39,532,168 of record NC_133970.1, read on the forward strand.
AAAGAAGAACCATTTTGAGTGGGGTCTTGAGCAACAACAAGCCTTTGAGCACATCAAACAGGAGATAGCTCGAGCGGTAGCTCTTGGGCCTGTTCGGACAGGACCAGCTGTGCAAAATGTACTTTACACAGCAACTGGGGAACATGGCCTCACATGGAGCCTCTGGCAGAAGATACCAGGTGAAACTCGGGGTCAACCATTAGGATTTTGGAGCCGGGTATATGGAGGATCAGAAGCCCACTACACTCCAACTGAAAAGGAGATATTGGCAGCATATGAGGGGATTCGAGCCGCTTCAGAAGTTGTTGGTACAGAAGCACAGCTCCTCTTGGCACCGCGATTGCCTGTACTACATTGGATGTTCAAAGGAAACATCCCTTCTACACACCATGCAACCAGTGCTACCTGGAGTAAATGGGTAGCGTTAATCACGCAACGAGCTCGACTGGGAAAACCCAACCGTCCAGGAATCCTGGAAGAGATCATGGACTGGCCAGAAGGTAGAGATTCTGGAGCACTGCCTGAGGAGGTGGCTCGTGCCCAAGAAGCACCACCATATAACGAGTTACCAGAAGATGAAAGGCGGTATGCTCTGTTTACTGATGGATCCTGTCGTGTGGTAGGAAACCATCGAAAGTGGAAAGCTGCTGTGTGGAGTCCCACAAGAAAAGTCGTTGAGGCCACTGAAGGAGAGGGCGAGTCAAATCAGTTTGCAGAAGTAGAAGCGATCCAACTAGCCCTAAGGATTGCTGAACGAGAAAAGTGGCCAGTACTGTATCTCTATACTGACTCCTGGATGGTGGCTAACGCCCTGTGGGGGTGGCTACAAGGAGTGGAAGAAGACCAATTGGCAGCGCAGAGGTAAACCCATCTGGGCTGCTGCACTGTGGCAGGACATCGCTGCCCGAGTGGAAAACGTGGCTCTAAAGGTACGTCATGTAGATGCCCACGTGCCCAAAAGCCGTGCCACCGAAGAACATCAAAGCAATGAGCAAGTAGACAAGGCTGCCAAAATTGAAGTAGCTTGGCTGGACCTGGACTGGGAGCGCAAGGGTGAGCTATTTGTAGCTCGATGGGCCCATGAAACATCCGGGCATCTCGGGGGAGATGCAACGTACAGATGGGCTCGTGATCGAGGGGTGGACCTGACCATGGAGGCCATCTCACAGGTCACTCATGAATGTGAAACATGTGCTGCAATCAAGCGAGCCACACGAGTAAAGTCTCCCTGGAACAGAGGGCGATGGCTGAGTTTTCTATATGGTGAGGCCTGGCAAATTGACTATATTGGACCACTGCCATGAACACGCCAAGGCAAGCGCTACATACTCACCATGGTGGAAGCAACTACTGGTTGGCTCGAAACGTACCCTGTAAATCATGCCACTGCCCAAAATACTATCTTAGGTCTTGAAAGGCAAATTTTATGGCGACATGGTACTCCTGAAAGAATTGAATCAGACAACGGGACCCATTTTCAAAATAATCTCATAAACTCCTGGGCAAAGAAACACGGCATTGAGTGGGTGTATCACATCCCTTATTACCCACAAGCGTCTGGAAAGATTGAAAGATACAATGGACTGTTGAAGACTATGTTGAGAGCATTGGACAATGGGGGATGGAAACACTGGGATATAAATTTAGCAGAAGCCACTTGGCTATTTAACACCACAGGATCTGTTAACCGTCCTGGTCCTGCCCAAACAAAACCCTTTCATACTGTGGGAGGAGATAAGGTCCCTGTAGTACACACAGGGAAATGGCTGGGGAAGGCAGTGTGGATTGCTCCTCCCTTGGGAAAAGGCAAGCCCACTCGTGGGATTGTTTTTGCTCAGGGACCTGGGTGTACTTGGTGGGTAATGCGGGAGGATGGGGCTACTCAGTGTGTGCCTCAAGGAGATTTAACCTTGGGGGGGAAATAATCTGTGGGTTGAGTTGTATGTTGCAGGAAGTGATGGAGGAAGTAGGAACGACGAAGAGTGAACCAGATACATGCGATGATGACCCAAACCTAGCTGGTGCTGGAGTCCAACAGTCAAACATACTGCTCTGTCCTGAACATCCATCTTGACAGATGGGAGCCAAGTCACTGAACATCTGGAGGAGTGAAGAAAGCTTACGGAATGAATAAATGAGTGTTATGTGGGACCTGGGCATGACGTAAATGGTATGGAATAAGGGGTGGAGACTGTACCGGGTCTGGCTGAGCCAGAATTGGTTTTTCCCCTGTAGCAGCCCTCATGGTGCTGTATTTTATGTTTGGAGCTGGTAGGGTGTCGATAGCACACTGGTGTTGTGGCTACTGCTGAGTAGTGCTTACACAGCACCAAGGCTCTTTCTGACATTTCCCCCCCCACAGTGGGACGGGGTGGGCAAGATCTTGGGAGGGGACACAACCAGGACAGCTGACCCGAACTGACCAAAGGGCTATTCCAGACCATATGACATCTGCTCAGTATAAAGCTGGGAGAAAGGAGGAAGGGGGTGGGGTCACCCTTGGTCCTCCGAGGCAACCACTACGCGTATGGGAGCCCTGCTTCCTGAGAAGGCCCGACATCGCCTGTTCATGGGAAGTAGAGAATAAATCTGTTTTCTTTCTTTTGCTTCCGCACGCGGACCTTTGCTTCACTTTGCTTATATTAAAACTGCTGTTGTTTTACCCACAAGGGTTGTTTTTTTTTCCTATCTTATTTTCTTTCCCCTCTTTGCCCTGTTGAGAAAAAAGGGGAAGGGGGGGAAGTGATAGAGCGACTTGGTGGGTACCTGGCATTTAGCCAAGGTCAAACCACCACACCCTCAAATTACAATTGGATTATCTGTTTATACACATAGAGGCAAGAGGCAACCACGCTGCCACTCTATGGACAAGATAAATTGACTTTAGTCACGTGGTGGATTGTGGTGGTGCAATTCACTCCCCCTCTCCACCTTGCTGGGATGCTTGGTGCTTGGTGTAATTCCAACCTCCCTCCTGGTTCACATACCAACAGAGGGTGATATGGTATGCAAATGGCAGTGGACTAGAGCATTAAGGCATGCCCTTCATGTGACTGGCTCCTGCTCTCCATATTGCTTGGGAGCAGTAATAACAATCCATCACCTCCTGACAGTGTGGTACATCTGTACCTGGGAAGTGGCTGAGGGAGGGAGATAACAGAACTGCACATCCAGCAAGTTCTGGGCCTGCGCAACTGGTGGAAAACACCAGAATATTTCATCACTTGAGTTGGGCTGAAGTGGAAAAGTACCTGACAAAAGTCAATTATCTTGGACCCTATAAATAGTGACCCTAAGTGAGACCCTTTGAGCTCTCCTGGATCACAGTGGGCCTGTGACCAGCATCTCCCCTGGGTTGGGACCCCTCTCAGGTATGAACTCCTTGAGGTACCGTCTGCTGTCAAAGTCGATAAAGGGCCAGGGTGAAGTTGACCCCCTTGAGTCTCAGTTATTGCCCATTGAGGAATGCCAATGCATTGTATTTACTCTAAACTCAAGAAAAAGGAAATTTTGACTTTGAGCTAGCTTCTCTTTCACCCACCTCTCCACCTATCTATGTGTTTGGATATACACAGTTGTTTTCACGAGTGTGGGTACATACTTATTCAACTGGATCCAAATACTTTTGTCTGTGTGTTTGTACGTATTGTGTTTGTGAATGCGCATGTATATATGTATTGATTTAAGGTACTGTTAGCAAATTAGTGTGAATCTTGTCATCTTCAAATCTGTAGTTAAGTCGCTATTTTAATTATAACATATTTTACTGAATTACTTTGTAAATCCTTAAAGTGGTTAATGATTAAGTGCTGCTAGTCATTAATAAATCTTGATTTGCTACTAAATCATTACTGTGTCAATATTTCCATCCATGACACAGAAAGTAACATTCATCTTGGGAGAAGATGTTGACACAGTTCTAGAGTGTAAATCATCCCTATGAGACACTAAACTCTGATGAGGCTCATCTTTTGCTTGTTGCATATGTTTTCTTCTATGTCATGATACAGAAAGGACTCAAATATCTAAGAAAGGCTAAGAATGAGAGACATATACAAACTATATGTATTATTATATATATAGATTGTTTATATATATTGTGTTTATTTATATTATATAATATATATAGTGGACAAAATAAGAATAATTCTTTCTTTTCTACCTAGCTATGCATTCTCACAACTCAGTCTCAAAATAGAAATTTTTTTGTCTGTAAAGAAATTATTTTCAATCATTTGTGAAGACATCAGATCGTTAACATAGTTCATGAACTGACAATCTGAGGGAATACAGAAGGTTTCTGTGCTTAAGTCTTAATGCCTGTATGCAAAACCCATGATAAAGGAAAACTTAAGTACTGCAATATTCCACCTTGATTTACAGCCTTCCCCAGATTACTTCTCAACTAGATACAACATGTGATCTACCATAAATGGGAGGAAGGGTAAATAACTGCCATATATTTTGTATTTGCGAGAGACACCATGGATACATTTGCAAAGTGTTATCATTTTATTTTATTTATTAGTTGGCTTTAATTATAATCCTAGAGGAAACTGAATTACGGTTTGACTGCAACACAGTCTGACAATGGAGTAAGTTATAGCTGCCACCTTCATGGGATTATAGGCAACACATCAAAATAAAGTGATCACTTTCCTTCTTCAAATCTTCCAGACATGATTAGATGAGAAATTAGTCAGAGATGGAAAAGTCTTTAGACACAGAGCTGCTATGTTTTAATTCTGTCAGCTAGGTTTGACAGCTAAATACAATCTTCTGTGATAGAATCATAATGATCAATTAGGTAAAGCAGCTGCACCCAGCCTCTTGTGCAGTTATGACTTAAGTCATCCTCACTGACTATAACCTCCATCATCTCTGCTCATTTAACTGAGGTTAAGCATTATAGATTATTGAGGAATTGGGTGATGGTAAATCAGAATGACTTTCCCAATTTAAAAATAAAAGATGATCAGGTGTTTCAGAGACAATATTCAATGCCAAGCATTTACAGCACCATTCTCTGCCATAGATATTGGGTAGAGAAATCATTAAAGATGGGTTTTATCATATCTGAATTTAGCCATCAAAAAGTTAGGCTCTGAGATCAAGCTGCTCTTTATGGAGCGACATATAGTCGCTGGAAAGAGGCAGCCGTTTCAGGGGGTAATTCATCCTATGCTAACCATCCAAGCCAGATGGGACAAATCACCAACCAGAGGAACATCTCTCTCCTTATTAACCTAAGAGGGACTGTAAATGACTAGATGTCATGCTCAAGTTTTATATGATCAAAGTGGAGTGAGATAAATAGAGACCTTTCTGCCCACTACATATTCAGATGGCTGAAAGTGCTCATGGAAGATGTAGCAGAAGATCGTCAGAGGGTATGACGCCTCATTCTTCTTGAAGAGACTAACTTAGTACCAAATATCTTTCAAAATGTGGCATGTAGGGACTGGTTGTGGAGACACTCGGAACCTGGAGATTTCATGGGCTTGGTACATCTAAAAATATAACTATATGTAAACTGTGTCTGTACTAGTAATTTGAACATACCCAGGGAGGAACCTGAGCACATCTACATTGTTAAATTGTTAAAATGATCCCTAGCTTGGTTTCAGACCATGGCAGGCCAGCACTTTTGTAACCAGTTGCTGAGCATGGTGCAGAACCTAGAATAGTCCAGGGACCACTTTCAACAACAGTTTGTGTGTGGTAACCTTGATGTGAAGACTAAGAGAGTTTAATAGTATGGAAAGATGTTGCTTCATGCCAGAGAATGGACATGTTTAATATATGAATCTATTTAAGGCTTAATCTTAGACTGTATGCCCTCTTCTGCAACCTTTTCTGTATTGCAAACTGACTTGAAGCAAGGTACCCCTAAAGCTATGAACCCAAGCCAGTGTTGATATACTATGTCCCTCAGTAGGGTGGGTGAAATGACATAATAACCAATACTAAGTGGTTTTCAAATGACTCAAAACTTAGGCATCTGCCTGAAAAAGACCAATGAGCATCCCTCAAGGTTTCTCAGGATAGTAATTTCTATGGTCTCTTATATGTGGAATGACTGCTACGTTCCCTAATATACAGTGTGCAGTACTGGAACAGTCACAGATATTTCCCCTTGTTATTTATTGTCTCAGCTGCTATCTGTTCAGTGCAGCCTCCTGTTGTCTCTCCACCAATACTTAGCTCATAAACTCTTTGGACAAGCACATTTCTTTGTCTCTAGGATGCTTGACCTAAAATCTCTGTGGCAATACAGGTAAAATAATAATAGTAATTACAATAGTATAAATGCAGACTTCAGCTGTTGGAGGCAGGAAACAGAAAATTCACCTTAAATGCATGCATGTGTTTGTATTCCTCTGAAATAATATTTCCAAAATAGAAATATAGCCACATAGTATAACTATATACATTAAAGTAGTACTTTTGATGGAGAACTTTTGACAAGTCAAAAGATATCACTGGATTTTCTTGAAAGGAAGGGAAAGTAGAGGATAAAACATCAGATTTTAATGAATTGAAATTCTTCATGAAACCATAACCTTTTCAAGTTTAACAGAGCAAAACAAATCAACTGCCCCCCAGATCATCCAAAACATAATTATGCAAAATAGTCAAAGAAGAAAAATGAAAAAGTGAACATGCTAATGATATCAACTATCACTCCAGGACAGACACAAATGACACTGACTACTAGTATGGTTTCATGGGAATCACAGTGTTTTTTGACAAATGTATTCATGTTTTAATTGTAAAGTCAATAGTAAAACAAGTCTGGGAAAAAAAATGTTGATGAGAGTATACTCTACTTCATGTCAGCTTTAAAAAGGAATATTTAAAAGTCCTGTCCAACTGATCGATCAAATGATTAACTTGGATGGTCAAGGACTGTGAAAGATGGTGACTGACCTGATTCTCTCTAGTAAGTCAAGGGCTGAATTCTACATTTCAGATATTATTACATGTTGGGATAGAGCTGCACTGCTCTAGGGAGGACTCTGGGAAGCATCAGACAGACAGTGTCTTTGTACACTTCTTGATAGGATGCAGGAGTGTGGCTAATGGTGAAACACTGGAACAGGTTGCCCAGAGAGGTGGTAGATGCCCCATCCCTGAAAACATTCAAGGTCCAGTTGGACCAGGCTCTGAGCAACATGACCTAGTTGAAGATGTCCTTGCTCATTGCAGGAGGGTTTGACTAGATGACCTTTAAAGGTCCTTTCCAACCCAAACTATTCTATGATTTTAATGCACTGCATTTCTGTAGGACACGGCACCTCTGCTGGCCAGTCCTGGTGAGTAATGAGCAGAGGAGACAGAGCAGTAGCCCTATAGCCTCCAGATGACTGGTGCATGACTTGTGCTATGCTTGCCAACCCTTCCTGATAAATGGAAAGGACGCAATGATGTTAGGGCTCTACAGAGTCAAAATCGGGAGCCCCAGCATTCCCTTTGGGCCTGGTTCTCACACACAGACACGTGTGTGCGGACTGAGCAATAGTCTAACCCTAAACCTACGTGTGAATGCAAAGCTGAAAGTCAAATCCTAAAGTCCTTAAACAGTCAAAATGTCCACTGAAATCAATGTTATTCATTCCTGGGATGGTGAAATGACCCATGCATGTAGAGAGGAGGCAATAAGTGCATTCCTTGTCCTAGAGCTGGTAGAAACTGGTTCTGCCTTGGATGTTGGCTTAACTCCTAGCATTTGAAGACCAGCCAGGGACCACAGGTAAAAACCCAGTATTTTCTCCACTCAGATTTTCAGAGAAGGGATGAGAGGATATGCTAAGTGACTTTATCCATAATACAGAAGAGCCACAGAGCAACTGTGAATTGGGAGCTACTTCTGCAGGAGGGCTGAAGGGAAAGAACTCCAGGTCCTGGTCTGGAAGATGCTGTGTCAATGCTGCCTTTTTGAACTGTTACAGGTTACTGTGGTCAGCTCCTGATGGGTAGCTCATGGGGAATTGTCATCAAGTTGTACTTTCTTTTTTTTATTCAGGGATCCTTTCAGTTTCCACCATAGACTATCCTTCCTCTTCATCTTCTTCTCTACCATGGGCAGTGAGGACTCTTTCCTTCGGATTTCCCTCACTAGTCCATGAAAGACTGTACCGGGTCTGGCTGAGCCAGAATCAATGTAGAAGCAGAGGGCAGCTGAAGTCTCAAAAGAAGGAGCAGGAATATTCTCTGGCTAAGCACATTTCTTCTTCAGTTGAGACCTACAAGGAAAAGAAAAGTCGATAAATATTGCCTAATGCACAGTGCATGAATCAACACGAGAACACTACAGTATATGTAGTCTAACTTTTTGGATACTGCAAATCACTGACCTTTAATTTTACAGGAAAATATTCTAACAGTACCTGACAGAAAAGATTCAAGAGTGAAATGATCAGACTGAATCCATGAGATGTTTGAACAGAGCATACAGGCAGTATTCATGTACTCAGGTATATTATTTCCCTAATTCTGATGCATAATTTTTTCCATGCATTTCCTCTCTTTAGTGTGGTAATCCTGTAGTTTGATAGTGCTGTAGTTTGATAGGTACCTTTATTCCATAGACTGGAACGGACGGCCAGAAAGATTTACAGAGAATTAAGGTCCTAGAAAATCTCTGTTCAGCGTTAACCTAATCCTGGAGGCAACCTGACTCTTTAAGCACACCAACTTTCATACCTTAAGATTTTTCAGTCACTTTAATTTCTGAGCACAACTTTAAGTGTTTTGCTCTTGGCAGGCCAGTAATCTTAACAGTTAGCTCATGCCTGAGCTGTACGAAGATCCAAAATCTGTTTTTCAGCTCATCTTCCCTAAGCGGCCTCGTGTACTTACTGTATTTTGAGGAACTGTAAGGGGAGGAATCACCACGAATCTAGAGGGAACCAAGGCAGCTCTTTTTTAATTTGCCTGAATTTTGAAACAGGGATGTTACTTCTAAAATTTCCATATTGGATACCTCTTGGCATTTGACCTGCCAGCCTGCTAAATGGAAGGGTGCTCAGCATGCTGATTAATGCATGGTTTAAACAGAATTTAAATGCTTATCATAAGGAGTACTGTTACCTACCACTTAAGGTACTTTTTTCACTTTGGGAGCTCATCCAGTAACATGTAGCAAGTCTGCAGCAAAACAAGGAGCAAACCCTATGAGCTTCTAAATGTTAAGCTAGATTTCCAGCCAATCTTTTCAGTATTTGAACATAAAACTGAATGAATGAACTGTGTGAATGACATGTATGCTGTATATTCAAGTTCTAGGTCAGAAATTCCAGCCTTTGTTTTTATTTGTGTTTGGATATCATGATTTATTCAAGTAACTTTCCAACTGTCTGGATAAAAAGGCAAAAAAGTACTTTGAGACAGCTTTGTGAAAGGCTACATAATAGGCTATGAAAAGTCTTGATTGCTACCACAAGACTAATCTTGGTTTTTATTTTCTTATTTCTAACTTCATGCACCCAAAGTGACATTTATATTTGTTAAGGAAATAAACCCTGATGTTTCAAGATACAAACAGACTCTCTCATACCTATCATGAGGATTTTTTTGCATCTGTCTGTAAAGCTGGGCACAATGAGAAACAGGATTTGGGATGAAACAGAAAATCTGTTCATTCCAGCCTGAAGGTAAATCTGCACTGAACATGTATCTGCATAACACAGACCGCAGAATTCCTCCCCATCACCTTTTCATTGAGTCACATTTCACTTTGTAACATTAGTAGGATCATTCCTCTATGTTACAGGTATAATCTTAATTTAATTAAGAATATTGTTAGGGTAAGCAGGGAGGTTGAATGCCAACCTAAACAATATTCACTGACACAATCAAAGATTGTTATTGCTTTCCAACTGCTATAATTGCCAACCTTTAGCAAAAGGAGATGGGTAGCAATATGGTCCTTGTATTTCTCTGGGCAGCTGTGTAAGCAAAATGTGGGATTCAATATGTCTATTGGGCATGATTGAGAAATTGATTGTCTGGATATTTTGGTCTATTTTGGACTTTATAATATTTTTTTTCCTTGACATGCCTTGTTTGAGCTGAAGGATTTTTTTTATTTTATTTTGTTAAAGAGACTGCAGTTCTGAGCGAATGATTACACAGAGCTGCAGTTTCAGTGAAGATTTTATACATTCATTACCTAAAAGGAAAAAAAAATGCACATAAATTGAAACATCCTTATGTTAAAGAATGGTAAGGTCATACATATAATTAGGGTGCAAGCACAACAATACTCAAATATGAAACATTGCCCTTCTTTTTGTTCTGTGATTTTCTAGTCTTTGCCCATCTAACTCCTCCTTTGTTTCACTCTTTTTTTTCTTTTTTTTTTGTCTTTTCTAGGATCAAAACTATGTTTTTTCCCACCTGCAAGGAAGAACAACTGCAGGAAAGACATGGTATGCTCTGTAATGAAAAAAGACTGCTAAGAGCTGTGAGAACTGGAGAATACTCAGGAGAAATAAATTGTGCAGAAAAACTTCCTCCCAGTTTCTATGTGTCTGGAGGCTTGTAACTTGGCCAAATTTGGATTTATTTCTATAAAAAGCAGCAAAAGTTTGGTTTTGGACTCCAGTTTCCTGCCAAATTACAGAGAAAGCATTAAAGTTATTAATGGCAATAGTTCATTTCAAAGCCTGGTATTTTTCTTAAATCTTGCCCTTGGGAACTGATTACCTGCTTTGGTGAAGTTTTATGAACTAATTCAGCATGAGGAGGACACCTGGCACAAATTCAGGATGTTTAGCTGAAGATTTTCAGCTTCAAGGCTGAAAACAGGCTTCTCTGAAATCTAATGCTGTCATAATTACCATTACTGCTTCCAGCAACAATGCAAATATAGGTATAGTACTTTAATTAATCTGTTTGCTGAAGAAACCGTAAATATAGAGATGTATAGAGGAAAAGTACACATTTTTCTTTCTGTTCATAATTTGGTCAAGAGGCTAGAAACAAGGGATAAAGCCCTTGATGAGGTCACTGACACCCATATAATTCCAGGTATTTACCTTGTTCCCATTTTATTGCCAGAAGAGAAACTGTATCATAGAAATCCATCCTAGATCTGCACAGCTCAGGGAATTGTTGACAAACTGCAGCTTCTGCAGGTCTGTAGCAGTGGAAGATATGATCTGTCAGCGTGACATGGACATACAGGTCAGGGAGCGAGGTCACTCTATTGAATATATATCTGGGAAGCAGAGCTTTATATCTCATCTTTAGAGTAACCTGCCGTGATTGAATCTGGCATTGTTTCCCAGAGTATAATTTTGGTTATATTGATTCCAATTTAGCTCATTCCTTTGCTGGTAAACCTTAAGAAGGGAATGAAGGTGGAAGAATGGTGTAGTGAAGATAATGAAAAATGAAAACTTAAAAGCTGACAGAAACTTTCTGAGTTTGATCCAAACTTTAAAAATTGTGATTGTCTGGGCAGGGTTTGGATCAGGACTTCCAGAAGCAGGGCATGAAGCTCACACACTATAACCAAAGAGCAAGATCCCCCTGAAGGACAAGTCCATAAAATGGGCAATGAATCCTCATGAACATGATGCGTGACCCCCAGAAAAAGAGTCTTTTCCTGTCTTCCTTGTAAAGTGCATGGTTCTGAGTGCCCATTTGGGCACGTGTGAGTTGAGAGGGAAGATATGACAGTTACAACAGCATGTGGACTGTGGATAGCACGTGGGACTGTAGGCTGAATTTGGGAGTTTTTCATCTCTGGACAGTTCAGGGCAGGTGGGACACAGCACAGCTTCATACCGACAGGAAGTATTCACTGGCTACAAACTGCATTTTATAGCATTAAGATTCTGTTTGTGGCTTTTGCAAACCTCCCTTGGAAAATCACAAGTGAGATTAAAGCCTGTGAAAGCTGTGATGGATAAGCTGCCATCTTTAAGACAGTCAGTTCCCCACTAAAGTCAGCTCCTGCACAACCAAAAGGAGAGCACAAAGCCATCTGGGCTGGATGGTGGGTGGGGAGGCACTGGCAGTCATTGGTCCCCATAGGCAGAACATAAAAATATCTGTATCTGAGAAGGAAAGTGCAAAGAAACTAAACAGATCAATGGTCTACCTCTGCCCTTGGACTGTCATTAGCTGGAAAATCTCCATCAGGATCAGACTATTTTGTGTTCAGCATTGTCTGTCCTTTGGTCAAGGCAGCAACAGAAGCATCCCAAAATAGATTTCATTGACAGAGATCGTATTAGCAGAGTCAACAGCATCACCTTGGGTGAGCTAGTGGTGGTCTTCATGCAGGAAAGTAATACGTTTACACTTGTGCATCTCATCCCTGCAACAGCATGGTCTACTTGAGATGGCTTTTGCAGCTTTCCCACTGTGATTGGGACCTTCAGGTTGTCATGGAGAGGTCCGGAGGCTGCAGGTGGAGTGATAAGGGTTGCAAGGATTCTCCTAAACTTTTGTTACAGAATTCCACCCTGGCAGTCCTTCTTAACTTTGCAATGGGAAACAGAGTGATAATTATAGATCCAAAAGCTTCGTTCTGTGAAAATCTTTTTTTGAAGACATGGTCTTGATCACTAATCAGAGATAGAAGGGGACACATGTTGCTCAATAGAGTGCTCATCTAAATCCCACTGAGGCTAATAGGAAGAATTCCAGTGGGTTTTGATCAATCTCTGTATTTTTTACAGGCAATAATTTATGTGAGCTGTAAACAAAAGATAACTAAGAACATAGGGAGGGAAGCGGCATCTTGAGCAGACTTGTTTGCACCACAGTAAATAATAAAAGGAGTAGGAAAAGACATGAGTACTCTGAAAGATGTCTAGGAAAGGTCCATGCCCTTTCCCTTCATCTCTGGTGGATTTTTTCTGTTTCCCAACAGGTCCCATTCCAGAAAAGAAGAACCAGCTGCCAGGTTGTGTATTAGCACCTGGATATCAGTTTAGAGACAAACAGGCAATCCAGAAGAATCCACGCAAATATTTGGGTCCCTTCCCATCACAGTCCATTCCCTCATCATATCAGAACAAACACAATAAGCTTTTGGTACAGGTGCAAACCTATAATATGTCACAGGAAAAAGCTGGATAGATAAAAGGTATTCATAACTTCCTCAGTGTCTAATAAGCAAATTTGCCAAGAGAAAAAGAGAAAAGTAATCTCATGGGTCTAGAAAGTGAATGCCATCCTGGACAACAAAAAGCAAAAAATGGGTATTGCCTATCTGACATGAATGATAATATTTTTAATCCCAGCACTGACCACTGATTTTATGCCAAGGGCACTCCCGCACAGCATCTGTGAGTTTTCTCATTAATGATGAACAACAACCAGGACTGACCAATTTTCACGAGTCTCAGTTCATCACTCTGTCTAAGGTACCAGGAAGAAATTAGGTGGTCCCTAGCCACCCAGCACTGACAACTGTCAGGGACCTACTCGGTAATCTGAACAGGGACAGACTCTATATTTTGATAGATGGGACTGGCTCCAGCAAAGGCTGAGCTGAGTGTTCCTACATTGCCACTTGCCTTTCCTAGAGCCAAAGGCTTTCACTGTAAGCATTTGATTCCTGTTTTGAGAAACATGCAACCCAAGCCACTAACCCAAAAGCAGATCTATTATACCCATGACATTTTTGACAGTTATTTATTTTTTCCTTGGACAAGTGTTATATCAACAGGCATGGTGGCAGAGACTTTCTACAGGCTGGTATGAGGATCCTTCCAAGTGTGAAATGCTATTGTTCAGGTCAAAGCTCAAATATTTGGATATTACAGCAGTGGCTGGTGTTGAAAACCTGAGCAGAACCAGATAAAACAGAAAAATCAATCCTTCTGTCTTTTTAAGACAAGCAGCACTGTTGTTATTTCTTCACATAATATTTGTCATGGAATATTTTTTAAAAAGAAAAAAATGTTCCAAGCCCTTTTACCCTGCTTCTCTGTGAGAGACAAGAAACCAGGCCAGCGCGAAACTAAGAAAAACAGCCTGAGAAAGCAAAAGTTGAGGCTGATTGAAGAAATGCCTCAAACACTCTCAAGACAAAACTGAGTCACAGGGTGGATAGTGTGGAGGTCGAAGCTGATAAGGCTGCCCCAATAACACAAGATGCAGCTGGAGGAGGGAGCCCTGTGGAGACAGGACGGCTCTGCTCTGGTGCACCTGGACAAATTTCAAGGGCCATCTGTCCAGTGAATGACCTTTGCTTCATTATCCACGAAATGCATATTAAAGTTAACACCCCTCAATATGCTAACGAGGGCTAACATGATCATGCTAATTACATCATCCCATGAAACACCTTACCCCTCCTCGTACATGGGATACGTAGGTATGTGGGTCAGCCTAGGGGATGGACCCAAGGAAAGTGGGTATAAATCAAGGGGGGGAAGTGTGGCAGGTGCATCCACCCAATGAAAGCAGAGCTTCTTGGCTGCTGAAGTGTAGCAGCTCCTGACTGCCTTTGTTCTCAGGGCTTCGCGGTAATTGGGGCCTTTGGCCAATGGGAGCCGCTATTGACTACAGGTCAGATTCGGCCTGGGTATAAATGGAGTCCCCTGGGGGAGCCATTTTGAGCTCGTCCACTGGAGCAGCACACTGCGGTCGAGGACTCTACCCTTGGGTCAGGACGCTGCCCAAGGAAATTCCTTGAGGGGCCTTGGGTCGGGACGCTGCCCTGAGCAGGTCCTCGAGGTTGAGAGCCCTCACTTATCAGGTGAGTGATAAAGCATTTTGGGTTGCCGTTAAACCCTGGGGAGTGGGGCTTTGTTCTGTATTTTGGGTTGCCATTAAACCCCATAGAGTTCTTTGTTATGTGTTTTGGGTTGCCGTTAAACCCTAGAAAGTTGTTCTGTTCTCCTCTCACAGACATTCGAACCTGTAATTTACGGAGAGCTAGTTAACTGTGTTAATAGTTGGTTGCTCATTTGGGAGCCTCCGTAACAGGAAGGAAGGGGGGGCCCAGGAGAGTGCAGTGAAGCGAAGAAGACGGATGCCAGCGAAAAAGACGGCTGCCTCCTGTGCCTCCTGGAACCCTCGCCGGCGGGATCAGTGCAGAAACCCAAACCAGTGATCTGTATTTCCCCATTCCCTCTATCTCCCTCTTTTCCCTTTCCCATTAAGAAATGCAAGGCATATTGTATTGCTTGCCACAACTTGCTATATACTTAGCCAACTATTGTGTGTTCAATTAGTACATTGTGGGTAGTTAATAAATGTTTAGACTTGGAGATTTGTTGTCCACTCCATTGGGGATTTGCGAATCTGAGTCACTTGTCTCCCTCGTCTGAGCGGCACATGACATTCTCTTTCTTCAGATTTATAAACCGCCTATCATATTCTTGCTACTGAGCAATGAAGTGCTAAGGCTTGGACAACAGGCCCAAGCCAGAGTTGACCTATAGATGAATCCTGTATATTTTATAACTGATAACCATTGTGCTAGTAGGTATTGTACTAAGTTATAGCAAACCACCTATTGTGATGTAAAAGGTGGAAGTATTGAAGCCTGAGCAACAGGCCCTGAACTGAAACTGCTAACTCCGTATGTAGTCATTAGTGAAATATGCAGAGAAGATGTAGCTTAAACATCATAAAACATGTCTATCTTGAATGTATCCTTATCTTTCTTTATGTGTGAGCAAGATAACGGAGCCACAGAAACAGTTATCTGACCTTGTGACCTTGCTCATAAATTAATTAGACCAGCAGGGAAACTCCCTTAGCTTCTCCCTTAAGCCCTGGCCAGGCTCTGGGGGAACCTAATGTGAGATGGAAACCAGATATTTCCGCTTAAAACAAAGGTGCCAGCTATTCTGGCTTGCTGATTTTTGGTATATAAGGCTGGACCCTCTCACAGCGACTTTGGAAGCCTCACCTACGGGTGGACGCACCGCGTAGGATTTCCCACTTGCCGGGACAGGCTCTCCAAATCCTCGCTGTAACCGGGGCTGCCCAGCGACTGCGGGTCTGGATGATGGTAACGTATGCAAGTGGTGATGTATCTTCTTAATCACTATTCTCTCTCTCGTGTAGTAATGATTTGATGCATTACCCTGTATTTTCCTATCTGTTTAAGCGCACTGTTCTGTCTTTTCTTACTGTATGTTTTCTGTATTATTCTGTTATATTATTTAGTTATTTCTAGTAAAATACGCCTGCTCTTTTCACTCTGGTGTCTGAGTTTAATTGATATCCCTAATCAGCAAAACAAGCAATGACACCCCTGAAAGGAGGGGAAAAAAACAAGATCAAGTGGAAATCAATTCAGGCTGAAAGAAATGTTGAAGACTAGGCTTTGTGAGTAACCAGTGTTTTCTCTCTGTGTCCAGACATTCAATATGACTATGTTTCACATATAAACAAATGAACAGTAAATGCAAAAGTAAAACAAAAATCCTTGGTGTTAAAATCTCCAGTTTCCATCTCCCTCAACACAAACATTCTGTTTTGTTTCAGAATTTTAAATAAATTTCAAAGTTAATTACTGTTTAAAAATATGTTGAAAATTTTCCTTCTGCAAACATAAACATTTTAACCTTCATGTATGATTATCAAATGTATACACTGCAGTTACCAATTTGATTTTGCCAAGATTCCACTAGAATTCACAACTAGTTTCTGCTGACACAAACCAGCATTTTTCATTCAACCACACATGTGGACCTTACTTTTTTCCTCAGTCCATGGGAAAGCAGACACTTCTTTTTGGCAGCCTGAGCAGTAAATGTGTAACATGCTGCAGAAATGTGAGAGAAGAATTTCATGTCAATACCATTACTCTTAAATACTATTGGAAGTTGCCAGAAGTAATTAGTTGAAGAAACCTCACTCTGACTTCATGGCTGGCAATTCTGCAGGCTCAGCTTTGCTCTCTTTCTAGATTACAAGGCTAGATGAGATTAAAGCTGACATACAATTAATCATTATTGTGAGCGTATTGCAATTAGTTCTGTACATCTTTCTCCCTCCCCAGAGTTAAGTGAAAGCTGAAAGACTTTTCAATGTTTTTCTTCCTGCCTTGACACTCTGTGATACTTTTTACTAGTTTCACACTTCAAAATTATTGGTGATCAGAACAAGGTCTAGCATGAATGGCCATGGGTGTAGACAGGATTAGCAGACTGGGCCAAGGAGATGTGGTCTTGCTGTGTGAACTTATGCCCTGACAGACTGGATGGTATGGAAACAGCACATGGCACAGTACTACACATCTCACATCCTCAGGTGTTCCAACCTCTGAAGGCAGCTGCATTACAGAGACTCAGATATTCTTTCCCTTCCCCTCGTAACCTGACTTTTGCATTTGGACAGGAAGGAAAATGCGGTTTTAGCAATGCAGAAAATAATAGGACTCTCTGGGGCTTCTGTGATGAGCTTTGTGTCTTATTTTTAGGATTGGAGATGGAGAGTGTGGAGTTGTAAAAATAATTTGCTCATTTTTTAAAGGAAAACTATATAATAGTCTTGAGAAAAATTAAATTTCTTGACAAAATCAGAGAGATTAATCTGTCCCAAATGTGGAATCGCTGGAGAACAACGAACATGTTATGAGTGATCCAGACCAAGGGGCCTCACTGTAACAACAAGCTGCAGCTGTGTTCAAGGACATAAGCAAGGCCAAGACAGACTGAGAGACTACATTCCTGGCCAAAAGATAAAGAAGTTGGACTGTTGAAAACAGGATGCCTACCTAGTGGGAGAGCAGCGCGTGGACACCACACCGGGACCAATCATAGAGGGCAGAAGGGTGCGTGAACAAGTAGCTTTAGCCTATTAGCAATAAGATAGCGGTGCGTGAAGCTTGTGATAGAGTATAAACTGCTGTGTAGCCTTTAATAAAGGGGCATCAACTTGATCACATTGGTCGTCTAAGTTGTGTCCGAGACTTCCGCGCCAGCAAGTGGCGCCCAAACAGGGATGTGAAGGAGCCTTATTGAAACTATGTGGGACTTGAATACTGAGGAATCGGGACCCTCCCGTCGGTGCCCTCCCGAGCAAGAGAAGACGGCCCAGAGGGGGCAGAAGCAGCCGTAGCAGGCGCTGCCCCGGCGCCTGGGAAGACGCGCGCGCAATCGTCGGGAATCTCGCCCTGATCAGGTGAGCGGCTGGGGAGGAGATGGGGTCCACGATGGGTAAAGAAGAAGCGGCAGTGGTTAAGCTCCTCCAACATATACTCTCTAAGAGAGGAGTATCTTATGATGAGGGGAACCTGAGGAGGGTGCTGTTGTGGGCTCGGCAGCACGGACTAATCCCCTCAGCCTTTGAAGCAGCTACTTGGGAAAAGATCGGCGCGGCACTGTGGGACGACATTAGTTCAGGTTCTAAAGACAGTAGGAAACTCTCCACCGTGTGGAGATTGGTCCTAGACACTCTGACAGAACTGAAAGCGGAACGGCAGACCCCCGCCTCCGCTTTCGCTGCCTGGTCAGCAGAGGCCGAACGCGCTGGCGCTCAGGATTCCGCCACTGCTGGGACGTTCGCGGGATCCCTGTTCCCCAAGGCGGCTCCTAAAAGGAGGGACGGGGACGCTGCACGCGCAGCACCCGTGCGGCAGGGAAGGCAAGAGCAAAAGTCAACAGATTCACCACCGCTTGAGTCCCCCCCTCAAGCTCAAAGGACCAATCCCCGGAGTGCCCCGCCCCGCCCCGCTCCCGCCGCCCCCCGCCCGCCCCCTCGCCAGAGGAAGGCGCCGACCCAGCCCTGCCCCCCGTCCTCGCCCCCGTCACCCCGACCGGTGCAGGAACAATCTCGTGATGGTTTACAAGATCCACGCTTGCGAGAGCTAACGAGAAAACTAGAGCAACTTGAGATCCGAATGCAGCAAGCGGCTCAGCCTATTCCTCCGGCACCGCCGCCGCCCCCTCTTCCGATTAACCCCTTTTTTCCCGACACTGGGGGGGGCGGTCAGGGGGAAACGGTGGCGATCGGGCCGCTGCCATCGTCGGCTCAAATGGGAGGGGGGGCACTGGGAGGCGCGGGTGGTAATGGTAATCCGGCACATCGATGGCGGGGAGTTACTCGGGATGCGATAATTGAGGGGCAGTTTAACGAGCTGGGACCAATGGCGTTCCCGGTAACAGTAACCCCACAAGGCAAGGAGTGGGAGGCCTGAGACTGGAAAGTGATTAAGGAGGCCAAATTAGCCGTAACACAATATGGGTTAAAATCACCATATACTAATTCAGTAATTCAGCAGATTCTTACAGCACAATTATTCACTCCGTATGACGTGCGCATGATTATACAAACCTTACTAACAGCTTCCCAACAATTGCAATTTTTCCAACGTTGGCAAGTGGCCTGCGAGGCTGCGGCAGCCACACCCCGTCAGCAAGGAGATCCTCTACATGGGGTGCAAGCTCAGATGCTGATGGGCACAGGCCCTTTTGCCAACCCGGATTGGCAAGCAGGGTTTCAACCGGAAGTGTTAACGCTTAACCCAAGAATTAGCCCTAAAACCGGTTTTAGCTGTACATGATGAAAAGGCGGCACCAGCATTTACAGGAATAAGACAGGGACCCACGGAGCCCTGTCCAAAATTTATTGATAGACTACATGCTGCTATTAATGGTAATCCTGACGTAAATGATGAAATGAAAGTTAAATTTCTTGCTATGCTTGCTTATGATAATGCTAATGAGAAAACTAAGAAAGTCTTAAGTCTCTTACCCGCCGGCGGCCGAGCCCGGCACCGCGCTCTCGGCCCCCCCCACCCCCCCGCCAAAAGCGGCAGTTTTTACAGAAGCTACTGACACTGGAGTGCAGCGCCCCTTGTCTGCCAACACCACATATTCAATAAGCAATGGCTTTATATATTCTTAACAGTGTTTTGATGTTTGCAGCGTTTGTCATTTTATGTTGTGTGAGCAATAAGTGTAAGAGGCCTCTTTGTGTGATTGTTTTCCGTGTGGGAGACGCAGCCCAGCGGCAGCTGCGGAGTGCGGAGTTCTCTGACAGAGCGTCCTAGTGCCCACTGGGTCATCGGTGCTGCCTGTTTGTTTGGGCTCAGTGTTTGAAGTGTCATAGGTGAAATATCTCCTCTAGCGGAGGCAGTAATTCTGTGTTAATTGTTGTCTTGAATGCGGTTGTTCGTTTTACCAGGGGTCATAGATGCCAATTATGAAGGGGAAATCAGAATTATGGCCTGGACCCCTGGACCCCCGTGTTCAGTAACAAAAGGGTCAAAAATTGCTCAGCTTGTTTATTTTACTGCGGCTCCCCCTAATAGTATGCCGAGAAGCCGGGGTGACTCAGGATTTGGATCAGCAGGTACTCCTCAAATATTTTGGGCTCAGACAGCGACACAAGGTCGACCTCTGGTAAAATGTGCCCTCACCAAAGCAGAAGAATCTGTTGAACTGACAGGCATTTTAGATACTGCTGCGGATGTGACTGTAATATCTGTGAGCAGATTGGCCGTTAGCTCGGGTAACTCGAGTGCTTTTCAGCAAAGATCTCATTCATATAAGGGGCCCAGAAAACTGGGTAGCAAATATTCATGCATTTATATTGGAAACCCCTATTACATCATGGGGTCGTGACTGTATGGCTCGATGGGGAACTCAAATTGGATCAAATTTGTCTTAATTACCACTGCAGCACAGCCCACCCCTAAACCCACCCTGAAACTAACCTGGAAAACAGAATCACCTGTGTGGGTGGGTCAGTGGCCCTCACCAATGGAACAGTTGTGCCACCTTAATGACTTAGTTCAGGAACAATTAAGTGCAGGACATATTGTACCTACCACCAGTCCTTGGAACTCCCTGGAGGGCAAAGGGGCACGTGAACAAGTAGCTTTAGCCTATTAGCAATAAGATAGCAACATGTGTGCTTTATGCTAGTGTATAAATTGCTGTGTATGCTTTAATAAAGTGGCATTAACTTGATCACATTGGTCGTATAAGTTGTGTCCGGGACTTCCGCGTCAGCAACAACTAACATCATTATGTTCTTCTTTATATATATTGTAAATGAAAATGATGTAGGAATAATATTTGCAAACAATTCTGTATCAGAAATCAGTGTACAAACTTTAGGAAAAAAAATCTGCTTATAGTTGTGCTATAGTTCTGACAGCCTAAAAATCTGTCTATCTGGTGTGACCAAGAATAAATTTCACAGGTCTAAATGCTTTATTTATATACTTTTTTATGTTACATTTGATACTCCCCCAGCCTGGCACAGTTTAAGTTTAAACATACATATGTCACACTAACATGAAATCAGGATGTTACACCACCAATTTTCAGTACAATCAGTAATGGATGTTAATGCATATAATTTAAGTGAAATGCACTTTTCAAGTAGTTTCTCTAACATAATATTGGATAAATTATAATGTGAGCTTGGTTTCCTATCCTGCAAAAGTTTAAAAATGCATTAAACTTTGTACGTTGGGAGCAGTCTTACTGACTGTAATGGCATTAGTTCAGGAAGTTGAACAGCAGAAGAAGGTTTTGTTCTCTGTCTCACTGTTTTGTTTGTTCTTTAATGAAACAAAAGAAGAAACAATTTTCCTTTAAGTATTACTGAATGGCTCAAAATATAATTGGTGAAAGGTCATTGACTGTATTATCCTGTATGTTACCTTATCTCAATAGAAATGCTTTCCCATGGCTTGAAATGCTTAAAGAGTAATCCTTGCTAGAGGAAAAAAATGCAAGCCATATCAAATCCCAAATTCTAGCTATACTGTAATATGTACATTCACCTGTAAAGTAGCCTTTTTAACAAAACGATGTATGTTACCTTGCTCAACGATTTGTAGAATGTATCTATTTCGGTCACTGTAATAAAACAAGTTACATATATACATATTTAAAAATCCAAGTGTAAATAATTATACAGTATTTCCACAGATAAAACAACTAGTTGCACATGTGATATATAAAGCAAACTGCTGAAAATCTCTTCAGTCTTTAGGATGATCAAAGCATAAGTAACCAAAACTTACAAATAATAATTGAATTTTCATAAAAGAAGGTTTTTGATGGAGGGGCAGAAGAAATTCCCCTCCTACTCGCCCTCATTCCCCATGGTTTTTATAGACTCAGTCCCTTCCCCAGTAAGCCACAGGTGGTCTTTTTAGATCTAGCAATATATTTTAATGAGGTTATTTTCTTCTGTATAACAGTACTAATAAAGTTTCCAGTGACTTTTTCATAAAACATATTCTGTTCTTATTGAAGTTTATAGTGCTTCAGAAGTTTCAAGCTATTTAAACTCCAGGAAAATATGAATCTGATCCAATTATCTTAAAGTCTAATGAAATAGAAATTCCTTTATTTACTGAGAAAATTTAGTTACCTTCTATTCTGATAATTCAGTCCAGTTTTTATTCCCCCACCCCCCAAAAAAAGTCTTGTAGTTACAAGCCTGTAATTATACATAGCAAAGAAAGAAAACTGCTCCTTGCCTATGGAAATATATATAGTTTTTCAAGTTCCAACCCCTCTCTAAGCTGCTAACCATCACACAACATATGCCATTTGGCAATTTGTCTCCTAGGATATTCACAAATTTCTTTCCAGTGCTCTCCACCTGTTCCTTCTGCTGAAGATCCCAAGGTTAACCAGCCAATGACCTCATTCCTTGACCCCCTATCTGAATCTAAAACCAAAAATTCAATGCTGATATCATCAAGGCCCTCACAAGGAACATCAAAGACGAACAATTCATTGAACACTGCATTGGGAGTGCATTTCTTCACATGGGTTTTCTTTTTAGAAATTCTCTTCTTAGCATGGTACAGGTTCACTTTGACATAAGGGTCTGCAATGAAAAGAAAGAGCACAGATAAGCTGTTGAACAGTGTTGTTTAGAAATTCCTTGATCTAGTTAATAGTAAATTTCATAACTTACCAACATAATTACATCACAATGAGGATATGTTTCAAGTTATTAAAGATGATTAATCTCACCCAATTTTTTTGCTTACATCTGAATTAGTCCCTTTAAGCTCCCTTTATGGTCACCAAAGATGGAATCAAGATAGTCAATGAAGTTTAGGGCATGATTCATCTGATCAAATACAGGTGTCTCTTTCATGAGATAAATCCTGCCCTGTAGTCCATTAACCCTAATAACATCTCTACTACATGCAATGGTGGTCTGAAAGTACACAAAATTCTAACGGACTCTGACAAATATGTATCATTACATATTTATGTGTATCAAATATGCTTTTCACACATTTTACCAGTGGGGAAAAATCATTAGCGTTAATAAGACTCATGCAAAGAAAAGCCTCAGAAAGAAGAGATTAAGATCATGCTGAGAGAATAGATGAATGGATGCAATTAATTTCTGTTGTGGTTCTACCAAAGTCAATTAGCTTGATTAAATTGCTCCCACCAATTTTTATTGAACAAATTTAACACTAAACTTTAAATGTAAAGGGTATGTTTGTTGTTAGGATATGTACTTGAACTTATGTCTGTGCTGTACTACTATTGAAGGAGGAAGGGAAAATGTCCATATTTTTAGCTGTCAACCAACTTTGAGTGTTTGCATTCCTCATAATTATTCAACTGTTGCAAGATTCCTTTGCTATAGTCTTCAACAATGGCTATATTTCTTCCTTCAGAGGAATTCTAGAGAACTCTTTACCTTGGCATTTATTTCAGTGCAAATGTGGGCCCATTTCCAAATTCTCATGGTACAAAGATGCAGTACAAAATCTTTTCTACTGAACTCAGTCAAACAAGATAGTCTCTGTAAACAATCAACTAATAAACATCAAGCATAGTTGAATACTTCTTTTTAAAAGTAAAATTAAGACTGAACCATATTTAGAAATGTTATACCAAAGTTAGACTGAAATGCTGAAAAGGTTTTTGTTTTCTTGAACTGACAATAGTTTAACGGGAGTAAAGTATGATAGAATACATCTTCACTTTCATACTCTATCACCATAATAAACACTTTAAAAATAGGGTTTAATGTAATTAAAATGTTCATTGGCTTTGGAATGAATATATACCACACAAGCATTAAAAATAACAAAATCAATATCCATCAGTAAATTCACGTTTGTTCATTTCTGTTTAAAGAACATTTTCTGTTACCTTGGCCAGCTACTAGATAAGGCTAGAATGCCCCTCTTTATTTTATTAGGTCTATTAGGAGACCTCAACACCAGTGATCAAGGAAACCAAGGAGGTTGTGGGAATGGAACAGCTTCTGAGTAAAAAAGTTCCCATCTTCCTGATGAGATTGAGTTATGCAATTGTTTAGCTTGCCCCATAGAAACACCATTTCACCCTCATCCTTGTCCAAGATTTATGTTGGGCTGAGGGGAAAGTCACAGAGGAAATAAGGACTGTTGTGAGTGCAGTATGTTACTGACACCCAAATATCTATTGAACCTGGCCTTGCTGATGAACAGCAAATAATGAACTAGGTGTCCAGGCATAGCATGGCTGCCTGTATTTCTTAGAAATATTACATTCCTATTATAGTTAGCAAGGTTGTACTGAGTGAAGCAAAAAGAGCAAAAAGAAATGCATAGCTTTACTCATAAGAGGTACAGTAAACAAATGTGTAGTTTGGATGTGTTATAGGGACCAGGTGGCTGCTGAGACTATGAGGGCTTTTGTTTTTAAGTTATTTTCCCACCTGGGTGAACTTGGTCTATTGAGATCAGCTTGCTGTCATTCTGTCTTCATGAAACCTCCACTATCTGTTGTGACTTTGGGGTTGATTATTAAAAATACATATGCTCTCATAGTGAAGTAAACTGTTGGGCTCCATTTGTATCCTTTCTCCTTATGATATGTAAATAAAATTGAGGTCAGAAGGAGGATTTCAGTGGAACTTTACTATGGAAATGGGAGTTTTCTATAGCTTTGTTGGGTTAACTTTCTAGGTAAATTGCAGTATTTCTTGGTATGAGAAGTAGAAAGACTGTATTATTGGCTGTAGTAATTATGATTCAGTGGTTCACAAAACTACTTCCTCTTCTCCTTCTTTAAAAAAAACCACCTGTGAAATAAGAGTATCAGTCCTATACAGAATCAACAGCAGATGTGCTACTATTTGTATAGTCCTTTGTTGTGTACTGTTCTTTTTGTGTGGTTGTCTTATCCTTAGTATATTGTACATTAAATTTTATTCTATTATTATGTTATCTAGCATTAATGTGCATCTAAGCGTAATTCTAGTATTGGCTTCAAAGGAGGTTCCACTGAATGCAAAATGGCACAAGACCAGGAGAAGGGAGTGCAAATAGTTCACCTTTTCACCTTGCCAAATAAATGTTAGTACTCAGTGGGCCAAATTCAGCACAGATGTAACTGGTTGATTCTCTTGGTGCTAAGCTGAAATAAACCATATGATGATCTCACTCAATACTGATCTTCTATAAACAAACTGGTTTTTTGTCATAAGTAAAAGCTTTTAGTATCTGCAAACAATATCCCATACTTATAGCAGATGGATTCCGTTCAAGACAATCACAAAACTCATTGGCTTTCACTGCTAACAGATGTCATGTTTTTTTAATGTGATTGAAGAACAAATTTGTAAAATAGATACCCTGGAAAATAAAGCATTGACCTTGATATGAGTAAAATGAATAGTCTGCAAATAATAGACACACCATTTCTGCATTTATGGAATATTTTTAATTATTGAAATGCCACATTTCATCTGTCTTCTGTCTGTTCATTTTATATTAGGGCATATTCATTAGTAAAACCATTACCTGATAATCCTGACACATCAGATTTCGGTAGATGCCTGGCTTTTAAAACAACCACAGTGAGCGTGTTTGTTGTAGATTGATAACAGAGAGAGATCAGTAATTCTCCACGCCCAGATGATTTCTGAGGAAATGAAAGAAAAAAGAAATAAGACTATTTATAAGCAATTATATTGACCAAGCTTTAAACCAGAATTAAGATTTATGAAATGTCACATAACTGTATGCTCTGAAATGGTGTAAAAGGATATAACATATGGAGCTATGATGCTTTACATAGCAAAAATAATTTCCCTCTACTGTAGTTACATAACTCTTCTTATGATTGGTTATTAGACTGAACAAAAATAAAAAGTGAAAATATAAGTTGACATGACATAATTAGCTTCAGAGATTAGAAATGAAATCCTTCATCCTGAGGGAAAAAAATCTCCGTGAATGAAAAAGATCTTAAGCAAAACAAAATTCCATAAAGATATATTGAAAAAAAATAATCTAAAGTTAAAGTTTAAAAATCTTCAGTAAAATGTTTTTAAACAGAAAGGATTCAGTTAGCAAAATCTCATTCCTGACACTTTCTAAAGTAGTATAATATACATGAATAAAGATGAGATCAAAGACTTTATGATTATTAGATTTGAATTTGCAGGAGTTGTTTATTTCACAGAAAGGAGGAAGGCAAGGGAAACAAGCAAAAATAATAACTTATATACCAGAAAATGCAATAAGCTATCAGCAAAATATCAGTGATATAGTTATCATTGTTGTAATATAGCAATAGAATTGCAAAATAACAGTATTAGTTATAGGTATTTTGTCTGGTAGACATTTATTTGATTTGGCAGTATGCTTGCTCTTTGAAAACAATCAAATTGAAAGTCAATACACATTCCACTTCCTTAGTAGAGATTGAGACACATGTGTGTGATGCATGTGCATTTCTGTGGTTCAGCTGTGATGATTGTAAGTGATCGTTACATTCTGAAATGAGACAACATGGTATGAAGTATTTTTATCCCAGTGAAGTCAGTATGTTTTGCCATTGACTTCAGTAAGTCTTTGGCTTCTTCCTCGTGTCTTACTGTCCTTAGTAGAGCTGCAGCCTGTGTCACAATTCTTGAGAGAGAAGGTAGTAACAGCACTGAAGTGCAAGAACATGCTACTACATCAACAATACGGTCTCTAACAGGTTCTGATTCCTTAACTAAAGACTGCCTGCATTCTTTAAGAATCTGCTATAAAACCCAGGTAGTTGAAGTGAAAGACTTACATTGACTTTAATAAGCTTTAAGAAAGAATGATTTCAAACAGAAAAGGAGAGGGAGAAGAAGGGGAATAATATATAAATCTTTGCATTCTTTTCTTTTAAAGCAAATTAATGTGGATTGAGGCCTCTTGACCTAATGTAAATGGGTCCACTCAAACCTGCTGGACCAGCTGAATAAGCAAGTAGAGTTTAGAACATTAGCAATTTCTTGCAACATACTCATTGTAATGTACTTTTATTACATTTGTGTAATTGCTTCCTCATACTGCCATTATGAAAGCATCTCAATGACTTGCACGATGAGCTTGTTCCCTTTTATTTCCAAGATGGTAGCAGCATTACACAAGAATCATAGCTAACACTAGCACAGCACTTAAAATTTAAATAAAAAATGTTACCCTAACATTTCTTTTGATGATCTCTCTGTCCATTAGCAGCCTTCCTTCTGACAGTTCAGTTCCTGCGAGAGGAATGAGGACTTCTCCAATGACATCATCTCTGGAAAACCTGTCAAAGCTCAAGATCACAAAGTGAACTGTTAAGTCTTGAATTTGGCTATAGAGGATCCCATAAAACGTGAAGGTCTCATCAAAAGCTGGATCTAAGGTTTTTCTCAGCACTCTGGTTTTCACCTTGTGCTTTTTCTCAGGTAGGATTGTCATTTTGATGTAGGGATCAGAAGTCATTGACTGTTCATCCATTGCTGGCAGCCCACGTGCTTCTTTGATGTTCACTACAAATGCCTTTTTCTCAAAGTTGTACTCTAAGGAGAAAAAGAGAGTCCCTAACTTGTCTTGTTTATCTTCAGATGACAGGGAAGTGATGGATTTTAAACTATCAGGGGATATTGAATCTTTCTTCCTTTCTGCAAAGTGCTTAGGAGACAAATTTTCAAGATCTGGAAAGCTCTGGATTTTAGGGGTTGTTTTGGGGAAGTTGCCATTTAGATCACTCTTCTCCAGGTCAAGATGGAGAGAATTCTTTAGCAGCGCTGATTTGTTCTTTGCTTCACTTTTATCATCTGCTCCAAACTTCTTACTGTTGAGATTCTCAGGGTAAATATCAACCCCCTTCAGAACATGGACAAACTTATATGGAGGGGTCTTATTGGATTTGGAAGATTTACGTTGGCAACAGATCCAAGCAAAAAGGGAGACAGAGAAGACAAGGCCAAATGCACTAAAGATCCCAACCACTGTAGGAATTTCATCTGCAAATCAAATAAATAGCAACAAGCACATAAGCAGCAATGCCTTGGACTCTGTGATATTTAATAAAGTAATAATTTAGTAAAACTGATATGAGATGGTAATAGCAGCAGAATCGGCAGACTGGAAATGCTTTGCATTGTACATATTACTCACCACCTGCAGGCATTAATTTGTAGTCCCATACTAAGGCACACTTATTATGTTAGCATTTTTCCATACATAGAGTGTTTGGGAGGAAAATACTATTCCCATACTAATAGTAACAACCATTAGTAATTGCTTGACTATCTCATCCATCTGCATGTAGTTTCTGAGTTTATATGTCCGTGAGTAATAACAGCTCTCAGAAGGTTTCAGCTTTGAGTTTATGGAGCTTTGTTGGTTAGATAAAACAGATTCTGAAATATGCATTACTTATAGATACATCATCTCCTTTTCACACTGTTTCCCAGAACACTTTGTACACTCAACTCATTTTTTATGGTCTGATCCTGTAATTGCCTGGAGGTATCTCTTGAAAGAACCGAGTTTAATTGAAGGTTATAACTCAACAGTTTCAATGGGATTTTTCAATACTTTACAGGAGGAAGTCTGTCAATAAAATTTAGAATAATTATATACAAAGTGTCTTTTCCAGATGGATGTGACATTGGGCAGTCACATGTGAGTCCAAAGCTGAAAAAAACTATTAAGTGTATCATTGATAACCATTAAGATTTGCATTTAAGACACTATGAATCAAAGCTATGGGGAGTTTACAGGAAGGGTCACAACTTCTTAGGACTATATAAGAAAAACATTAAAACATAATTCTCTTCTACCATAATATGAATCCTATACTTAAACTGAATAAAGAAAAAACTGAGCAAGTGTTACAACCTTGATTGTCAGGTGGATACATTAGTTACATATAGAGTATCATTAGCCCTTCAAAGCATGCATTGAAGGGTAAATGAGCACAACTAACTGGAAATCCAGTTTTGCCCATAAGTAACGTTACCAAGTGAGTTTAAACCTCCCACAATGTAACAATCAGAGCTTAATCTTTATTCCCTGCAACAGCGGAAGACCAGTAGAATATTAATGGAATCATATTGTTTATGCATAAAGGCAATTGTGTAACAGTTCTGGTTCTCTTGCAAATGATTAGCAGATTGTTCTGGATAAGAAAAGAAAAACTATCCCCCTCTACATATTACTAAATCAGTTTCATCCAAGTAAAAGCTGGGCAGATATATGTGCTGCCACTATACCTTTACTTTTTAGTGGGATGATTTAAAAAAATCCACAATAATATCAGAGCATAGTAGGACATAATGTTCCAGCACAGAAAGAATCAGGCCTGGTTATTAATTTCTTCTGACAATATTCACGTCACTTTCCCTTTGCTGACAAGCTGTATCAGTCTACATACTTAATTGTAAGATCTTAATGGAATGACTGAAAATTATATACATAACCAAAAAGTATTTTTTCTAAGTTAAGCACATGGCTCTGAGTTTCAAGAATTCCCTGGGTTGCAGAAATTTAAATATACATGGTATAAAGGTAGAAAGCAAGAAGTAATTGAAAACTAATCAGAATACTTTAATAGCTTTTAAGAATGATTTGCGCATTTGTAATACTTTTTCATGAGATGACAGACTTTTTACAGTAATGAATATTATGCTATATTTTAATTCTACAACTACTGAAAGAAGTGGTAAAATCAATTTGGTATTGAAACAGTAATTTTTTTTTAAGTAATTAGATAAGCATGATGTCACAAGTGTGGTTAGAAACATCAAGTGGGTGGGGTAGGAAAGAAGGTGAAATGATAACTAAAATGGTCTTCTATTCACAACAAATTATGTTGCAACCTGAATTTCTTGCTGTTGTCATAGTGTAAATCAATTGGTTAACATTCAAGGCAATGTATTAATAGAAAACATCACCTAAGGATTCTGGGAGAAGTTATTACTTCAGTTATGTGATATAAATCTGGAGTCACTTCACTTAAATCAATGGAACGATCCTTGAATTAAACCACTGCTAAAGCAAATATAATCTAGGCTAGAGTCAATATTTGTAAAGCAGAGTTTGGAAACATTTCTACTTACTGCTTTTCTGAATAAAGCTATTTATGTATTTTATAGATGCACAATATGACTGTTTCTGAAACTTCGGGTATCACAGTTAATCACCCTACATCCAGTGTGTAGAAATGACAAAACATTGTTATCATTGCTATTCTCAAGGAACCCAGATTGATCAAGATGCAGCTGTTTAGCTAAAAATACTGGGATCCTGTATTTTAATCTTCCTAGCAACGTCCTTTATAAGAGTACCTTTCACTTTAACTAACAGTTGATAAATCTTTCTCTACAACAAGAAAAAAGAAATGACAGTTATTCCAAGAACGGCTTGAACAAAGATTTTCTCTGTGGCACAGGATGCATCTACATCATCTAACTCTGAAGCCACGATACTTTAACCAAGACAGAGAAAACAACCCTAAACCTCTCTCATCCAAAACCGCACCTACACAAACCTCTTGGATTTCTCCCGGTGTTTTACCAGGGGAACGGGCAAGGAGGAAGGAAGAGAAGGGAAAGAAAGCAAATTCATACTTCCGAGATCAAAGAGAACGGGGAAATCAGGTTCCTCCCAACCAACTGCGTGCTGGGAGGCACTAGGTGGCTCAGCAGAAGCTGCCTGCGTGCACTTCTCCTGGAGATGGGAGCAGCCCCCAGCCCCGCCGGCGGGGATTTGTGGCCGGGATATGCTTACCGAACTGCTGGCGGCTGGCCGCGATCGGAGCCATGTTGGCAGCGTGCGCTGTCTGCGATGCTAGAGCCGCCGTCTGGGGTGCGGGAGCCACCTCCCCGGGTGCTAAGCGACCTGCCCGGGGAGCCGAACGCGCTGCTCTGCTGTCCCTCGGCTTTCCGCTCTCATATGCCCGGGCAACAACCTTTTACAGCGCGGTTTTGTTGTGTTTTTTTTTTTTTTTTTTTAAAAAAAACCCAAAAAACAACAACAACAAAAAAACCCAAAACCAGGGGACGAGCGGTGGGGAAGGTGGAGGCTGCAAGGGAACTAGAAGAGAGGGGGGAGGAGAAGCTTTGGTCCTCCCCTTTGCACACCGATTTGCAACCCCCTTCCTGTTATGGCTCTTCTAAGTAGCTCCGCTCTGAGACTGAAAACGTGGTTGAAACCCAAATTGATTCAATCCTGACGCTATAGGACTGAAATCAGCACCTTTCTACCGCCCTCCCCCCTTCTTTCTGGTGACTGAACACACGTTCATCGATTTTAACTGCACTGTTACAGGATATGAGCTCCCACCCTCCATCAGACAAAGACAGTGAAATGCTAATGTGTGTAATTCAGTGCACCTTGTGTAATACACAGGAGTGTCTGTTTTGCTGGAGTAAGATTTATTTATTTGCTTATTTATCTTTCAGTTGGACAGGCTACAACAATGTGAAGAACATGCCAATTCAGATGGTCCAGACACCTTGGCTCTAACTGCAAGGCACACATTTTTCCTATGACTGATGTGATACACTTAATGGATTTGAGTAATGAAAACTCCTGATGTGCCTTCTATCTGTCCCTCCTCCCGGCTTCTTCCCACCATCCACACCACATAAACACTCAGCTCCCACTTTGGAAATCCTCTTGACATTCCTGCAGGTCTACAAAAGAGCTGAATCTATGTAGATACTTTTGGATTTTGCCAGGTTTAGCTGTCTGTCTTCCAGTCTGGACTGAGAATATGGTGGGGAGGCAGGGGGAGGCTGGCAGGCAGGAGGAATAAGGGGAAACAGGACAATAAAGCAGGACTGCCTGTAACTAGAACTGATACAGTATATAATAACCCAAGCTAAATCCTGGTGCAACAGAGCTGCAAAAGCCAGCACCTGGCATCTGACTTCTCCTGAATTCAGAAGGAATCAGCAGCCAAGTTTGGAGCCCAACTGCTAATTCTGCTGCATAAATGAGAAACAGGTGTTGTTGCTCTTCTAAGTAATGAAATCCAGATGCAGTCTTAGTCTGGTATTGTTACTGTAAAAGCCGGCAGCAGAACTCTCTAAGACTCGTTTTGGAGTTTTAGAAAGCAGGCATTCTTTATTGCAGCACTGGGCGCACACGCGAATAACTTTGCAAAGGAGAGTGCGCCCCCATATCTATAAGCAGCAGCTAATATACAGTGAGATTATGCATATTCATAACTTTTCCGAGAAATGAGTTACATATGCATTAGGTTTCCTGGAACTATTTACAATATCTGCATTCTAATTACACATGGGCTTTCTTGCTGGGTGGTGGTCTCAAGGGGTCCCTGGTGGTCATTGGTAGTCTTCATCACCGTGTCTGCTGGTTGACCTCAGTGCTCACGCACACTCACAAAGGTCTGCTTAGGAGGTGTTGTGCAGCTCTGTCGTGTCTTGAACTGGTTTGTTTTAATGGACCTTGTTCCTGTTATCTTCAGGAATAGCCCCTAACTTCTTATTTATTACTGTCTTATCTTCAAACCCCTTTCTTCTTCACAAAAGCACCAACCTTCAGCTGCACATTCCAGAAGCTACATTGATATTGACCTACTTCATTCTCAGTAAAAAATATTTAGCAAGACAAAAAGCAAGATGAAGAGGAAAAAAAAAATTGTTAGCAAGATGTTTTGGCTTCATTTCCCCCCCTTTGAGACTTATAGAATAATGTAATATCCTGTAAGTCTCATTCTATGTCAATCTACATGTTTGATCCTAACAAGTGTTAGAACATTAAATCATGATACACACTAAAACACAGAAACAGATTATCACTATGATCATTATAAACAAGTTTTTCAACCATGTCCAATTTGGTAGCCAAGAGTTAGATTTTCTTACTACTTGCAAATATTTTTCTCAATGATTCTTTTAGTACAACTCAGACAGATTCCTATAATAGCTATAATTATAACTACACAAATCATCCCTTCCAACAACATGGCTAGCCATCCTTTTAGAGACCATCCACCTAATTCTGGGAGTTCTGAGTTCTGAGTTTTGTTGAGCCAACTATTTTCTGCTGCATCCCTGATCACCCTGCTATCTTCCGCTACTTTTTTCATCTTAACTATTTGTTCTTGCAGGTCATCGGTGATGTTTGGGATGTGGAAAGAGCAGTGTTCTTTGTCTAACTTAAGATATCCACACACTCCTTGTTCTTTAACGAATAGCAAGTCTAAGGCTGTCCTGGTTTAGCCAGGATAGGGTTAAATTTCCCCAGCAGTGGGGGGGAGCTCTAGCTGGGTTATTCAGATACCATGCGGACCTCACATCCTGGTGCCGAAGCGGGACAGTCGGTTACCGCGTGTACTGTGGGATTTGCTCTGTTCTCACTGCTGTATTGGTAGATATTTTGCTCTGTTCATTGTTATTACTGTTATTCCTATTGTTACTGTTGTTGTTTGTTGCGTATCAGTTGCACTGTTGTATTAAACCTGTCCTTATCTCAGCCCGGGGCTTTGTATTTCACTCCCTTTGTGGGGGAGGGGCAGCGGCCACGTGGTCTCAGACCCTGGCAGGGACTAAACCACTACAATTTTTGGCGCCCAACGTGGGGCTGGAGAAGACTGAAATAAGGACAAAAGGAGAAGTGTGTTAGAGCAATCTGTTAGGTGTAATTTTTTTTTCTGTTTTTATTTGCATTTGTTTGATAAGAAACGTTTGCAATGCTGGGCAATTTGCTTGTGTGGTGGGGCTGGATTAATCCTTATATCCCCTGTGTGTTCCCAGTGCTGGTGTTTGTTGTCGGTGGAAAATGTATCAAGGGTCTTGTTCTGCTCTACTGGTTACTGTCTGCTTATAATGGGCTCGTATCGCTGCTTGTGGGGGTGAACCGGTACCTGTTTGCTGCCTGGTCTTTTGTTTGGGGTCTCACCCCCTCTGTGGGTGAGCCAGGGGAAGAGATCCTCTCGGTTTTTGAGAGTTTCAGCTATCCCTGGAGCACCCAGGCCAGTGTGCTTGCGGCACTGTGCTTTCTAAATGTCTGCCAGATCTTGTTTTGGGCCATGTGGTACTTCTCCAATAATGGCACCACCCGGAAACCTACCCCGAGGGCAGAGTTATAAATGGCTAGGTATGTGGGAAAAGATGGGCAAGTGCCTGAGTCAGTGGTCACCCCCAATGCTTTGGGATTTCACTCCTGAACAAATGCAGAGTCCTGATAAACTGGTGGAGTGTTTGGAAAAGGTGTGCTGCCAATCTGACAAACCCCGGGAGACACAAATCCTTGCGATGTGCTGGGGGCTTGCCCATACTTACCGTGTCATCTTTAACACTGATCACTGCCCTCAAGGGGGAGAAGGGGCTGCAGGATCTGAAAGTGAACCTGCTGGTACAGCAGCTGGGCCAGGGGGACAGGCAGTGCCAGTACCGGTCGCCTCCACCAGCACAGCAGCTGAGCCAGAGGGATAGGCAGTGCCAATATCAGTCGCCCCGATACGGAAAACCAAATATACCAAAAAATCCCCTCGCAATGTACAGGGTGATGATGAACCAGGCCCATCGCAACAGCAGGAGGAAGAGCCGGAGGTAACCATCCGATCCCTATCCCTGAGTGAGTTGCGAGATATGCGGAAGGATTTCGGCCGCCTTCCAGGCGAGCAAATTTGCACCTGGCTGCTCCGATGCTGGGATACTGGAGCTGCTGGTTTGGAATTGGAGGGGAGAGAGGCCAAGCAGGTGGGACCTTTAGCCAAGCAGGCTGGTATTGACAAGGCAATAGGGAAACAGGCTCAAACCCTCAGCCTTTGGAGGCGACTCCTGCTCGCTGTGAGGGAGAGGTACCCCTACAAGGATGATTCTCTATGTCGGTTGGGCAAATGGACCGACATGGAGAAAGGCATCCAAAACCTCAGGGAATTGGCTGTGTTTGACATGGTCTATGGTGATCTGAATGATGAGCGGTCACCAATGGATCCAGATCAGGCCCCTTGCACACAGTTGATGTGGCGGAAGTTCCTGCAAAGTGGACCAGAGGGACATTCCAAAGCATTAGCAGTAGCGTCCTGGTGGCGAGACACTCAGACTCAAACTGTGGATGAAGTGGCTGGCCAGCTCGGGCAATATGAGGGAAGTCTCCCTTCCTCCCAACATGCCTGGGTTTCAGCCGTAGAGGAACTGTCTCAGAGGCTCCAGAAAGTGGAAGAGGACATGTCCTACATTCCACCTGCACGGGCCGATGTCTCAGCTATTAGAAGCAAGCGCTTCCCCACCCAAGAGAAGGGCAGTGGAAGGTACACACCACGGGGCACCCTGTGGTTTTTCCTCCGCGACCATGGGGAAAACATGAGAAGGTGGCATGGACAGCCCACTTCCTCCCTAGCTGCACGAGTACAGCAACTGAAAGGGAAGACCACCATGAAAGGGGAGTCTTCCAAGAGAGATGCAGCTCCAGTGTCCAGTCGGAAATCCCCCAGACAGAATAGAATGGCCAACAGTATGCTTGACCCTCTTGAGGGGACCAGGAAGTCATTCCTGCAGGAGTCACTCTTAGATCAAGTGAGTGATGGTGAGCAGGATTAGAGGGGCCCTGCCTCCAGCCAGGTGGAGGAAAGGGATAATCGGATTTACTGGAAGGTGTGGATCCGATGGCCTGGCACATCAGACCCACAAGAATATAAGGCCTTGGTAGACACTGGCGCACAGTGCACCCTGATGCCATCAAGCCACAGTGGGGTCGAATCCATCCGCATCTCCGGAGTGACAGGGGGATCCCAACATCTGACCCTATTAGAAGCTGAATTAAGCTTAACTGGGAAGGACTGGCATAAGCACCCCATTGTGACTGGCCCAGATGCCCCGTGCATCCTAGGTATAGACTACCTCAGGAGAGGGTACTTTAAAGACCCAAAAGGGTACCGGTGGGCCTTTGGTATAGCTGCCCTGGAGGAGGCTGAGCAATTGTCCACCTTACCCGGCCTCTCAGAGGACCCCTCGGTGGTGGGGTCGCTTAAGGTTGAAGAGCAGCGAGTGCCAATAGCCACCAAGACGGTGCACCGGCGGCAGTACCGTACTAACCAAGATTCCCTGGTCCCCATCCATCAGCTGATCCGTCGACTAGAAAGCCAGAAGGTGATCAGCAAGACTCATTCACCTTTCAACAGCCCTATATGGCCAGTGAGAAAACCTAATGGCGAATGGAGACTGACCGTGGACTACCGTGGCCTGAATGAAGTTACGCCAGCGATGAGTGCTGCAGTGCCGGACATGGTAGAGCTCCAGTATGAGCTGGAGTCGAAGGCAGCCAAGTGGTACGCCACGATTGACATCGCTAACGCGTTTTTCTCCATCCCAATAGCACCAGAGTGCAGGCCACAGTTTGCGTTCACTTGGAGGGGTATCCAGTACACCTGGAATCGATTGCCCCAGGGGTGGAAGCACAGCTCCACCATTTGCCATAGACTGGTCCATACTGCACTGGAGAAAGGTGGGGCTCCAGAACACCTGCACTTCATTGATGATATCATTGTATGGGGGGACACAGCTGAGGAAGTCTTTGAGAAAGGAAAGAAGGTAATTGAAATCCTCCTGAAGGCTGGTTTTGCCATCAAGCGACAGAAGGTTAAGGGGCCTGGAAGGGAGATTCAGTTCCTAGGAATAAAATGGCAAGATGGGCGTCGCCACATCCCAATGGAGGTGATAAACAAGGTAACAGCCATGGCCCCACCAACCTCTAAAAAGGAGACTCAGTCTTTCCTGGGCGCTGTGGGGTTCTGGAGGATGCACATCCCAAACTACAGCCTGATTGTGAGCCCTCTCTACCACGTAACCCGCAAGAAGAACGATTTTAAATGGGGCCCAGAGCAACAACAAGCCTTTGAACAAATTAAGCAGGAGATTACCCAGGCAGCGGCCCTCGGGCCAGTCTGGGCAGGGCAGGAGATTAAGAACATGCTCTACACCGCAGCCGGGGAGAATGGCCCTTCTTGGAGCCTTTGGCAGAGAGCAGATGGGGAATCCCGAGGCCGACCTCTAGGCTTTTGGAGCCGGGGATACAAAGGCTCTGAAGCTAACTACACACTGACTGAGAAGGAGATACTGGCAGCGTACGAAGGAGTTCGAGCTGCCTCAGAAGTGGTCGGCACTGAGACACAGCTCCTCCTGGCACCCCGACTGCCGCTGCTGGGATGGATGTTCAAAGGAAAGGCTCCCTCCACACATCATGCAACAGATGCCACGTGGAGTAAATGGGTTGTGTTGATAACACAACGGGCTCGAATAGGGAACCTCAACCCCGCAGGATTAGTGGAAATGATCATAAACTGGCCAGAGAGCAAAGATTCTGGGATGTCACCAGAACAAGAGGTGAAACGTGCTGAGGAGGCCCCACCATATAACGAGCTGCCAGAGGAGGAGAAGCGATATGCCCTGTTCACTGATGGGTCTTGCCGCATTGTGGGAAAACATCGACGATGGAAGGCTGTGGTGTGGCATCCC
This sequence comes from Strix aluco, assembly GCF_031877795.1. Lineage (NCBI taxonomy): Eukaryota > Metazoa > Chordata > Aves > Strigiformes > Strigidae > Strix > Strix aluco. The sequence goes on from NC_133970.1 coordinate 39,569,830, forward strand.
ACACGACAAACCACTGAAGCTGTTGAGGGACAAGGTGAATCGAGCCAGTTCGCAGAGGTGAAAGCCATCCAATTGGCTTTGGAGATTGCTGAGCGAGAAAAGTGGCCGAGGCTCTATCTCTACACTGACTAGTGGGTGGTGGCAAGTGTCCTGTGGATGTGTGTCGGAGTCACCATTAGCCGGGGTCTGTTCTCCGTGCGGGAACAGAAACGACGCAACACCAATGTGATGATCAGGTCGTCCATCTTTTTTATTATCATATTATCTATATTATATTCCTTTTCTGGTTACATTTATACTCTACTAAGTTTCGTACACGCACTCATCTATCTTCTAAGAGGCTACAGGTCATCTACACGTGCTGTTCACGCGCCTCTACAAGCATTTGCATTGGTTAATTGCAATTAGCACGTAAAGCCCAAAACTTGCCAAAACTCCCTTATCTCATACCCTGTTTTGCTCAGACTTGTGTGCTTTTGCTGACCACAGGTGTTTCTCACTTATCTGCTGTCTTGTGTGTTTTTGCCAGCCTTATTTTGCTGGCCTTGTCTTCGTCCTTGCATTCTTCTGTCTGCACTAACTTTCTCCCAGCGCGGCCCAGACTCCTACAGATGTGGTTGCAGCAATGGAAACAGAACAACTGGCAACGCAAGGGCAGACCCATCTGGGCCGCTGAAGTATGGCAGGACATTGCAGCCCGGGTGGAGAACCTCGTTGTGAAGGTGCGCCATGTGGACGCCCATATACCCAAGAGTCGAGCCACTGATGAACATCAACACAACCAGCAGGCGGACCAGGCTGCTAAGATCGAAGTGGCTCAGGTGGACTTGGACTGGCAGCGTAAAGGTGAACTGTTCATAGCCCGGTGGGCCCATGAGACCTCGGGCCACCAAGGCAGAGATGCAACATACAGGTGGGCTCGAGATCGAGGGGTGGACCTCACCATTGACACTATCGCAGAGATCATCCACGGATGTGAGACGTGTGCTGCAATCAAACAAGCCAAACGGGTGAAGCCCCAGCGGAATGAAGATCGATGGATGAAATATAAGTATGGAGAGGCCTGGCAGATTGACTACATCACACTGCCACAGACCTGCCGAGGCAAGCGCCACGTGCTCACAATGGAGGAAGCAACCACTGGATGGCTCGAAACTTATCCAGTGTCCCACGCCACCGCCCGAAATACCATCCTGGGCCTTGAAGAGCGAGTCCTGTTGCGACACGGCACCCCAGAGAGGATTGAGTTGGATAATGGGACTCACTTCCGAAATAACCTCATAGATGCCTGGGCAGAAGAACACGGCATCGAGTGGGTCTACCACATCCCCTACCACGCACCAGCCTCCGGGAAGATCGAGCGCTACAATGGACTGTTGAAAACTACATTGAGAGCAATGGGGGGTGGAACCTTCAAACACTGGGACACACATCTGACAAAGGCCACTTGGTTAGTCAACACAAGAGGATCTGCCAATCAAGCTGGCCCGGCTCAGTCAAAACTTCCACATGTTGTAGACGGGGATAAAGTCCCTGTGGTGCGCATGAGGGATCTGCTGGGAAAAATGGTCTGGGTTAGTCCTGCGCCGGGCAAAGGCAAACCCATCCATGGGATTGTTTTTTGCTCAAGGACCTGGGTGCACCTGGTGGGTGATGCAGAAGGATGGAGAGGTCCGATGCGTACCACAAGGGGACTTGATTGTGGGTGAAAACACACCGTGAGTTATACTGTGCTTTTGTCAATTTTTCTTTGTTAATGCTAATTGCTAAATGGCAGCTGGATGTGACGCACATGGTATAGAATAAAGGGGTGGATTATGTCCTGGTTTAGCCAGGATAGGGTTAAATTTCCCCAGCAGTGGGGGGGGAGCTCTAGCCTGGTTATTCATATATCATGCTCACGTCACATCCTGGTGCCGAAGCGGGACAGTCAGTTACCGCGTGTACTGTGGGATTTGCTCTCTTCTCACTGCTGTATTGGTAGATATTTTGCTCTGTTCATTGTTATTACTGTTATTCCTATTGTTACTGTTGTTGTTTGTTGCGTTGCAGTTGCACTGTTGTATTAAACCTTTCCTTATGTCAGCCCGGGGCTTTGTATTTCACTCCCTTTGTGGGGGAGGGGCAGCGGCCACGTGGTCTCAGACCCTGGCAGGGACTAAACCACCACAAAGACTAATCTATTTTGTAAAGTCATTTTAGTATTAGTTTGGACCTGTTTATTAACAATTTGGGATCCCTTGTGAGTGGCTCTTGACAGAGTTTCCACCTGCCAAGTCAAATTTTCTATCAATACTCGATTTTCTAAAGCCATTAGTCCTGGTAACAGGAAGCTTTGGAATCCCCATTCAAGTTGTACAGCTGTGGAAGGCCCTGTCCAAGTATCAAGGTCTTTTTCTGTTTCAATATCCCTTTTAATGCGTCCCCAATATTGGGCTTTACTTGGACTCCTTTTCCATGTAGGACACAGAGTCAGTAATCTTAAAGTTACTCGTCTAGTTACAGCCATACTAAGCTGTAGCCAGGTAGCCCAAAGTCCATGCGATGTGACCCATGTCGGGTAACCTGGGGATGGAATTTCTTGTTCGCGATCTTCATTTTGTTTCTTACAGTTTTCCGTCATCATCAGGGTAGAATTTATGATCGATATTTTACTATGATTTATGACATTGGGGCACCTCCAATTGCCTCTATTAACATTATAATTAAAGCACCACTCTACATTTCCTGTATATTTCCAATACCCCTCCAAAGTTCTGGTCCAGGTTCTGAATTTTTCTTTAGGACCATGCATTCCGGAGTGGTGGTCACATCAGGCACTTCATTAGTAAGAATGCAGAGTTTCAATAATCCTTCAGCCTGTCCACCGGAGGCAGCTGATGTGATTTGTAAAAACTGGGCATTTAAGGGTTGTGATCCTCTGGGACATTGTTCTGCTGAACCCCTTCCGAAGACTGTCCTATTATGTCCTGATCTCCAGGGAGTAGCATCTTGCAAGACATCACTACCTCTTTGTCTGCACTTGTTCCCTTTGTCTAAATAATAAGAGATGTTAGCCTGTTTAAAGGCTTTTGTGATGTTATCATATTCCTCCACTAAGGATGAATTCATTGGTATAATACTCCATGGGATAGGCTGACTAGCTGAATGAGGAATTGGGATACATGCTGTAACACTGGTAAGATTACGCATTCTACCAAACCCTTGTACCAAAGTCAGAATCAAGTTTTCATTTAAGTTTTGGTCCCAATTGGTCTGTCCAAGCTGACTCATGGCTACCATGATTGTCATGGTCAAAACATGAAACTTAATCATGATTTCCCACTCAGGAATGTTTAGTAAATTTTAAAGGGGTGACTTGTGTTCTACTGTCCATGGGGCTATAGCTCTCTTAACTCTAGAATAGTGTACCCAAGGTCCTTTTTCAGGCACCTTCAGGGCAGTGTAGGTAGTCAACAAGACCTGGAAGGGTCCTTGCCACTTAGCTCTTAGTGGTTCATCCTTCCATGTCTTGATATAAACCCAGTCTCCTGGCTGAAATGGATGTGCTGGAACGTCTAGTCCACTTGGTCAGTGTAGGACCACTTGGTTATGGAGGTTCTGGAGAGTCTTGCCCAAAGCCAGCAGGTGTTGTCTGAGATCCTGCCTTCCTGTTTTGCTGATCGTGGATGCCAATTAAACTCAGACACCAGAGTGAAAAGAGTAAGCTTATTTTACTGTTAATAATTAAAGGATATAACCAAGTGATACAGAAAATAAGCAATAAGAAAACATACAGTTAATTATAGAAAATAAGAACAAGCACGGTAATGCACCTAATCATTACTACACAAAGGGGAGAATAGTGATTAAGAAAGATCCATCATCACTTGTATATGTTACCAACATCCAGATCTGCAATCTCTGGGGAGCCCCGGTTGCAGTGAGGATTTGGAGAACCTTTCCCTGCAAGTGGGAAATCCTACGCGATGCGTCCATCCGTAGGTGAGGCTTCCAAAGTCGTGGCAAGCGGGTCCAGCCTTATATACTAAAAATCAGCAAGCCAGAATAGCTGGCACCTTTGTTTTGAGCAGAAACATCTGGTTTCATCCTCCTATTGGATTCCACCCAAAGCCTGGCCAGGGCTCGAGGGGAGAACCAAGGGAGTTTCTAACAAGGCCAAACACTTGGGTTCTCAGCCTTGAACAAGGCTAAACAAGGGAAGTTGGATACATTCTCTCAGCATTTCATCCTCACTACTGATTACATTTTGCCTAAGCTACATCTTTCACTAGTGAGCATACATATTTTGTTAATGATCAGATACTAATAATTAACACTAATGGTAATGCAGATATTACTAATTAGCAGATACTAATAATGGATAACATTTGGTTGTGAGGTTCATCTAGAGGTCAGTTTGTTTCAGGGCCTATTATTCAGGCCCTAGCACTACACTTCCCTGTAAAAATAAATCTCCAGGAACAAAAGGCAATTGGTAAGGTCATCCATACATTAATTCATAAGGACTCACACAGTTTCTTCCTGGTTGTATTCGTATTCTTAACAAAGCTATTGGTAAACCTTGTAACCATGTTAAAGAAGTTTCTTGACATATCTTCCTCAATTGCAATTTGAGGGTTTGATTCATGCGTTCTACCTTTCCACTAGCTTGAGGTCTGTAAGGGGTATGCAAATCCCATTTAACCCCCAGATATTCTCTGACTGTGGTGGTTTGACCTTGGCTAAATGCCAGGTACCCACCAAGTCGCTCTATCACTTCCCCCCCTTTCCCCTTTTTTTCTCAATAGGGCAAAGAAGGGAAAGAAAATAAGATAGGAAAACAAAACAACCCTTGTGGGTAAAACAACAGCAGTTTTAATATAAGCAAAGCGAAGCAAAGGTCCGCACGCGGAAGCAAAAAAAAGAAAACAGATTTATTCTCTACTTCCCATGAACAGGCGATGTCGGGCCTTCTCAGGAAGCAGGGCTCCAATACGCGTAGTGGTTGCCTCGGAGGACCAAGGGTGACCCCACCCCCTTCCTCCTTTCTCCCAGCTTTATATTGAGCAGACGTCATATGGTCTGGAATATCCCTTTGGTCAGTTCGGGTCAGCTGTCCTGGTTGTGTCCCCTCCCAAGATCTTGCCCACCCCGTCCCACTGTGGGGGGGAAATGTCAGAAAGAGCCTTGGTGCTGTGTAAGCACTACTCAGCAGTAGCCACAACACCAGTGTGCTATCAACACCCTGCCAGCTCCCAACATAAAACACAGCACCATGAGGGCTGCTACAGGGGAAAACCAATTCTGGCTCAGCCAGACCCAATACACTGACCTTTTTAACCACTTCTGCAACAAAATGGGGACCCCTATCTGAAGACATACCTGCTGGTACACCAAACCGGGGTAATATTTGATTTAGCATTTGTTTTACTACCTCATGTGCCATGTTGGTGCGACAGGGGTAGGCCTCTGGCCATCCACTAAACGTGTCCACCAAGACTAGGAGATATTTATAACCTCCTGTCCTTGGTAATTCAGTGAAGTCTATTTGCCAGTATTCCCCTGGGGTTTTTCCTGCTTTTGTTATCCCTAAAATTACTCTCTTTCCTGTGTTCGCATTATTTGTTTTACAGATCTCACATTTTTCAACTACTGATTTTACAGTATCTCCCATATATCTCCTAAGTAAGGTTTTCCTTAAATGTTTAATCAGACTTTCTGTTCCTCAATGAGTGGCTTCGTGCTCTTTTGCAGCCACCTCTCTCATTAGACTAGGGGTGAGTATTATTTGCCTTTGAGGGGTTACTGCCCAGCTGTCTTTCTGTTCCTTTGCCCTCAAATCGCTAATAAATTTTCTATCATGTTCTTCATAATGTGGGGTTTGGTCCAATATCCTTGGTACTTTTTCAGGAATCAAGGCTAGAATTTTTGCTGCTTTGTCAGCCAATTGATTTCCTCGCACGGCAGCATCGTTATCTCCTTTCTGATGAGCTTTACAATGCGTAACTGCCACTTGCGCAGGTAGCTGGATGGCTTCCAATAGTTTCAGAATCTGGCTTGCATGTTTTATTTTGCTTCCTTGGGAGGTCAAAAGTCCTCTTTCTTTCCAAATAGCCCCATGAGCATGTATCACACTAGAAGCATACTTTGAGTCTGTCTTACACATTTACTTTCTTTCCTTGACTTAATTCCAATGCTCTGGTCAAGGCTATAAGCTCAGCCTTCTGTGCAGAGACATTTGAGGGCAGCGCCTGTGCCTCTATAATAGCGTCTGTTGTAACCACGTCGTATCCTCTTTTCCTCTTTCCGTTCTGTACAAAACTGCTTCCATCAGTATATAAGTCCCAGTCTGCATCCAAAAATGGTTGTTCTTTTAAATCCTTCCTGCTGGAATAGACTTCATCGATGGTTTGCAGACAAGGATGTTCAGGAACGCCTTCTGGACTTGAAGAGGATAAAAATATAGCTGGATTAACAATGGCAGATGTTTTCAAGTTCACATCATCCTGTTCTAATAAAGCAAACTCATACTTCATCATTCAGCTCAGAGATAGCCAATGTCCCCCCTTTTTTTCCAGTACTGCCAGTACCGAATGGGGAGCATATACAGTCATTTTCTGACCCAAAGTCAATTTCCGGGCCTCGGTAATCAATAACACAGTTGCAGCTACTGCACTCAGACACCCTGGCCATCCTTGGCTAGTGGTGTCTAGTTGTTTGGAAAAATAAGCAACAGCTCTCCCTTCAGGCCCTAAAAATTGAGTCAGAACTCCAAGGGCTACTCCTTGCCTCTGGTGTGTGAACAGTTCAAAAGCCTTAGTTGAGTCAGGTAAACCCAAAGCTGGAGCTCTCATTAAAGATGCCTTGAATCTCTTGAATGCGGCCTTACTCGCATCATCCCATTGTAGAACATTCTTCTCTGCAGTTTTCAGCAGCTGATACAGCGGTTTTACTAATAGTCCATAATTAGTAATCCCAAGGTGGCACCATCCGACCATTCCCAGAAGGGCACGCAGCTCGTGTGGAGTTCCAGGTTCAGGGAGCTTACAGATAGCCTCCTTTCTTTCTTGGCTCAGACTTCGGTGTCCTTGGTCAATTTCAAATCCCAGGTATAAAACGGTCTCTTTAGCTATCTGTGCCTTTTCCTTTGAGACTCAATAGCTGCTCAGTCCAAGAAAATTCAGCAGGTCAATCGTCACTTGGACACATTCTTCTTGAGTTTCTGTTGCTATTAATATATCATCAACGTACTGCAACAATGTCCCTTTCGAATTAGTCTTTTTCCACCGTGTCAATTATTTTGTTAATTGTTTTCCAAAAATGGTAGGGCTGTTCTTAAAACCCTGTGGTAGCACTGTCCAAGTCAGTTGTGTTTTGTGGCTGCTCTCAGGGCTTTCCCATTCAAAGGCAAACAATTCCTGTCTCTCCTGAGCCAAGGGAATACAAAAGAAAGCGTCTTTTAAATCAGTCACTGTAAACCATCTCAATTTTCCATGTAGTGCTGTTAACAAAGTATATGGATTTGCTACTACATGGTGTATATCTTCTACTATTTTATTAATTGCTCTTAAATCCTGTACCAATCGGTTATCTTTCCCATTAGCTTTCTTTACAGGCAATACTGGAGTGTTATATTTTGATTCGCATTCTGTTAGTAATCCAAACGTGAGAAATTGATTTACCAGAGGTTCAAGCTCTCTTTTCGCTTCTATTTTCATTGGATATTGTTTCAATCCTACCAGCCTGTCTCTCTGTTTCAGTTGAATCTTTACCGGTTCTGCTGCCTTTGACCGTCCAGGTATTCCACTTGCCCAAACGATAGGAATCACAGCGTCCTCTACTTCACCTGGAATACTAGATACTCTATTATCAATAAAGCAAATCGCAGCTTCCTCTAGTTTCGATGGGGTTACATTAATAGACATCTTCCCTTTTTCAAACTTGATTTCTGCTTCTAGCTATTCCAATAAATCCCTTCCTAGCAATGCCCTAGGTGAATTTGGCAGATCCAAAAATTGGTGTGTTACCCAATGTTTTCCTAATTTAAAATTAATTGGTTTGAAGAATGGACAATCTTCCCCAGCCCCTGTGGCACCAATAACTGTTGTTGTTCCTTGACTAAGGGGTCCTTCTAAAGAGTTTAACACAGAATAGGATGCCCCAGTATCAACTAAAAATTCCACCTCCTTTTTCCCCAGCTGGGCTGTAACCAGAGGTTCTGCTGGGGTAGAGGTGTCCAGTCCCCTTCAGGCTGCTGCTATATTCATTAGAGGTGTTTGAGAACAGTTTTTTGCTCTCAGCTGGGGGCAATTTTTTCTGCAGTGTACTGTCTGCTTACAATATTGTGGTGGTTTGAACTTGGCTAAATGCCAGGTACCCACCAAGTCGCTCTATCACATCCCCCCCATTCCCCCTTTTGTTTCTTAACAGGGCAAAGAGGGGAAAGAAAATAAGATAGGAAAAAATAACCAACACTTGTGGGTAAAACAAAAGCAGTTTTAATATAAGCAAAGCGAAGCAAAGGTCCGCGCGCGGAAGCAAAAAGAAAACAGATTTATTCTCTACTTCCCATGAACAGGCGATGTCGGGCCTTCTCAGGAAGCAGGGCTCCAATACGCGTAGTGGTTGCCTCGGAGGACCAAGGGTGACCCCCGCCCCCTTCCTCCTTTTTCCCAGCTTTATACTTGAGCTGACGTCATATGGTCTGGAAGAGCCCTTTGGTCAGTTCGGGTCAGCTGTCCTGGTTGTGTCCCCTCCCAAGATCTTGCCCACCCCGTCCCACTATGAGGGGGAAAATGTCGGAAAGAGCCTTGGTGCTGTGTAAGCACCACTCAGCAGTAGCCACAACACCAGTGTGCTATCAACACCCTGCCAGCTCCCAGCATAAAACACAGCACCATGAGGGCTGCTACAGGGGAAAACCAATTCCGGCTCAGCCAGACCCGGTACAGTCTCCACCCCTTATTCCATACCATTTATGTCATGCCCAGGTCCCACATAACACTCATTTATTCATTCCGTAAGCTTTCTTCACTCCTCCAGATGTTCAGTGACTTGGCTCCCATCTGTCAAGATGGATGCTCAGGACAGGAGCAGTATGTTTGACTGTTGGACTCCAGCACCGGCTAGGTTTGGGTCATCATCGCACGTATCTGGTTCACTCTTCGTCGTTCCTACTTCCTCCATCACTTCCTGCAACATACAACTCAGCCCACAGATTATTTTCCCCCCAAGGTTAAATCTCCTTGAGGCACACACTGAGTAGCCCCATCCTCCCACATTACCCACCAAGTACACCCAGGTCCCTGAGCAAAAACAATCCCACGAGTGGGCTTGCCTTTTCCCAAGGGAGGAGCAATCCACACTGCCTTCCCCAGCCATTTCCCTGTGTGTACTACAGGGACCTTATCTCCTCCCACAGTATGAAAGGGTTTTGTTTCGGCAGGACCAGGACGGTTAACAGATCCACTGGTGTTAATTAGCCAAGTGGCTTCTGCTAAATTTATATCCCAGGGCTTCCATCCCCCATTGTCCAATGCTCTCAACATAGTCTTCAACAGTCCATTGTATCTTTCAATCTTTCCAGACGCTTGTGGGTAATAAGGGATGTGATACACCCACTCAATGCCATGTTTCTTTGCCCAGGAGTTTATAAGATTATTTCGAAAATGGGTCCCATTGTCTGATTCGATTCTTTCAGGAGTACCATGTCGCCATAAAATTTGCCTTTCAAGACCTAAGATGGTATTTTGGGCAGTGGCATGATTTACAGGGTACGTTTCGAGCCAACCAGTAGTTGCTTCCACCATGGTGAGTATGTAGCGCTTGCCTTGGCGTGTTCGTGGCAGTGGTCCAATATAGTCAATTTGCCAGGCCTCACCATATCGAAAACTCAGCCATCGCCCTCTGTTCCAGGGAGAATTTACTCATGTGGCTCGCTTGATTGCAGCACATGTTTCACATTCATGAGTGACCTGTGAGATGGCCTCCATGGTCATGTCCACCCCTCGATCACGAGCCCATCTGTACGTTGCATCTCTCCCGAGGTGCCCGGATGTTTCATGGGCCCATCGAGCTACAAATAGCTCACCCTTGCGCTCCCAGTACAGGTCCAGCTGAGCTACTTCAATTTTGGCAGCCTTGTCTACTTGCTCATTGTTTTGATGTTCATCGGTGGCACGGCTTTTGGGCACGTGGGCATCTACATGACGTACCCTTAGAGCCACGTTTTCCACTCAGGCAGAGACGTCCTGCCACAGTGCAGCAGCCCAGATGGGTTTACCTCTGCGCTGCCAATTGGTCTTCTTCCACTCCTGTAGCCACCCCCACAGGGCATTAGCCACCATCCAGGAGTCAGTGTAGAGATACAGTACTGGCCACTTCTCTCGTTCAGCAATCTTTAGGGCTAGTTGGATCGCTTCCACTTCTGCAAACTGACTTGACTCGCCCTCTCCTTCAGTGGCCTCAACGACTTGTCTGGTGGGACTCCACACAGCAGCTTTCCACTTTCGATGGTTTCCTACCACACGACAGGATCCATCAGTAAACAGAGCATACCGCCTTTCATCTTCTGGTAACTCGTTATATGGCGGTGCTTCTTGGGCACGAGCCACCTCCTCAGGCAGTGCTCCAAAATCTCTACCTTCTGGCCAGTCCATGATCTCTTCCAGGATCCCTGGACGGTTGGGTTTTCCCAGTCGAGCTCGTTGCGTGATTAACGCTACCCATTTACTCAAGGTAGCACTGGTTGCATGGTGCGTAGAAGGGATTTTTCCTTTGAACATCCAATGTAGTACAGGCAATCGCGGTGCCAAGAGGAGCTGTGCTTCTGTACCAACAACTTCTGAAGCGGCTCGAATCCCCTCATATGCTGCCAATATCTCCTTTTCAGTTGGAGTGTAGTGGGCTTCTGATCCTCCATATCCCTGGCTCCAAAATCCTAATGGTTGACCTTGAGTTTCACCTGGTATCTTCTGCCAGAGGCTCCATGTGAGGCCATGCTCCCCAGTTGATGTGTAAAGTACATTTTGCACATCTGGTCCTGTCCAAACAGGCCCAAGATCTACCGCCCGAGCTATCTCCTGTTTGATGTGCTCAAAGGCTTGTTGTTGCTCAAGACCCCACTCAAAATTGTTCTTCTTTCGGGTTACTTGATAGAGAGGGCTCACCAGCTGACTGTAACCTGGAATGTGCATCCTCCAAAATCCCACAAGACCTAAGAAAACTTTTGTTTCCTTCTTGTTGGTCGGTGGAGACATAGCTGCTATCTTGTTGACAACCTCCATAGGCACATGGCGGCGTCCATCTTGCCATTTTATTCCCAAGAGCTGAATCTCCTGTGCTGGTCCCTTGACCTTGCTTTTCTTGATGGCAAACCCAGCTCTCAGAAGAATCTCAATTACTCTTTGTCCTTTCTTGAACACTTCTCCTGCCTTGTTGCCCCACACAATGATGTCATCGATGCACTGTAGATGTTCAGGGGCATCACCCTTTTCCAGTGCAGTTTGAATTAGTCCATGACAAATAGTGGGGCTGTGCTTCCACCCCTGGGGTAGTCGATTCCAGGTATATTGGACACCCCTCCACGTGAAAGCAAACTGTGGCCTGCACTCTTCTGCCAAAGGAATTGAAAAGAATGCATTGGTGATGTTGATTGTGGCGTACCACTTGGCTGCCTTTGACTCCAGTTCATATTGGAGCTCTAACATATCTGGTACAGCAGCACTCAGTGGTGGCGTCACTTCGTTCAGGCCACGATAGTCTACTGTCAACCTCCACCCTCTGTCAGACTTTCGCACCGGCCATATTGGGCTCTTAAAAGGTGAATGTGTCTTACTGATGACACCTTGGGTCTCCAGTTGACAAATCGGTTCTTGGATGGGAGCCAGAGAGTCTCGGTTCGTGCGATACTGCCGTCGGTGCACGGTCCTCGTAGCAATTGGCACCTGTTGTTCTTCAACTTGCAACAGTCCTACAACAAAAGGATCTTCTGAGAGGCCAGGCAGATTAGACAACTGTTTGACCTTCTCTGTGTTCACACTGGCCACGCCAAAAGCCCATCGGTATCCTTTTGGGTCTTTGAAATACCCCCTCTTGAGGTAGTCAATGCCCAAGATACAAGGGGCTTCTGGGCCAGTTACAATGGGATGTTTTTCCCACTTGTCCCCGGTCAAGCTAACCTCGGCCTCCAGTACTGACAGTTCTTGACATCTCCCTGTCACTCCCGAGATCCAGATAGGTTCTGCCCCTCTATAACTTGATGGCATTAATGTACACTGTGCCCCGGTGTCGATTAAAGCCTGGTACTTCTGTGGATTTGATGTGCCAGGCCATCGAATCCACACTGTCCAATGCACCCGATCATCCCTTTCCTCCTCCTGGCTGGAGGCAGGGGCCCTCTATTCCTGTTCTTGGTCAGAGTATTCACTGTCTGACCCTTGCCGTGCCAGGCCGGAAACTCCTTCATCAGGGCCAAGGGCGGTGATCTCAGTCTTCCTGTATCTGGGAGATCGCTGATTACTTTCTTGTGGTTTCACACCAACTGCATTAACAACCTCCTTGGATGTCTTCTTCTTGGCAGGGGTCTTTCCTCGCAATTCATGTACACGAGCTTCCAATTTTAAGGTGGGTTGACCATCCCACTTCCCCATGTCCTGCCCCTGGTCACGCAGGAAGAACCAAAGTTCGCCACGTGTCATGCGCCTGGGGTTCCCTTTCCCTCTGACTGGGGCGGAAGAGAACTGATTTCTTGGGGTGCTCCTGACATCCAGGGCGCTCGCCCATAGAGATGAGGAGTTACCAAGACGCTCTTCAAAGTTCTGAAGCCAGGAAGAGACTGCCTCCACAGTTGGCGTACATCTTAGTCCTTCTCCCACATCTATTTCAGGATAGTACATCGCAGCCAAACCGGCAGAATACGAGGATGGCGCACCTTTAATCACCTTCCTCCACATGGCCCGTGTGCACAGGACATCCTCTGGATTTTTAGGGGCTTCATCATTATCTGGATCACCATAGATGACTTCCAGCACTGCTAGTTCTCTCAGGTACTGGACACCTTCATCTGCAGTAGTCCACTTCCCTGGGGAGTTGTCCGTAAGATCTTCCTTGAAAGGATATCTTGCTTTAACACTTGAAAGGAGCCGTCTCCACAGACTGCAAATTGCTGGCTCTTTTCCAATTCCCCTTTCAATTCCTCGATTTCTAGCAAGGGAACCCAGCTGTTGGGCTTCCTTACCTTCCAGTTGTTGAGCATCAGCCCCATTATCCCAGCATCGAAGCAGCCAGGCAGCAATCCGCTCACCCGGCTGGCGGCTATAGTCTTTCCTCAGATATCGCAGTTCTGATGATGTCAGGGACCGGGTAGTTTCCGCCTCCTGTTTGAGTTCTGTTATTCCCTCTTCTGACCCCTTTGCTGAAGGACCCACTTCTTCCTCTTCTTTCTCCTCCCTTATTAATCGAGGGTATGGGCCTGTTGTTCTCCTTGTTCACTGTTTCTTTTTTACTACTGGGGCAACCTCTGCTGTTGTTGTTATTGTTTGAGTCCCCATCTCCACCACAGTCCTTTGAGAGCACTGAACTTGAAGTGCTAAGGCTTGGACAATAAGCCCAAGCCAGAGTTGACCTATAGATGAATCCTGTACATTTTGTAACTGATAACCATTGTGCTAATAGGTATTATACTAAGTTATAGCAAACCAACTATTCTGATGTAAAAGGTGGGAATACTGAAGCCTGAGCAACAGGCCCTGAACTGAAACTGCTAACTCTGTATGTAGTCATTAGTGAAATATGCATAGAAGATGTAGCTTAAACATCATAAAACATGTCTATCTTGAATGTATCCTTATATTTCTTTATGTGTGAGCAAGATAACAAGGCCACAGAAACAGTTGTCTGGCCTTGTGACCTTGCTCATAAATTAATTAGACCAGCAGGGAAACTCCCTTAGCTTCTCCCTTAAGCCCTGGCCAGGCTCTGGGGGGAACCTAACGTGAGATGAAAACCAGATGTTTCCGCTTAAAACAAAGGTGCCAGCTATTCTGGCTTACTGATTTTTAGGTATATAAGGCTGGACCCGCTCACAGCGACTTTGGAAGCCTCACCTACGGGTGGACGCACCGCGTAGGATTTCCCACTTGCAGGGAAAGGCTCTCCAAATCCTCGCTGTAACCGGGGCTCCCCAGCGACTGCGGATCTGGATGATGGTAACGTATGCAAGTGGTGATGGATCTTTCTTAATCACTATTCTCTCTCTCTCTGAAGTAGTAATGATTTGATGCATTACCCTGTATTTTCCTATTTGTTTAAGTGCACTGTTCTGTCTTTTCTTACTGTATGTTTTCTGTATTATTCTGTTATATTATTTAGTTATTTCTAGTAAAATACGCCTGCTCTTTTCACTCTGGTGTCTGAGTTTAATTGATATCCCTGATCAGCAAAACAGAACTGCAGGTCAATAAGCATAGGCTGGGCCCCAGTACAGCGCTAGGAGTTGCTGATTTTCACTGGGATAGGCAAGGCACCCTTCTATCAGGTGTTGTGTCAATTTTGCGGGGTTGCTTGCCTGTTCAGGGGTAAGATCACAGGCTACAGGAGGTGATAACCATCCTAGGAATCTGTCCAAATCCTTCCACTCCCCCTGCCACCCAGGGACAGGCCGCCTCAGGGCACATTTTGGTATTGTCTCACCCAAAATTTGCCTTCTCTTACACCAAAAACCTACCGAGCTCCACACAGCCCACAATAGGCGAACAGCATTAATGAACAGTATCAAAGAGCTAACATAAGGATTAATAAGTACTTCAGGAGCCTGCAGAATAAAATCACTCATGATGCTCCCAATTTCTTCCAGCATGTTCCCGAGCTTAGCAAAATAAAGATAAGCAGCACAATCAACAAACCCGTGACCAGCACAAGAGCTTGTCGCTTAATAACTGCTATAGCTATAGCACAATTAATATAAAACTGCCGTTGTCCCGCCCCACGTTGGGCGCCAAAAAAGACTGTGGTGGTTTGACCTTGGCTAAATGCCAGGTACCCACCAAGTCGCTCTATCATTTCCCCCCCCCCTTCCCCTTTTTTTCTCAACAGGGCAAAGAGCGGAAAGAAAATAAGATAGGAAAACAAAACAACCCTTGTGGGTAAAAGAAAAGCAGTTTTAATATAAGCAAAGCGAAGCAAAGGTCTGCGCATGGAAGCAAAAAAAGAAAACAGATTTATTCTTTACTTCCCATGAACAGGCGATGTCGGGCCTTCTCAGGAAGCAGGGCTCCAATACGCGTAGTGGTTGCCTCGGAGGACCAAGGGTGACCCCACCCCCTTCCTCCTTTCTCCCAGCTTTATACTGAGCAGACGTCATATGGTCTGGAATATCCCTTTGGTCAGTTCGGGTCAGCTGTCCTGGTTGTGTCCCCTCCCAAGATCTTGCCCACTCCGTCCCACTGTGGTGGGGAAGATGTCAGAAAGAGCCTTGGTGCTGTGTAAGCACTACTCAGCAGTAGCCACAACACCAGTGTGCTATCAACACCCTGCCAGCTCCCAACATAAAACACAGCACCATGAGGGCTGCTACAGGGGAAAACCAATCCCAGCTCAGCCAGACCCAGTACACTGACCAGCTCAGGGAATCCCACTTCTGACACCAAAATTATTATTTCATCCCACGTTGCGGCTTAAGAGGGGGGGTGAATCTTTTGTATTGCTCAAGAGCCTGCGTGCCAGTGGAACAGCTGGTCTCTGATCAGCAGAGCCGCAGGTTGGGCCAAGTCATCACAATGACTCAGAGGAACAACTGTCCTGGTGACTTTATTAACTGACCACTTCAGTGTGTGAATGGATACAGTTTGGCAATAATCACCTGATAAGTGTTCGGGGAACGAATAAAGGCACTTTAGCTATGAGACTGTTTTCCTCATAACCCGTCAACAATCAACCCATCGCAATTCAATTCGTTCAAAACTTATAATCATGAATATATGTAAGAAAGAGAGAGAGAGCAAAAAGAGGCAAGAGAAAAGAGAGGACGAAGGGATAGGAAAAAGGGAATCACCACACTTGGATCCCATGTTTTTGCGGAGAAGCCAGCTTGGTCTGTAGGTTGTGGGTTGACAAAGACACACGTGGGGTGTTGCCTTTATATAGTCTTTCTTACTCATGCACAATAGGTTGTTCCAGAAGGTTCTCATTTTCTCTGGCTTGTACCTGCATAGTTAAGCAATTTCTGTCTCTGGGCATCCACAGGAGGGAGGGGGAAAGAAATAGCCCCACCTCCGCAGAGCTTGCTCCGCTTCTCCCCCACAGGGTGTCCCACTTGAGTTGTTTGAGACATCCTCTTTACAAACAGTTTCTTGTTTACAAACAGTTTGTGACAGATAGCGCAAGGCACGTACAAAATCACAGCTGCATAAGGGGAAAAATCTTTTCCATTCAACTAAGACACATTCAACTAAGCTACATCACAGCTTTTAATTCATCCATTTCCTCTTTCTAGTTCCTATATGTTAGCGTAATTCTCTCAATATGAACTTTATTATACTATTCCTCTACCTGTAATTTGTCTTATATATGTTATATTCTTTCTTTTTAGTTCTTGCTAATACTCCCAATTTAATACAATTCAAAAATTTCATTTAGGTATTTACACTTCTAGCACCTTCCCTCAGTTTGATGCTGATTCTTTTATTGTTAGCTTTATATCTCTAACTTTAGCTCGCATGATCAATGTGCACATGTATTAATAATAAGGACACTACTTATTTTTTTAATTAATTTTGACAGAGAGGATTTTTACTCTAATACAATAAACCAGTTAATCTTCTGCAGTGTTGACCCATGCCTCAAGGGAGACCTTCCCAATGAAAAAGTGTTACTTTCTTTACACAAAGTACTGGTAAGTTCTGCTCTGGTACGATCTGTACATCCTTTTTCAGGAAAGACAGGAGCAGAAGGTCAGAGGACTGAAAAGTCCTTCTTGGAGTAGACTAAGATAATGTGGCTTGTTTAGCTAACAGAACAGAAGCTAAATATGGATAGCCAGGGTAAAGGTCAGGTGGGAGCTCAGCTTTATAACTTCATAACTGAAGACCAGTCTAAAGCTCAGTAGTAACTATGAATAAATCTAGGATGGAAGTTTGAAGATTTTTTTTCAGTACTTCAGAAACTGGAAAATGAAATGGACTAACATCTATCAGCAGGAAATTAGATGACTCTAGAGGGCCCTTCCAGTCAATGTTATTTGTTTCTATGTATTTATGTTTAGTTCTACTGACAATCTCAAATTATTTTGTAAAGAGATTATTGAATTAAAGCAAATGTAGTTTTTCATAATTTGGGAGTCTATTTTGATTGGAATACTGTTATGAAATTACCATATTCTTCCTTTTTCAAATTATCTATTATTGTATACCATCAGATTTTGTATTAGATAGATATTTCGTCTGACATGTAGAGCTACTTCTGTTTTAATTCTTGTTTAATCTGAGAGCAACCAGAACGATATTTGTAAAAGACATCAGTGAGGCATGTGTCACAAGCTGTTTGTAAACAAGAAACTCTTAGAGACTGCATGCAGGACAGCACTTTCCTGCGTAACAGAACCAATAAAGACGTTGCTAGTGTCTCTTTTCTGCACATGGATTCTCTGATAACTAATGCAGAGTGTCAAGATTTAATCTTTTCTTTATTAGACCTTGCAATTTTCATTGAAAAGGTAGAAACTGCATTTTTTTAAAAACCTCTATTTATTAAATTGGTTTGATTTGAAAATACTCAGTTTAAAACCTGTGGGAAACAGAAGTAGTTACACCTATGTAACTGCAGTGCAATAAAATGCTCTCTTCCTCAGGGTGCTAGGCTAAAGAAGATAATACTCTTCCCCGAAAATTTTGCAGTCTGAGGTTGAAGGGAGGTGCAACCAACTAATACAGTGAAAAGAACAAAAGAGGGAAAGGCAAAAACTATATTAAGACACTCAAATAAATCAGTCACAGACCCACAGTTGTATAGTTTGCAATCAGAAAATGTTGGGTTTGAGGTGCTTAAACAAATGTCCACACTTCTCAAAATGTCTCTGAAAGAAACACACATTTATTGTAGTCTTTTTCTGTTGGTCACATACAAAAGTAACACCGAACAACAGTAGTGCATGGTCCCCACAACTGAAGTTCCATGCTGATAAGTGCAATAATTCATAAAACAGAGGTATCAGAAATAGGATTTCTGACTGCATCTTTAATCTTCTGAAAATGCAGTATTTAATGCAAATATAAGGAAGATGATTTACCCTTCATTATTGTAATCATAATAAAAAGGGAATACAATAATACAATTAATATCTATTTGTTCAGGTTAGCAAAAAAGTTGATAATTATTTGAACATGGTAATAAAATTAAAAATGGAAGTGTTTGGTAATAGATTATTACATTTTATGGCCATACATTTATTTCACTTGATTGAAACTGTTTCATCCTACTGTGTATAAGAAAAAAACCCTAATATGTAGGTACTAATTTTAAGATAGAGTCAGGTGCGAATAATTAGTTTAACAAAAAACCAAAGAAATATGAATTTGCTTGTGTTTAATACATTTACAGTTTGGACAGATTGAGTGGACGTGTTACTGCAAAATAATGCTTTGGGTGAGCCTTGGCTGAAAGCAAAAAGGGTTATTTTACACAGGCTCAGATTCAATCTGATCCTGAATTTCAGTCTCTCTTACTATGGAAAATCATTAAAACCAGAGAACATGGAATAAGCATTAGTGTAAGCACATGCTACACCAGTGTGGTGGTTTGACCTTGGCTAAATGCCAGGTACCCACCAAGTTGCTCTATCACTTCCCCCCCCTTCCCCCTTTTTTCTCAACAAGGAAAAGAGGGGAAAGAAAATAAGACAGGAAAAAAAAAAAACCAACCAACCCTTGTGGGTAAAACAAAAGCAGTTTTAATATAAGCAAAGCAAAGCAAAGGTCCGCACACGGAAGCAAAAAAGAAAACAGAATCACAGAATCACAGAATCATCTAGGTTGGAAAGGACCTTGAAGATCATCTAGTCCAACCGTTAACCTAACACTGACAGATCCCAACTACACCATATCCCTAAGCGCTATGTCAACCCGACTCTTGAACACCTCCAGGGATGGGGATTCCACCACCTCCCTGGGCAGCCCATTCCAACGCCTAACAACCCCTTCTGGAAAAAAATGCTTCCTAATATCCAGTCTAAACCTTCCCTGGCGCAACTTAAGGCCATTCCCTCTTGTCCTATCACTTATTACTTGGTTAAAGACACTCATCCCCAGCTCTCTGCAACCTCCTTTCAGGTAGTTGTAGAGGGTGATGAGGTCTCCCCTCAGCCTCCTCTTCTCCAGACTAAACAACCCCAGTTCCCTCAGCCGTTCCTCGTACGACATGTGCTCCAGACCCTTCACCAGCTTCGTTGCCCTTCTCTGGACACGCTCGAGTCATTCAATGTCCTTTTTGTAGTGAGGGGCCCAAAACTGAACACAGTCATCGAGGTGCGGCCTCACCAGTGCCGAGTACAGGGGCAAGATCACTTCCCTGTCCCTGCTGGTCACGCTATTTCTGATACAAGCCAGGATACCATTGGCCTTCTTGGTCACCTGGGCACACTGCTGGCTCATGTTCAGCCGGCTGTCAATCAACACCCCCAGGTCCCTCTCTGACTGGCAGCTCTCCAGCCACTCCTCCCCAAGCCTGTAGCGCTGCTGGGGGTTGTTGTGGCCAAAGTGCAGCACCCGGCATTTGGCCTTATTGAAACTCCTACAGTTGGCCTTAGCCCATCGCTCCAGCCAGCTCCTTCAGCACCCTCGGGTGTATCCCATCAGGACCCATAGACTTGTGTGTGTCTATGTGATGCAGTAGGTCACTGACTGTCTCCTCCTGGAATGTGGGGGGGTCGTTCTCCCAGTCTCTGTCCTCTGGCTGAGGAGGCTGGATTCCCTCAGTACAACTAGTCTTGTTATTAAAGACTGAGGCAAAGAAGGCATTAAGGACCTCAGCCTTCTCCTCAACACTTGTTACCATGTTTCCTCCCGCATCCAGCAGGGGATGGATTCTCTCCCTGGTCTTTCTTTTGCTACTGACGTACTTACAGAAACATTTCTTGTTGTCCTTGATTGCTGAAGCCAGAGTCATTTCCAGCTGGGCTTTGGACCTCCTGATTTCTGCCCTGCATAGCCTCACAGCATCTTTGTAATCACTGTGAGTGGCTAGCCCCTTCTTCCAAAGGCTGTAAACTCTCCTTTTCTCCCTAAGTTCCAGTCAAATCTCCCTGTTCAGCCAGGGTGGTCTTCTCTGTCGCTGGCTTCTCTTACAGCACCTGGGGACCGCCTGCTCCTGAGCCATTAAGACTTCCTTCTTAAAGAGTGCCCAGCCTTCCTGGACCCCTATACCCTTCAGGATTGTCTCCCAAGGGATCCATTCAAGCATGTGCCTAAACAAGACAAAGTCAGCCCTTTGGAAGTCCAGGATGTCAGTTCTGCTTAGCCCTCCCCTGGCCTCTCTAAGAATAGAGAACTCTATTATTTCATGATCGCTGTGCCCTAGTCGATTTAAAACCAGATTTATTCTCTACTTCCCATGAACAGGCGATGTCGGGCCTTCTCAGGAAGCAGGGCTCCAATACGCATAGTGGTTGCCTTGGAGGACCAAGGGTGACCTCCACCCCCTTCCTCCTTTTTCCCAGCTTTATACTTGAGCAGATGTCATATGGTCTGGAATATCCCTTTGGTCAGTTTGGGTCAGTTGTCCTGGTTGTGTCCCCTCCCAAGATCTTGCCCACTCTGTCCCAGTGTGGGGGGAAAATGTCGGAAAGAGCCTTGGTGCTGTGTAAGCACTACTCAGCAGTAGCCACAACACCAGTGTGATATCAACACCCTGCCAGCTCCCAACATAAAACACAGCACCATGAGGGCTTCTATAGGGGAGAACCAATTCCGGCTCAGCCAGACCCAGTACAACCAGTAAAACCAATCAAATTGTACCTTCATGAAGAGATTGGTTTTGTCCAGTTTCCCAGAACAATATGTGAAGCATTTTCTCAAGGATAGTTGACTGATGGCAGAAGAACTTCGTTGTTTGCTACAGCTTTGAGTCAGACTAGCCCATTTACAGCTTTTCTGAGGTTCTGCCCAGGAGCAACATCTTTCAGCCCATTCTCATCACAGACAGGGACAGGAATTTCTCCCTTCATTGTGCATAAAGCTGGGGGGCTCCCATATCAACTGGGGGCTTGTGGCAATAATGGTACTAAGAGCCAGGGTGCAACCCCCTGCTGCAGGGACATACAGTGTCTACAGCCTCTAACCTCTCCAGAGTAAGAGACAAGAAATGGTTTCTTAAATGGGTTAAGGGCTCAGGTTTAGGCAGTATCCTTGACCTATTTGGCTTCTTTCTAGACATTTCTGGGAAAAAAAAATTAATCCAGAATTGCACTGGCACTCTTACTCTAAATGTATTTGTCATGTGTTCATTAACTTGAATGTTTTCAAGTAGCAGGTAAAACCATTTGGCATTCCTCTGAGAAGTATAGAGTTGCAGTATTTCGTTTCCCCAGTGCCCTGCTCATTCTGCTTGGGTTGAATTATATCAGTTTGGATAAATGTTCACAGTTGTCCTTCAGTGGGAAAGGCTACTTGAACCAGCTAGCGTGACCTGTGTTTTTGTTATAGCGGCATGATGGTTGTACATTGCTAATGTTTATCCCATTCCTGTAGGTGTTTCATTGTGGCTGCTGGCAGACATGGTAGTTGAGGAAATGGGGCTTTGGTCTGATCCTGTGCCCAATGCTGGAGTTCTTAGGAACCAACTTTATGTTGTGAGAATAGTAATACCATAATATACTGAATATAATAAGAAATTGGACTCAAGAGGTAGGACCCTGGTTGCATAGTACCATCACAGTTTAGAATCTAGCGGTCATTTTATTTAATAATTTAATTCTGGAAGCCATATTACCACAAGACTTATTTACCTAGAATAAAAATATATACATTACAAAACTGACTGAATTATTTTGTAGAATCAGAGAATATCTTGAGTTGGAAGGGACCCACAAGGATCATCAAGTCCAACTCCCTATTATTATATTATCCCTAGCTCCATTATTATTATAACCGCCACTACCCATTTCTTGGCATTCTCATGCCACATATTGGAGGAAGTTACCTGACTTTAACTTTTCCTACAGTCTTTTGCATCTTCTTCTTTTCCACAAGTGTGAAAGAACAGCTGCTGCCTGATATAATTATTTTAATTGTTTGCATGCTATAAAATTGTTAAAAGCAATTTTAATTTTAACAGTAAATAGGTTTTATTGCCAAGTTATGCTTTTGCTTATAGCTATAAGATGGCAACGGGTGGTTAAAAGTATATTTGATTCTGTACTATTATTTCTCCTGTATTCACTGTATAATCAATGAAGTGATACTATTTTGCCTTCAGGAAAAAAAAATGCTAATGGAAGCAATTAAAAGATATGAATAATACTGACACCTCTTTATTATCTTTCAGGTACATTTGGAGTTTCCCAACATATTAAGTGGTAACGATGCAGTTACAGTTATTTTCCAGTTGACATGATTAGTTCTGTGGCCCAGCCACATTTATCTTGTGCTTTGAAGCCCTTCTCACTAAGTTATTGGATTTGGTAAATAAAGTAAATAAATAGATATATGAAATGACCTCATCCCTAATTGTGAAAGACATGGGTAAGAATGACATTTCCATGGTCTACAGCACTAGTCTAAGTTATACAAATTATTCTTGATTGTCTGCTGTGTTCCTTAGACTGAGGAGTTTCAAACTGGAATGGTGCAAAGAATAGACATCTAGGGCTACAGACACAGAAGTATTACACCATGTTGAGGAGTCTGACCTTTGTGTTAGACACTTAGCTCCATGTTTACATCCTCAAAATGTCTCTGTGCTTACAATTCTATTCAACATACATTGAAGGAAGCCACTCCTGAGTCTTGCCTGAGTCTTGTGATGCTGACGCCTTCATGTGAGCTTGTGTTTTCCAGCTTCTAGGGTATTTCTGTTGTCTAGAGAGGGGCTGCATAGTAAGCCCTTTCTAGAAATGTAAATGCTGTCAGGAATCTATTAATATCTGGACAGGAGCCCTGAAAAATCAAATACATATATGTGGTGTGCGAGAAAAAATCCCAAATTGCTTGAGCACAATTTTGAGACCAACATTCAATGAAACATAGAGGACTTATGAAGTAGTGCAAGTCACAATAATAATAATAAACTGGGAGTCTGAACAGGATTTAAAGATGTGCATGAAACAGCAGAATAGACTTGACTGAAGAGGGCCTTGACATTCCTACCTTCCTTATAACTCTTAAATGCTAAGTCTGGAAAAGTCCTGTGTGGAGCCTAGACTATTGATTTACTAGAACTGGGGGCTTTGGCAGAGACCAAAATGCAGCCACTATTTCAAGCGTTTAGGATAAAAAAATTTGTGCACCTAAATAAAAATTCAGAAGTTCAAATATGGCTTTAAATTGTGTATCTAAATTTATGTTGTTATCTGTAACAGTAGCGAAATGAGAGGCTCTGCTTGAAGAACACCAAAGGATTGCCTATTACTTAAGAAAACAAATGCTGGCATTATTACTTAAGAAAACAAATTGCTAACATTTAAGATTCCTTATATGGTAATATATACTGTCTTCACTATTTTCCGTTCACTTTAAATACTTGTCCTAGTGAGAAACAGTGCTTCTCTCCAAAAGGTGACTAAGCCCCATTAATATGTACCATGATTCTATATGCTGGAAGTCATTAAGGGCCCCCACCTGTGAAAGGCAGGAACTGGGTAATAGCACTGCTTCATCTAGTTTACGTGTTGTGCTGCATATTGTATTGCTATTCATTGTGAATATGACCCTATTTATACACTAGATAGCTATGTGTATTTCTAAGCATTCAGCAGCTATCATCATGTAATTTATTTTACTCACCTCATTATTATTATTTGTTATACCTGAATAAAAGGTGCTTTTACTGTGCTCAAATATTTACTTTGTCAGACTTATGAGCCTATATGTCCAACTGTTTACTCTTTGATCATGCTGAAACACTAAGACTTCTGCTTTGCCTTCCATGTGATCAATAGTCAATCAATAAGAAGTTTTAAGGTTTTTCTTATTTTTTTAATTCTTGAATACTATATTGCATGGCAACTATTGCCCAGCAGTTCGATTTTAATATTATTTATTATATTTATTATTATTGCCCAGTCCATCCCTTAGGTCAAACCACATACCTACGTATCCCATGTACGGGGAGGGGTAAGGTGTTTCATGGGATGATGTAATTAGCATGATCTTTTTAATCTTCATTAGCATATCCAGGGGTGTTAACTTTAATATGCAATTCGTGGATAATGAAGCAAAGGTCAATCACCGGACAGATGGCCCTTGAAATTTGTCCAGGTACACCAGAGCAGAGCCGTCCTGTCTCCACAGGGCTCCCCACCTCCAGCTGCATCTTGTGTTATTCGGGCAGCCTTATCAGTTTCAACCTCCACACTATCCACCCCATGACTATAGTTTCATTACTTGCGAGTGTTTGAGACATTCCTTGGCTCAGAAGGACTCCACTCCTTTATCTCTTTCTCAGGCTTTTTTTCTCAGTCTTTGTTTCTCATCAGCCTGTTTCTTTCAGGCCCTATTTCAAGAAGTTACAAGTCGTCTCTCACAGGCATCATCAAGATACTTGATTTAAGAAAAGGCTAACGATGTTGGTTTAATAAAGTGACACAGAGGAAGTGGCTTGTTTGGTCCATAAAATGAACATTTCTCAATCAGGATGACCAGTTAAATCTGCACAGATGAACAATTCAAAATTTGTCAGACAGCTGATCAGAGAAATCCAGATGTCAGCAGCTTGGAAAACAGGACATTAACCATCAGTGTAGGAGACTTGAAAATTAAACAGGGAGTGTCTGAGAACAGAAGAGATCAACAAATGAAATTGTCATTATTTGATTAAGAGAGAGAAGAATCACAGACAAATAGGTAGCTTAAGGTTAAAAACTACCTGCTGGTTGCCTCTTGGATGCAGTACCCAGAGCTATAACCTCACAAGATATTTGGGGACTTCCCAAACTTCACCTTCAGCTGAAATATGTTGATTCGCGGAAAAAGACTCTACAACTTGAAAGAGAGTTATAAAGCAAGTATGTTTTACTCCGGCTGGGGTGCAAGGGCATTTCTCCACAAAACTTGCACACCCACCGCACATTTTACCAAAAACTTATCGAGTGTGGATATACATATTCATTGGATTACATAACACAAACATACATATGCATGAGTGAGGCTGGGTTAGTTCGAAAGGCTGATGTCAACAGTTTATGTTATCTCTGCACCTGTGCATTGCCTCCTGGGGGGCGTCTTCGGGGGTCTTTGGGAGGAAGGCTCGTAGTCTTTCTCACCTTGTACTTTCCCCGGAGCATGCGCAGATTCTCTTGGCCAATTTCTTGAACAACAAAAATGTTTTTCAGCCGGTTTACTCATCCTATCTTATTTAAGGGAAGCAATGAAACTTCTACAATCCGTATATGGCTATCTTTACTCATTACCGAGGCCCAACTAGTTAGAGCACACCTGTTCCCCAAGGACAAAAACATGATATTTTGCTGAACACTGCCGTTCTTGGTAGATTTTCACAGCAAACTGCTTTGTTTTGATGGACACAGTAGTCCTTGGTAAAATTCCACAGAACAGTCTGGGCAAGCAGGATTCTTAGCAATATTAAAAAAATACTATAAGTAATACTATAAGTTGCTATAAGTAAGTAAATAAGTTGCTAAGCAGTTTTCTATAAGTAAATAAGTCTTAAAACAAGTAATCATTTCTCTGTATCAATTCCTCCCTTTTCTTTTCCCTAAGCAAATTCTTTTGCAGTCAAAAGGGTTTCATTATATTTTATTACTGTCTGTAAGGTCCATATTTGTTTTGTTAGGTTCTTCAATTTACACCAAAAGATAAGGTTTACTGTTGTTAATATTGTCATAATTATTAGTAATATCAATATTGGATGAGTCAGTATATTTAAGATTTTGGTAGCTGATGGGGAATAGCCTGTAAACACATCCCACCAATAGTGTTCTCCGTCTGACTTCACTCGTTTCATGATTTGGTGTATTCTCTCTGTATCATGCTGGACAGTAATTAAAGTCTTTTGTCCACTTTCTTGGACCTGTTTCATCAATCTTTTTAAATTTTCATGATGCAAAAGTTTTCTTACTAGGGTCAGGTCCATTCCAATAGGTGTGGGCTGCCAATCTTGAACTAATTTATAATTAGATCATAACAATTGATAAGTTGTGACAGGAGCAGTATAATTGAGATCACACCCTGTAAGACTAACGAAATTGCAGATACAGATGTTCGAATGATTACTTGTATCTATTATAAGGTCATCTACTTGTACAAAGTCACACAGGGTTCTTAAACAAACACATCCCACCCCCATGTAAATTATAATAGTCTCTGGAGTTTCATTAGGGTGAATCTCGAATTGGCAGACGTTTTGTTCAGTGTCCAGACAAATGCCATGAGCTTTGATGGTGTTATCTTCACAAATGAATCCTTGCTGGTCTTGCACAGTACAGGCCTCAACATCAATAGTTTGCCTTTTCTTCTTATTTTTTATAGCCCATACCCTGTGCTCTAAGGGATAAATCACAGTTCCATGATGATTCAATCCTAATGCAACAATCGGATATATTTTATATACCCGAGCTCGATATATCGTTAATACAAAAGCTGTGGCTGTGTTCTTAAGGGGGTCAAAGGTAAAATTAAGTAAGTGCCACCATGATTGAAATCTTCTTTCAAATTCTGTTGGATTATCCTATATTACCTTTCGGAATTCTCTTGGCAGGATTCCGTCCTCACCTTCCCTGATGATTGAGGCTGCTGTTGATTGTATCCATAATTGAGCTTGGACACAACTAAGGGCTGTAGAAATGTTAGTTTGAATTGTGACGAATGCATCTACAATTATCTTATTATCTTTTTCATTTAGGTTCTCCCATTGTGGAAATGCACTTGCCATAAGTCACTGATTGTTGCCCAAAGTTAGGAGGGAGGATTTTAGAGGATATTGTATTTTGTTCAGGTCACTGGTTACTGTAGCGAGTTTGTTCATTATTATTTCTGAATCAATACTATTTAAAACTCCCAATCCTGTCCCTAGAGCACCAATTAGGTCTCTTTTTGTTCGCCCCGTGTGAAGTGTTCGTCTTTGCATCCAGGTTGTCCATCCTTCGTAAGAGGTCTTTAAGAAAGATGAACAGGATGGCTGGATCTCTGAAATATTGCTTTGCATCAGTAGCTCAACTCATTTAAGAGACCATGTTGGATTAGATATTCACTGTTGTTGACCAACATTCTTAATTACATATGAGCCTATCGGATACACAGATGGTGCTCTCAATCGTTTAAGTTCTATGTGGTTTGAATTAGTAATCTGAGTTGAAATAGTGTAAACAGGAGTGGTTGTGGTTTCCTTCTGTGTTATATTTAATCTGAATTTGAAAGATACTGCTCGGTCCCCTAGTTTGGTTCCTCCTAAACAAATAATGGATACTGGTTGGATTGCAGTGAATACATACCAACAAACCTCAGCCACACAATGGGTTTGGCCTATTCTGGATCCCATTCTCCCATTGGAAATTTTCTTGATAGTAATTTGAGTCAGGGGAGGCGGATCTTTTACATCACTCGCATTGAAGATTCTACAACTGATCTGTACCTCTTTTCCTCTTTTAACTGTCCAGGTATGGATCGAATTCGTCTTTTCCCATTTGTCTGGTTGAAATGTCATGTTGTCATATATTATAACGGTTGCCAAATTCATCCCCAATAGATTTTTTCCCATAATGCCTGTATGTCCAAAATAAGCATCTGTCCAAGGCCATTCCCAAGCACTTGTTAAATTACAGTTCAGCAAAATTATAAACACTTATACCCATATCACCATTTTTGGATGCGAAGCTTTAGCGGTCCCACAGGTGTTGATTCCCATTTTGGCTTAGGGGCATTCTTCACCCTGGTGTGGTGTATCCATGATGTCTGTTCCTTAATCTTGATTGCTGTATGGGAAGTTAATAACACCTGACACGGACCTTCCCATTTAGGTTCCAGAGGTGAATCTGAAAAAGATCTGATATATACATAATCACCCGGTTTAATGTTATGTACAGGCTCGTCCAGACCTCGAGCCCTGGTCCCTAGGACCAATTTCTCTATTTCTCACAGTTGCTTTTGTAGACTTATAACATAATCTGTTAGTATTTCGTCTCCAGCCTGGGTTGATATTCCTGCTTGTACCATATGTGGTCTCCCATATAGTATTTCAAAAGGACTTAATCCCTCCTTAGTTCTGGGTTTGGTTCTGATTCTTAGAAGGCCTAAGGGCAATGCTTGGGGCCAGGACAATCCAGCTTCCTGGCCTAGTTTTACTATTTGTTGTTTAATTAAATGATTCATTTTTCTACTTGACCACTGGCTTGTGGATTATACGGGGTATGTAATTATGTAATTGCCAGTCTATTCCTAAAAGTTTACTAACCTGCTGGACAATTTTTGCCACAAATGTGATCCCCAATCTGAGGATATTGTTGCTGAAACCCCAAACCTTGGTATTATTTCTTGTAACAATACCTTAGTTACTTCTCTGGCTTTATTAGTTCAGCAAGGGAATGCTTCCGGCCACCTGGAAAAGGTATTTGTCAATACCAGAAGGTACTGAAACCCCCCTTTTCTTGGGAGTTCAGAAAAATCAATTTGTATTTTACCGTCTGGAACCAAAGACTGCACTTCTACTTTACCTTCTTTAGCCACTCTTTTGGCCTCATGATCTGCCATAGCGTTGCCAAGTTCATGGGTGGAACTTCCTCTTTGGTGAGCCTTACAATGCATTATAGCCACCTTTTCAGGTAGTTGCACCGCTTCCAGGAGTTTGAGGATTTCTTTGGCATGCTTTATATGTTTTCCCTGTACAGACAGGAGTCCTCTTTCTTTCCACACTGCCCCATGAGCATGGACCACTTTGAAAGTGTATTTAGAGTCCGTCCATATATTAATTTTCATACCCTTGGCCATCTCCAGTGCCCATGTTAGAGCTATTATTTCTGCCTTTTGTGCTGAGGTATTTGGAGGAAGAGCTTTAGATTCTATTACCTGATCTTCGGTGGTCACCGCGTATCCTGCCTTGCGGATACCTCGTCAGACCAAACTGCTCCTGTCCGTATACCAGGATTCATCAGCGTCCTCTAATGGTTCCTCCCTGAGGTCTGGCCGGCTGGAATAAACTGCTTCAATCGTTTCCAGGCAGTCGTGTGTCACTGGTTCTCCTGTGTTTCCACTGAGAAAAGAAGCTGGGTTGACAATATTAGTAACCTCTATTTCTATATCATCCTGTTCCACTAGGAGGGCTTGGTATTTCAGGTACCTTTGAGGTGAAAGTCAGTGTCCTCCCTTCATGTTGAGTACTGCAGACACCGTGTGGGATACTAGTACTGTGATTTTCTAGCCCAATGTGAATTTTCGTGCTTCCTGGATATTTAGAACTACTGCTGCTACTGCCCTCAGGCAGCTAGGCCATCCTTTGCTTACTTCATCGAGTTGTTTAGAGAAGTATGCCACTGCCCTTCTATCTGGTCCCAACTTTTGGGCTAGGACCCCTAGGGCTATTCCCTGTTTCTCATGGGAGAATAACCAGAAAGGCTGAGTGATGTCTGGTAAACCCAAAGCAGGGGCATCCACCAGCTTCCTTTTCAGCTGATGGAATGCTCTGTCTGCCTCTCCATTCTAAGTGAGGGTTTTTGGATTTGATTTTAATAGTTCATAAAGGGGTTTTACCATGAGTCCATAGTTATATATTCACAGGCGACACCATCTGGTCATTCTTAGGAGTGGAGCTCTTTAGCTGTCTGTGGCCGAGGGGTCTGACAGATGGCCTCCTTCCTTCCAGTTCTAGGGGGTCCATTGGCCAGCCATGACCTCGTATCCCAGGTAGGTTACTTGCTGCTGAGCTACTGGAGCTTTCTGTGGAGAGACTCGATAGCCATTAAGTCCCAAAAAAATTTAATAAACTAATAGTCCATGTTATGCACGTTTCTTTAGTCTCTGTGGCTATTAATAAATCATCTACATACTGCAGGACTTCCCTGACTCCATGCAGTCGCTCCCATTGCTCCAGGTCTTTAGCTAGTTGGTTTCCAAAAGAGTGGGGCTATTTTTAAACCCCTGGGGTAGCACAGTCCATGTTAATTGCATCTTCCTTCTGGATTCCGTGTTTTCTCATACAAATGCAAACTATAACTGAGTTTCGGACCTCAAAGGCAAGTAAAAGAAGGCGTCTTTTAGGCCCAGTATGGTAAACCGAGCCAATTCAGGTACTAATCTAATTAATAATATATATGGGTTTGCTACAACAGGATGCAGATCGCCTCCTCTCTTATTGCTATATGCTCTCTATACACAACAAGGTCTCCAAATACCTACTCTCTGGCAGTTTCAGCTTTTGCAACTTCTTTTGAATGTCACGTGCTGATTGCCCTATAAATAATGACACTAACTGTTGTATTCCCACCTCTGATCCTGGATCTAAGGGTGTGTCACCTCACAGTATCCCGCAGCTTCTCCAGGAATTCTGATGGAGTATCTTTAGGTGCCTGCGTATAGGTGTTTTGCTGATCAGGGATATCAACTAAACTCAGACACCAGAGTGAAAAGAGCAGGCGTATTTACTAGAAATAACTAGATAATAGAAGAATACAGAAAACATACAGTAAGAAAAGACAAAGTAGTGCGCTTAAACAAATAGGAAAATACAGGGTAATGCATCAAATCATTACTACCTGAGAGAGAGAATAGTGATTAAGAAAGATACATCACCACTTGCATACGTTACCATCATCCAGATCCGCAGTCACTGGGGAGCCCCGGTTACAGCGAGGATTTGGAGAGCCTGTCCCGGCAAGTGGGAAATCCTACGCGGTGCATCCACCTGTAGGTGAGGCTTCCAAAGTCACTGTGAGCGGGCCCAGCCTTATATACCTAAAAATCAGTAAGCCAGAATAGCTGGCACCTTTGTTTTAAGCGGAAACATCTGTTTTTCATCTCACATTAGGTTCCCCCCCAGAGCCTGGCCAGGGCTTAAGGGAGAAGCTAAGGGAGTTTCCCTGCTGGTCTAATTAATTTATGAGCAAGGTCACAAGGCCAGACAACTGTTTCTGTGGCTCCGTTATCTTGCTCACACATAAAGAAAGATAAGGATACATTCAAGATAGACATGTTTTATGATGTTTAAGCTATATCTTCTATGCATATTTCACTAATGACTACATACAGAGTTAGCAGTTTCAGTTCAGGGCCTGTTGCTCAGGCTTCAGTATTCCCACCTTTTACATCAGAATAGTTGGTTTGCTATAACTTAGTATAATACCTATTAGCACAATGGTTATCAGTTATAGAATGTACAGGATTCATCTATAGGTCAACTCTGGCTTGGGCTTATTGTCCAAGCCTTAGCACTTCAATAGGGCCGCACAGTTAATTGCTTTCGGTATAGCCCGCTCCATGCCCCTTACAATCCAATCTCTATATGCATTTAGCAATCTCATATGGGCTCCTCTGTTGGGGTCATAGCGCGGGTGTTTTATTAGAAACTGAAAATGCTTGGTCACCCCAACAGTCGCTTCGATACCCCTTCGCTGCACTTTTCCAAGTTGCAAGATCAAAGGAAGTGAACAGGACTTTTATTCTGACAGGGCCCCCCCATTCGGCCCTATGGCCTCTCTCAGAGGAGCCGGCACCACCGCTCGCTTCTCCGCTCACTTCTCCGGTCTCTGAGGGTGAGAGGATACGGGGCTGTGAGGCGAGGAGCCTGGCTCTGGCTCCTCCAAACTTTCACTCTCCTCCTGCCGGCTTCCTACCAGTGGTTTATAGTACTTGGGTAAATCCTTTATTTTGGCCCTTTTCTCTTTCCCTTCCTTATTTTCTTTTTCCAGTGCCAGCACTAGAGGATCTCGTGGGGGTGCCAGGCCACAGTCTGTTTGATATTCAGGATGGTCTCGGAGGGTGAAAAACATGTCTGCATAGGAGACTTTATCCCTCCTTAAAACAGCATCACTTGTAGCAGGGTGTTATAATTCAAGGACCCATTAAGGGGCCATTTTCCCCCTCATCCAATTTATATAGGGGCCACCACTGATTGCAATATTTGATTAGTGTCTTTTTACTCACCCTTGTGCCTGGAGGTCCCCCTATCTTCTTCCAGCGTTTTAAAATACAGCCAAGGGGACACTTTTTGACTATTCTCCCACTCTGGCCACTTCCCATCTCATCTACTTTACCTTAAAACACTACCCAAGTAAGCTGACAATATCCCCCTCAGGCAGATGGTACAAGGGTGCACTCTCCCCACAGAGTACGCACCTAAATTCAAGACAACAATTAACACAGAATTACTGCCTCCTGCTAGAGGAGATATTTCACCTATGACACTTCAAACACTGAGCCCGAACAAACAGGCAGCACCAGTGACCCAGCGGGCGGGCACTAGGATGCTCTGTACTAAGGAATGTACAGCTGTAGCTGGGCTGCATCTCACACACGCAGAACAGTCACACAACCACACAAAGGGGCCCCTTACACTTATTACTCACACAACATAAAATGACAAATACTACAAACATCAAAACACCAATTACAACAATTGCTAAATCATAAAAGTCATAAATCAAAGCCAAAAGCATAAATCATATACCATGAGCCATTTGCCGTTTATCATTTACCACAGATCCACACCTGATGGATATCGACTAAATTATTATAAACGGTACCAGATTTTACATTTGATGGTAACACGGCAATGCCACACCACTCCTGTACCCCTGTACTAGGAGTACCCAGATCAATCCAGGATACCAATGTGGTCAGAGTGTCGAAACCATCCTGCCACCCACGGGCCCACTACCACTTGGGGACTTGAACCCCAACCCCAGGGGCGAGCACAAAGGCTCTTTACCTCGCGTAGGACATCTCCTCATGACTTACAGGTCTCCCTGTTGTCCAACATACCGGATCCGCCGATAGATGGTCCTTGTCTGTCCCTGCGGAGATCGGGAGAGCGAGGGAGGTTCTCCAAGAAAGAAACCTCGGGACGCACCTAGAACGTCCCCCTCTCAGCCAGTCCTGCAGCCGGACAGAGAGGGTCCCATCTGCGGTGCCAAACTGATTCGTGGAAACAGACTCTACAACTCGAATGGAGTTATAAAGCAGGTATGTTTACTCCGGCACTGGGGTGCAAGGGGATTTCTCCACAAAGCTTGCACACCCACCGCACATTTTACCAAAAACTTATCGAGTGTGGATATACATATTCATTGGATTACATAACACAAACATACATATGCATGAGTAAGGCTGGGTTAGTTCAAAAGGCTGGTGTCAGCAGTTTATGTTCTCTTTGCACCTGCGCATTGCCTCCTGGGGGGCGTCTCCAGGGGTCTTTGGGAGGAAGGCTCGTAGTCTTTCTCACCTTGTACTTTCCCCGGAGCATGCGCAGATTCTCTTGGCCAATTTCTTGAATAACAAGAGTGTTTTTCAGCTGGTTTATTCATTCTATCTTATCTAAGAGAACCAATGGAACTTATACCATCCGTATATGGCTATCTTTACTCATTACTAAGACCCAACTAGTTAGAGCACATCTGTTTCCCAAGGACAAAGACATGATATTTTGCTGAACACTGCCGTTCTTGGTAAACTGCTTTGTTTTGATGGACACAGTAGTCCTTGGTAAAATTCCACAGAACAGTCTAGGCAAGCAGGATTCTTAGCAATATTCAAAAATACTATAATTAATAATATAAGTTGCTATAAGTAAGTAAATAAGTTGCTAAGCAGTTTGCTATAAGTAAATAAGTCTCAAAACAAGTAATCATTTCTCTGTATCAATATATCCATTACAGTCTTCGCAGCACTGAAGATGTTTGCTAACAATTTGTGTGAATCCGGGGTTCCCAGGAGCCAGAGATCAGCAACCACCTTCCTCATTGCTGCAGGTTCACATAGCTTTGTTCTTTGAGACAGCTGTCGTTGCCCAGTTGACATCATAGTGTCTTAAATTTGCTGTTCACCAAACCTTGACAGTCTTCTGCTATTCCAACCTGCTCATCACTTACAGCCTCCTGCCAGCCTCTCACCATGCTGTTAAGTTAAACACTGCATCTTACTGTTATATAGCTGCTGCATTTTTGTAAATCTGTGTTATTGCTAGATGGAGATGGCTTGCTTTCTTTATCTTACCAGTAACAAAACCAATCTCCAATTCCAATGAGAGCACTATATTTTCTATGTCTAGGATTACAGTCTAAATGACCTAGCCTTTACAAGAAGTCAAGACAGCTCAGGAGCCCAGTGATAAATCAGCAACACAAAATACAACTGAAAACTTCTGGGAACTCATACAACTGAGTACCTGGTTATTAACTTTCTTGTATTGTTTATACTGTCTCCATCTAGAGCTTTCTTTCTAAAAATCACTTTTAAGGACATCCACACTTAGTCAGCCTATGCTTCCCTCTAAAGAGTGAACACCTAATGATGATCCTTACAGAATGGCGTGTTTTTCAAAGTATTGTTTTCATTTTATTTTTTATACACTGCAATAATCAACTTCACTGAGGATGAGAATTAATTTTGGAATTGATTAATTTAACTGCTACTTATCTGTCTGTGAAGGTCATACACCTGTTCTATAGGGGACATGTTATTTAGATGCAGATGATTTGTTACTAAAGATAAGTCATGGTGAAACAGTACCATATTAACACTGGACAAGATAATATTAAACAGCAGTAGCAGCAGCCTTGTAGAGAGACCAGTGCACAGAGCTATGATTTAGCAACTCCAATGTCATTGGTTAGGCCAATGACATATGAGACCTTGGACAAGTTACATCTCTCCAGTATACCTCAGTTTTCTTACCTGTTAACTGGGTGTTAATAATAAAAAGACATAAAAAGTTGAGATGTGTTACAAAGTGCTAGAGAGAAGATAGATATCATCATTAGTGGCCCAGAAAAATAAATGGATAAGAATCCTGTGTCTTAATGACTGTTATTCTATACAGTGAAATTCAAAATTCTCTGACAGGAGACATTATAAGTGACCTTACCTAAACCTGCTTTATCTGTCTGTCAAAGCATCAAAGAAAGCAGATGGTTAAATTTCCGCTTATTTTCTCTGGTGTTCTACTTGAAGTTAGTGCTAATGTCAATTAGGTATATTCAACAGCTTTGGCATTTTATGCTTGACAAATTGATGAAGGTTTGGTAATGCAGTACAGTTTTCCTTACCAAAATTATTATTTTTTTAAAGACTTTTAATTACTACTCATCCTAGACAACATGGGTTTTACTTTTAATTAAAGTAGTCATTGAGATCTTGACAATGTTTGACACACTCCATCTGAATTTAATTTTTTTCTTTCTTTGTTTATTATCTGATGTAAAGTAGGAGAGAATAGAGAAGAAAGAAATTTCAGTTTTATACATAGTAACAGATGCTCTTGGTAGCACAGCAAAATTCTGACTTTATTAACTCAATGAGAATATCCTAATTAATCAACACTTAGTATTGAAGTCAGAATGTTTCTTCTGGAGCTGGTGGAATAAATTCTGAATCAACTTAATGATTCAGAACTTGGCAAAGGAGAGCGTTATGAAGCCACAAGTTAATTGATTTATGTTGGATTTTTACAAATGGTGAACTTGCTGTACAATAACAATAACATCCCAATATCTCTGCATTTCAGAAAAGAAAAAAATCTTCCCTGTAGAAAATAATAGCAAGCAGAGAAATGAAGTAAAATGCATATAACAATCCCTCAATAAATTCTGCATCACACCTGCTTAACTTAAAACTAAAAAGATTATTTTTATGTTAGCAGATTACATTATGCTATTCAGTGATGCAAATATCTTAGAAAATGTGGATGATCAGGGATTCAGGAAACTTGTTATCTCCATTTGCATCTGCTGGTAGGATAAGTTAGGGTATCGATAAAGTCACGGTCCTATATTATGGCAACTCTCCAGAGTTTCATCACACCAACTGACTATCAGTGCTGGATCCACTCTAGCATAAATTTAAATCACCACTTTTGTCCTCTTTCCTCATCAGTCAGAGGTTCTAGAAATGAAATGTAGCTGAAAATTTTGAGAAAAAGTCATAAACAGAAGTAGAACAGAATTTGTTACTTCTAGTTGTCTGTTGTTTTTCAGGCTAATATAGAATAATTCGTGTTGGAAGGGACCTTATCAGGTTTCTATTCCAACCTTCTGCTCAAGGCAGGGTCCCCCTGAATTCAAACCAGGTTGCTGTGGGCTTTCTCCAGTTCAGTCTCCTCCTGGGTGAAAGATTTCACAGACTCCCTGGGCAACCCTTTTTAATGCCTGACTGTCCTCATGCTGAGAAATATTCCTTTATGTCAAATTGTAACCACCCTGTTTCAGTTTATGACCGTTATCTTTTGTCCTCCTGCCATGAACTTCATTAAAGAGGCTCTATCTACTCAGAAACCTCCTTTCAGGTATGGTAAGGATGCTCTCAGGTCCCCCAAAGCCATCTCTGCTTCTGGCTGAATTAGATCATTTCTCTCAGCTTCTCCTCACAGGGCTCATGCTCTTGTCCTAAATATTTTGTTGGCCGTTGCCGGACTCACTGCAGTTTATCAATGTCTGTCTTGTATTGAAGTGTCCAAAACTGGATCACCTTACATAAAGGAAAAGGAATATCTGTATCTCTTTATAAGGCAAGACAATTTAAACTGCAATAACTATCTTTCTAAAACTCACCACTTGGTGGACTTTTAGCAATATATGATGAATGAAAATATTTTTAACATGAATTTATTTAATTTTAGCATAGCAATTGTTCTCTGATTAAAGTCAGCAAGCTTCATATTACCCAGGAATTACATTTCACACAATTGAAATCCATACCAAAACCACAGTATATCAACTTTTATAGCAAAAGCCCACTAAGTTATCTCTGGATAGATTAGCAAACCCTATGAATACGTTACATGATTACTTATTGTTATAAAATACATGGAAATTATTCCTTTTTAAACCTTCTATTCATATGAAAGGTGAAACCTTGCTTCCTACCAACATCTGTAGGAGATTTTCCATTAACTTCAACAGGAGTAGTAATTCATCCAGACTGTACAGTGACTCTGTCTGGATATGAATACAAGCATCAAACTACAAATATTAAATGTGGAATTTGAATTGAAAACTAGGCAAATGTTTTACAAAATGTGATGCCTGGCTTACTTCCTAGACACTGTATGAGAAACACAGCTCAGGGTGACTTAAACAGCCATAAATTTCTTTAGGAGCTTCTTTATTTCTGTAGGAGGTGCTGTGGGTCATACCCTGAATCCAGCCATCCAATCCACATCCTTTTGTTTCACATGTTTTCTAACATCAGCTGTAGCACCTCTCCTGCAATAAGGAAGCAGGAGGTAAATGATTAACACTGTTGATGCTTCTGATTTACACTTTTATTTCTCTTCCTAATTACTGAGCACTACTAAAAATGCTGAGAGCAAAAACATTGAGTTAAGCCTCTGTCACGTCCCGCTCAGACGAGGGAGACGAGTGACTCAGATTCGTAAATCCCCAATAGAGTGGACAACGGTGAGACAAGTCTCAAAGTCCAAACATTTATTAACTTCCCACAATGTACTAATTGGATACACAATAATTGGCTAAGTATATAACCAGTTGTGGCAAGCAATACAGTATGCCTTGCATTTCTTAATAGTAGTGAAGGAAAAGGGGAAAAAAGAAAGGAGGGAGATAGAGGGAATAGAGGAACAGAGATCACCGGTCTGGGTTCCTGCGTTGATCCCGCCATGTTGATCCCACCAGTGAAGGTTCCAGGAGGCATCCGTCTTCTTCGCTTCACTTCACTCTCTGGACACTCCCCCCCCTTTGCCCCCCCTCAGTTTATACACACTTTCCTTCGGTCCGTCCCCTAGGTCGACCCACATACCTACGTATCCCGTGTATGGGGAGGGGTAAGGTGTTTCATGGGATGATGTAATTAGCATGATCTTGTTAAACTTCATTAGCATATTCAGGAGTGTCAACTCTAATATGCATTTCATGGATAATGAAGCAAAGGTCATTCACTGGACAGATGGCCCTTGAAATTTGACCAGGTGCACCAGAGCAGAGCCGTCCTGTCTCCACAGGGCTCCCTCCTCCAGCTGCATCCTGTGTTATTGGGGCAGCCTTATCAGCTTCGACCTCCACAGTGTCCATCCCGTGACTATAGTTTCGTTACTTATTAGTGTTTGAGACATTCCTTAGCTTGGAGGGCCTCCACTTCCCCTGCTAACTTTTATCTCTTTCTCAGGCTGTTTTTCTCCGTCCTTGTTTCTTGCAGGCCTGTTTCTTTCAGGGCCTGTTTTTACAAGTCGCCTCTCACAGCCTCTACAAATGAAAATCAGACAGCAGACTTGTTAGAGACCTTAAAATTCTGCAGAATCAAATTAAAGTGAAATGAGACTGCTGGAATGAGTTGATAGAAACAAAAAGCTGAGTTTTAGTGGAAGGGACAAAACTACCTATTCCCAATTCTTGTGTCCATCATCTATACCAGTTCAGGAAGAGGTATATGTGCTTTCATTCAACACTATCTTATGTGTTGAATTTCCAAGTATCAACTAGAAGATTTATTATTATTATTATTTCAGATTATCAGAAGACAAAGCAGAAATCTGATTTTCTCTGGGTATTCAGTGCTGTTTGGACAAGATCTCCCCAGCTTTGTATCCCAGTGTCTGTTTTTCCCTGTTCATATCTATGCACTGAATTTTGGATCCCCACGTCAGGTGGGTGCCTGTTGGACTTCATTCTTCCTCTTTTCTTTTCTTGATTTTTCCAGTACGGATTTTTTCTCAAGGCATCATGTCAAAGATGACAGTTGTTCACCCAGGAGCAGATCTCCCATTGGCACTTGGCCATCCTTGAAATCAGTGTATCTATCTGAGTGAAAACAAAACATTGTCAGTGCACTGTTGTCAGCAGAAGGCACACTGCTAGTGCTGAAAAAGTTGTGGGTTCTTTCTTGAAACACTGCAGTAAAAAGAAAGCTCAATAAAAACTTTCTAGCTAACTCCAGACTTCCTAAGGGGACCCATGTGAGGCTCTCAGCTCACTTCCCAAATAACAAAGGTGAAGTGCTAAGGCTTGGACAACAGGCCCAAGCCAGAGTTGACCTATAGATGAATCCTGTATATTTTATAACTGATAACCATTGTGCTAGTAGGTATTGTACTAAGTTATAACAACCCACTTATGCTGGTGTAAAAAGTGCTAAAGTATTGAAATACTGCAGCCTGAACAACAGGCCCCAAGCTGAAGCTGCTAACTTAGCATGTAGTCATTAGTAAAATATGTAAATTCGCTAGTGAAAGACAAAATATAATCAGTAGTGAGGAGAGAATGTATCCAACTTTCCTTTCGCAGCCTTGTTCAAGGCTGAGAACCCAAGTATTTGGCCTTGTTAGAAACTCCCTTGGTTCCCCCCCCCGAGCCCTGGCCAAGCTTTGGGTGGAATCCAACAGGAGAATGAAACCAGAAACTTTCCGCTCAAAACAAAGGTGCCAGTTATTCTGGCTTGTCGATCTCTGGTATATAAGGCTGGGCCCGTTTGCAGCGACTTTGGATGCCTCACCTATGGGTGGACGCACCGCGTAGGATTTCCCACTTGCCGGGACAGGCTCTCCAAATCCTCGCTGTAACCGGGGCTGCCCAGCTACTGCGGGTCTGGATGATGATGATAATATATGCAAGTGGTGATGTATTTCTCTTAATTACTATTCTCTCTCTCGTGTAGTAATGATTCGATGCATTACCCTGTATTTTCCTGTTTGTTGCTTTAAGTGCACTATTCTGTCTTTTCTTACTGCATGTTTTCTGTATTACACTGTTACATTATTTGGTTATCACCAGTAAAATGCGGCTACTCTTTTCACTGTGGTGTCCGAGTTTAATTGGTATCCTTAATCAGCAAAAGAGAAGGCCACAGAGCTGCACAGTTATCTCTGCCATAGAGGGCATGAGAAAGCACTTGGCATTGCAGCTCCATCTGCATGCCACTGCTGGGCTATAGTTCAAAGCATAAGCTCAGCCTCAAACTTACACAGAGCCACTCTCCCATATGCATCTGTACTTTTTCCTATGCACAAAGAGAATTGTCTCTTGCTAGTCAGGTGCACCTTTAACAGCAGCTGAACAACAAAAGAAAGAAGCTGCATTGTGTTTGAGAATCTAGTGCATGCATCCCAGTTGTTCCTGGCTGCCTCCCAGAAGCACCATAAAATGTTTTTCCTGTAGGAGCAAGATATCTTCTTCCATTTAAAGGCACAAAAAGTGTTGTAACTGGTAAGTGTGATGTGCTTTTTGCAAGCATGATGGAGTAGAGACATCAAGGTAATGGGCAATAATGAAAAGCATAATCATCAAGCAAGTCTATAGTCATATAGACTAAACTGACTGTGTGACATTTCAATTTGGAGTGAATGCCATAAACCGTAGAAAATACAGGTTTAATGAATATGTCTACATAAAAGCATAAACAAGACAAACCTCTTCAGTGCAATGTTTATATTTACAGCACATAAGTTACAAATTAAATTTGCTCTGGGATGTGCTACTGATATAAATGACTTTTCTTTAGAGAAATATTACCTGTAATCATTAGATCACTGAGAGCAAAAAGGATCCATTAGTGGTGTTAAGGATGATGAACTGAAGTACTGTTTAGTGGGTTTTAATTATGCTAAAAGATAAAAGTGCTTGGGGAAGGGTGTAAGTCATACGTAGAGGAAAGAAAATGAAATTACTTTATTTAAGCAAATAGACATGTTTATTTTAAACAATTTTGAGCTGATTGCTTAGTACATTAATATGTTTTCAGGAGCTGATCTATTTCAGTACTCTGCAGCTATATTGTTTAATATCACCAGACAAAACATTGAAAAACTTTGAGACTTGGATATAAATACTTTAAATTATGAGATTAAAAATATGTACAAGATTTTTTAATCTTTTTGCTCCAAAGATATACAGAATTCTCTCTGCAATCTGAATATTGCAACTATGATTATTTTAAAAAGCAGGATTCCTCAAGTGCTCACAAGCTCAGTCAGAGCGAAATACTGATTTCACAGAAGTCAACAGAAAATATACTGTTGATTTCAAGAGTACAAGATTTCAATATAATGAAATTCATAATAAAATTTTAACATGTGGCACCTCTGCTGCCTGTAAATTAACAGCATCTTTCTGGAAATCCATTGTAGTCAGGAGTTTCATTTAAAACTGCTTAGAAAAGAATGAATTTACAAAGAGCCTGGGCTTGATTTCATTACCCTGTACTCCTTTAAACTGGTAGTAATGCTATTACAGTGACTTAGCACTTTACTAGTGCCAGAGGGAATGCACTCATGTTCCTTGTCAGGCTACTGTGAATCAGTATATTCCTCCACTCCTCTGACTGAGGTGGAGACACAACTGCTGTGTCACAGCGACAATAATGTCCCTTGACCATCCTAGTTACAAAACAGCATCTAGTTATTGTTAGGAGGGAGAAGAGAGGCAATATAGATCCTATTGCTGTTTCAAAATGTTTGCTTCACTCCCCAAGACAGAGAGTGCATGTGCTCATGCAGACACACAAGGGCACACACACCCCAAGTTCAACTTCAACGTATAGCAACTATCTTAAAATGCTGGGCTAGTGTCCCAAATGGGAAGATACATTTCTCAGTTTATGCCTGGATGCAGTGACACAGACAAAACAGTAACACTGTCTTAATTGTCTCCCACTTGAAAGGGTCTGGGGACCTCTAGGTCTTTATCAAAAGCAGAATGACAATTTACATAACTTTTACTTCAGACCACAAGGTCTATTTACTGATACCTTCGCAAACAAAATGTCTTTTCTTGTTGTTATCATTACATGAGCTTTCTGTGGATAGGAATGTGTAATTTCCTGTTGACATCAGTGCTGTGCCTGGAGAAAAAAACATTTCATTGCTACTTTCCACATTGGCTGATGCTGTAGCCATGAGCTTTCTCCTTCTGAGATGTCTCATGGTGCTTACATGAAGCAGATATGGCAATAACAGCAAGATATGGCAATAACAAAGGGACCCGTAGCCACTATTTGGCTGATCAGCACTATAATATGCTTTGGAGTTCTTACGCTGGGCATTAAGATATCTCACTGCAGTTTTTGGTTCCTCTTCCTATTTCATGCTTTAGTCTCTGTTAAACCAACTCCTGATCTGTTCACAGCCCTGTATCACCACGCTGATCAATTGCCATGTTTCAGGGCCTGAACTCCCTCAGAAATGAAAATTACAGAGCAATGCTGTGGATGTGTGCTGGGTTTGTGTGGCAGAGTTTTTGGTAGCAGGGGAAGGGGCTACAATGTGCCCCCCTGTAAGAAGCTTCTCAAAAGCTCCCCCGGCTCCAAGTTGGGCCAACCTCTGAACAAGGCTGAGCCAATTAGCAATGGTGGCTGCGCCTCTGCAATAACATATTTAAGAAGGGAACCTGAGAGGGGGAAGGGATTTTGTGAGGAGGAGTTACGAGAAGGACAGCTATGCGAACGCTGAGGTCAGTGGAAAGAAGGAGGAGGAAGCGGGGGGAGGTGTGCTGGAGCAGAGACCCCCCCCTGTATCCCATGGTGAGACAGCAGGGCCACCCTCCCTGCCACCCATGGAGGTCACCAGAGGAGCATTTAAAGAGTTAAAATTAGAAATGATGAGAGCCCCTGCTTTGGGCTTGCCAGATGTGACTAAACTTTTTGGTTGTTTGCATATGAAAAACAAGGAGTGGCCCTGGGAATTTTAGGCCAAAGATTGGGACTCTACAAGCGAGCAGTAGCATATTTTTCCAAACAATTGGATGAAGTCAGCAAAGGATGGCCAGGATGCCTCCAGCAAGTGGTGGCTGTTGTCATAATCATTCAAGAGGCTTGAAAGTTTACCCTGGGGCAGAAGATGATCGTTCACACTTCCCATGCAGTAACTTCCGTTTTGGAACAAAAAGGCAGACATTGATTATCACTGTCTAGATTTTTAAAATATCAGGCAGTCTTAATGGAGCAGGATGATGTGGAAATTATTACGTCTACAATAGTTAACCCTGCCTCTTTTCTAAGTGATAAACAGGAAACTGATCCCATTATACATGACTGCATAGAAACAATTGAAACCATCTACACAAGTAGACCTGACCTGAAGGAAGAAGCTGACCATACCTGGTATACGGGCGGAAGCAGCTTTGTGAAAAATGGAGTCCAAATGTCTGGGTATGCAGTGACAATGACAGATCAGGTAATAGAAACAAAATCCCTCCCAAAAGGTACATCGGCACAGAAGGTGGAGATAATTGCCTTGATGAGAGCACTGGAGCTCACTGAAGGACTGCGAGTAAATATATGGACAGATTCAAAGTATGCCTTTGGTGTGGTGATTGCTCATGGAGCAATCTGGAAAGAATGAGGACTTCTAACCACATAAGGAAAAAGTATTAAACATGCAGATATGATACTGCAACTTTTGGAAGCAATCCAACTTCCGACAGCTGTGGCCATCATGTGTTGTAGGGGACATCAGAAAGGTAACACTGACAAGGAGGTGGGTAACAAATTGGCTGATTATGAGGTGAGGTATTAAGTTGGATTCCTGAAAAATCTCTATCATTACCTGAAATGGTAAAATATGATGAAAAAAATAAAAAGCTAATCAAAGACTTAAAAACTAAGGTTAATTCATCAAGTTGGGCAACAGTAGAAGACAATCGAGTAATAGTTCCCTTTAGAATATTGTGGACATTGGTAAAAATTGAGCATGACAAAACTCATTGGGGAACAGAAACTCTGTATAATTGTCTCTCTAAGCAAATAATAGCCCGAAGCTTGTTTCAAACTGTGAGAAATGTGGTTAACAGATGTGAGACATGTTTGAAAAATAACCCAAAAGTAGAGCACTGAGTAAAGTTCAGAAACATTAGCAAAGGATGTGTTCTAGATCAAAGTTGGCAAATTGACTTCTTGTAACTGCCTAGAAAAGGGGGGTATAAATATCTGCTAGTATTAATAGATACCTATTCTGGATGGCCTGAAACGTTTCCCTGCCGAACTAATAAAGCTCAAGAAGTGACTAAAATTCTATTAAGGGAAATTATCCCTCAGTTCAGAGTCACTGAAATGATCTCTTCAGACAGAGGGCCTCATTTTGTGTCACAAGTGGTACAATTAGTCAGTAAACTTTTAGAAATCAATT
The DNA here is from genome assembly GCF_031877795.1 of Strix aluco. Taxonomy (NCBI): domain Eukaryota; kingdom Metazoa; phylum Chordata; class Aves; order Strigiformes; family Strigidae; genus Strix; species Strix aluco. Next base: position 39,614,245 of record NC_133970.1, read on the forward strand.
GGAAATTGCATACAGCCTATTGTCCTCAAGCAAGCGGACAGGTAGAAAAAAATGAATCCTTTGATAAAAACACAGTTAAGCAAAATCTGTCAAGAAACCAGCTTGAGATGGGATCAAGCCCTTTGAATTGCCTTATTAAGAATTTGAACCAAACCAAGAACCAAAGAAAAATTGAATCCTTTTGAAATTTTATATGGGAAACCATTCCAAACCAGATATAAAGAATATCTGGGATCAGGTAAAAATCCTCCATGAGGTCCAAAAGGATGATACCTCATGAGGCTTTGAAGAACTTTGGAATAAACTCACATCTTGGTTACCCAATTTTGCATGGATCAAACAATTGTTCATGTTTTTACTAGCTATAGGATTAATAGTGTTATTAACATGCTGCTTAATACAGTGTACAATGCAGTGTTGTAGACAAACTGTAGATGACTATGCAACCTGGAAGAGAAATAAACTCAAACACAAAGTAAATAGAGGTGAATATTTCAAGCAAAGATTGGAAATGGAAGAGACAATATTATGAAAAATGCAAAAGAATTCTCATGTATATTGAAAAGGGGGGAATTGAAGGGAGGCTGCTGCAAGTATATTTGAAATTACAATACCTCCTGACCTTGTTAATGTATAGAAACCAGTAATGTTATTTTTATGCAATGTATATAATTTCATTTATATTCTTTTCCTAGCTACCCTCTGTAGTCTTACCCACTTGTAAAATGTTTTGAAACCTGTAACTCCTTGCCTAGTGGAGATAAAACAGGCCTTGGACAGTCTGGTAAACTCCCTGAGTGCATCCCTGATAACAGGGACCTGAAAATGCAAGACAAGCGCCTGAGAAGATGCCAGTGTCAAGATAAGCAACTGGAAGCCGGTTTAAACTAACCCCCTTGAAACAAAAAGGAGCCGAAGGACAGATGAGCTAACTCCATGACCACATATGGACATGGGAAGCCCAAAGTTCGACTAGTGGACAGTGTGAGGAAGACTATGTGGACCCCAGGAAGAGGGGAAGACCCTCACTCTTTTTTTTTTACTACGCATGCTTGGACTATGTAAATGAATTCTGAGAACTCATTAGCATAAGACTAACTTTTCCAGGGAATCTGATGAAATGTATGCTTTTTGTGTATATTAGAGCGCTTTGTTAGTAGTCAGAGCACTCATGGTGGAGCGATCCCCAGTGCTGCCCAGCGCTGCAAATAAAGAATACCTGCTTAACAGTGATATTGGATTCTGACTGTTAAAGGATTTTACCAGACTGTGGGTATCTCTAGGCTGGCTTTATTAACAACTCAGAGTTGGGTCATCACCTCAGTGAGTGGCAATAGCTGACAAAAAGTGTCCTATATTTATATGATTCTTCATAACATGCAATACAATACCAATTCATCATCAATTTCAAAAGTCCATTATATTCCACAGTTCCCACTAGTTCTTCTCGTTCCGCTCCGGTTCCTCTTCTGACATCTCTGCTCACTGATGCAGTCTTCAGTCATCATGATTTTTTATCTTCTAATCAATCTTCATCCCAATTCATTTTTAAACTTCTGTAAAAGACTCAAAATATTCTATTTAACATATACTCAATCTAAATCTAGCTTTCTTATTACCTAGTTTTTCTAAATTACTTATCCCAAGTTAATCACTTATTTCTTATCTTTTGTCATGTCTACAACTTAATACCTAAGGTTAATCTTTAATGATTTGGCTTGACTGGGTTTTAAACCAGGCATGATGAGGGCTGTACAGGGGACCAATAAGCAGCATGTGCATTGAACTATCAGTATTGTTCTGGGAGCACCTGTGAATACTGCATTGTGTTGTCAGTATTGTTTCTAGTGCACCTGTGCTCTATTAATCAAACCTATAAAACAATATCTATTTATTAATTATTCCTACTATTAATAATATCCTAAGAGAAAAGAGTTTTCTAAAGCTTGCTCCTTTTACACTGACTGTTCAGTGAACCTCTTTGTTTCACCTTCATACTAGACAGCCGGGAATTTGCATTTGTTTTTGTAGTGGTTTAGCCCCCGCCGGGGTCTGAGACCACGCGGCCGCTGCCCCTCCCCCACAAAGGGAGTGAAATACAAAGCCCCAAGACTGAAATAAGGAAAGGTTTAATACAACAGTGCAATAACAACACAACCAACAACAACAATAACAATAACAGTAATAGTGATAGCAATGAACAGAGCAAAATAGCTACCAAATACAGCAGTTTGAAGCACGATGTACAAAACCACCAGTGCACCGCGCTCCCGCGCCAGGAAAATGTGACCTGCCAGGATGTGACGTCCGCATGGTATCTGAATAACCCGGCTAGAGCTCCCCCCCACTGCTGGGGAAACTTAACCCTATCCTGGTTAAACCAGGACATAATCCACCCCTTTATTCTATACCATGTGCGTCACATCCAGCTGCCACTTAGCAATTAGCATTGACAAAGAAAAATTAACAAAAGCACAGTATAACTCACGGTGTGTTTTCACCCACAATCAAGTCCCCTTGTGGTACGCATCGGACCTCTCCATCCTTCTGCATCACCCACCAGGTGCACCCAGGTCCTTGAGCAAAAACAACCCCGTGGAGGGGTTTGCCTTTGCCCGGCACAGGACTAACCCAGACCATTTTTCCCAGCAAGTCCCTCATGCGCACCACAGGGACTTTATCCTCGTCCACAACACGTGGAAGTTTTGACTGAGCCGGGCCAGCTCGATTGGCAGATCCTCTTGTGTTGACTAACCAAGTGGCCTTTGTCAGATGTGTGTCCCAGTGTTTGAAGGTTCCACCCCCCATTGCTCTCAATGTAGTTTTTAACAGTCCATTGTAGCGCTCGATCTTCCCGGAGGCTGGTGCGTGGTAGAGGATGTGGTAGACCCACTCGATGCCGTGTTCTTCTGCCCAGGCATCTATGAGGTTATTTCGGAAGTGAGTCCCGTTGTCCGACTCAATCCTCTCTGGGGTGCCGTGTCGCCACAGGACTCGCTCTTCAAGGCCCAGGATGGTATTCCGGGCGGTGGCGTGGGACACTGGATAAGTTTCGAGCCACCCAGTGGTTGCTTCCACCATTGTGAGCACGTGGCGCTTGCCTCGGCGGGTCTGTGGCAGTGTGATGTAGTCGATCTGCCAGGCCTCTCCATATTTATATTTCATCCATCGATTTTCATTCTGCTGGGGCTTCACCCGTTTGGCTTGTTTGATTGCAGCACATATCTCACATCCGTGGATGATCTCTGCGATGGTGTCAATGGTGAGGTCTACCCCTCGATCTTGAGTCCACCTGTATGTTGCATCTCTGCCTTGGTGGCCCGAGGTCTCATGGGCCCACCGGGCTATGAACAGTTCACCTTTACGCTGCCAGTCCAAGTCCACCTGAGCCACTTCAATCTTAGCAGCTTGTTCTGCCTGCTGGTTATGCTGATGTTCATCAGTGGCTCGACTCTTGGGTATATGGGCGTCCACATGGCGCACCTTCACAACAAGGTTCTCCACCCGGGCTGCAATGTCCTGCCATACTTCAGCGGCCCAGATAGGTCTGCCCTTGCGTTGCCAGTTGTTCTGTTTCCATTGCTGCAACCACATCCACAGGGCACTTGCCATCACCCACGAGTCAGTGTAGATATAGAGCCTCGGCCACTTTTCTCGCTCAGCAATCTCCAAAGCCAATTGGATGGCTTTCACCTCTGCGAACTGGCTTGATTCACCTTGTCCCTCAACAGCTTCAGTGGTTTCTTGTGTGGGATGCCACACTGCAGCCTTCCATCGTCGATGTTTTCCCACAATGCGACAAGACCCATCAGTGAACAGGGCATATTGCTTTTCTTCCTCTGGCAGCTCGTTATATGGTGGGGCCTCCTCAGCACGTTTCACCTCTTGTTATGGTGACATCCCAGCATCTTTGCTCTCTGGCCAGTTCATGATCATTTCCACTAATCCTGCGGGGTCGAGGTTCCCTATTCGAGCCCGTTGTGTTATCAACGCAACCCATTTACTCCACGTGGCATCTGTTGCATGATGTGTGGAGGGAGCCTTTCCTTTGAACATCCATCCCAGCACCGGCAGTCGAGGTGCCAGGAGGAGCTGTGTCTCAGTGCCGACCACTTCTGAGGCAGCTCGAATTCCTTCATACGCTGCCAGTATCTCCTTCTCAGTCAGGGTATAGTTAGCTTCAGAGCCTTTGTATCCCCGGCTCCAAAAGCCTAGAGGTCGGCCTCGGGATTCCCCATCTGCTCTCTGCCAAAGGCTCCAGGAAGGGCCATTCTCCCCGGCTGCGGTGTAGAGCACGTTCTTGATTTCCTGCCCTGTCCGGACTGGCCCGAGAGCCACTGCCTGGGTAATCTCCTGCTTAATTTGTTCAAAGGCTTGTTGTTGCTCTGGGCCCCATTTAAAATCGTTCTTCTTGCGGGTTACGTGGTAGAGAGGGCTCACAATCAGGCTGTAGTTTGGGATGTGCATCCTCCAGAACCCCATAGCGCCCAGGAAAGATTGAGTCTCCTTTTTGGTGGTTGGTGGGGCCATGGCTGTTATCTTGTTTATCACCTCCATTGGGATGTGGCGACGCCCATCTTGCCATTTTATTCCTAGGAACTGAATCTCCCTTCCAGGCCCCTTAACTTTCTGTTGCTTGATGGCAAAACCAGCCTTCAGGAGGATTTCAATTACCTTCTTTCCTTTCTCAAAGACTTCCTCAGCTGTGTCCCCCCATACAATGATATCATCAATGAAGTGCAGGTGTTCTGGAGCCCCACCTTTCTCCAGTGCAGTATGGACCAGTCTATGGCAAATGGTGGAGCTGTGTTTCCACCCCTGGGGCAATCGATTCCAGGTGTACTGGATACCCCTCCAAGTGAACACAAACTGTGGCCTGCACTCTGGTGCTATTGGAATGGAGAAAAACCCGTTAGCGATGTCAATTGTGGCGTACCACTTGGCTGCCTTCAACTCCAGCTCATGCTGGAGCTCTAGCATGTCTGGCACTACAGCACTCATCGCTGGCGTAACTTCATTCAGGCCACGGTAGTCCACGGTCAGTCTCCATTCGCCATTAGGTTTTCGCACTGGCCATATAGGGCTGTTGAAAGGTGAGTGAGTCTTGCTGAACACCTCCTGGCTTTCTAGTCGACGGATCAGCTGATGGATGGGGACTAGAGGATCTCGGTTAGTACGGTACTGCCGCCGGTGCACCGTCTTGGCAGCAATTGGCACTCGCTGCTCTTCGACCTTAAGCGACCCTACCACCGAGGGGTCCTCTGAGAGGCCGGGTAAGGTGGACAATTGCTCAACCTCCTCCAGGGCAGCTATACCAAAGGCCCACCGGTACCCTTTTGGGTCTTTAAAGTACCCTCTCCTGAGGTAATCTATACCTAGGATGCACGGGGCATCTGGGCCAGTCACAATGGGGTGCTTATGCCAGTCCATCCCAGTTAAGCTTACTTCAGCTTCTAATAGGGTCAGCTGTTGGGACCCCCCTGTCACTCCGGAGATGCAGATGGATTCAACCCCACTGTGGCTTGATGGCATCAGGGTGCACTGTGTGCCAGTGTCTACCAAGGCCTTGTACTCTTGTGGTTCTGATGTGCCAGGCCATCGGATCCACACCTTCCAGTAAATCCGATTATCCCTTTCCTCCACCTGGCTGGAGGCAGGGCCCCTCTAATCCTGCTCACCATCACTCACTTGATCTAAGAGTGACTCCTGCAGGAATGACTTCTTGGTCCCCTCAAGAGGGTCAAGCATACTGTCGGCCATTCTATTCTGTCTGGGGGATTTCCGACTGGACACTGGAGCTGCGTCTCTCTTGGAAGACTCCCCTTTCATGGTGGTCTTCCCTTTCAGTTGCTGTACTCGTGCAGCTAGGGCGGAAGTGGGCTGCCCATGCCACCTCCTCATGTTCTCCCCATGGTCGCGGAGGAAGAACCACAGGGTGCCCCGTGGTGTGTACCTTCTACCGCCCTTCTCTTGGGTGGGGAAATGCCTGCTTCTAATGGCTGAGACATCAGCCCGTGCAGGTGAAACATAGGACATGTCCTGTTCCATTTTTTGGAGCCTCTGAGACAGTTCCTCTACGGCTGAAACCCAGGCATGTTGGGAGGAAGGGAGACTTCCCTCATAGTGCCGGAGCTGCATAGTCTCTTCATCCACTGTCTGATTGTCTCGCCACCAGGATGCTGCTGCTAATGCTTTGGAATGTCCCTCTGGTCCACTTTGCAGGAACTTCCGCCACATCAGCTGTGTGCAAGGGACCAGATCTGGATCCAATGGTGACTGCTCATCATTCAGATCACCATAGATCATCTCAAACACAGCCATTTCCCTGAGGTTTTGGATGCCTTTCTCCATGTCGGTCCACTTGCCTAACCGACATAGAGAATCATCCTTGTAGGGGTACCTCTCCCTCACAGCGAGCAGGAGTCGCTTCCAAAGGCTGAGGGTTTGAGCCTGTTTCCCTATTGCCTTGTCAATACCAGCCTGCTTGGCTAAATGTCCCACCTGCTTGGCCTCTCTCCCCTCCAATTCCAAACCAGCAGCTCCAGTATCCCAGCACCGGAGCAACCAGGTGCAAATTTGCTCACCTGGACTGCGGCTGTAATCCTTCCGCATATCTCGCAACTCACTGAGGGATAGAGATCGGATGGTTACCTCCGGCTCTTCCTCCTGCTCTCGTGATGGGCCTGGTTCATTATCACCCTGTGCACTGCGAGGGGATTTTTTGGTATATTTGGTTTTTCGTATCGGGGCAACTGATACTGGTACTGCTTGTCCCTTCGGCTCAGCTGCTGTGCTGGTGGAGGCGACTGGTACTGGCACTGTCTGTCCCCCTGGCCCAGCTGCTGTACCAGCAGGCTCACTTTCAGACCCTGCAGCTCTTTCGCCCCCTTGAGGGCAGTGATCAGTGTTAAGGGCGATGCGGTAAGCGTGGGCAAGCCCCCAGCACATCGCAGCGAGCTGCATCTCCCGGGGTTTGTCAGATTGGCAACACACCTTTTTCAAACACTCCACCAGTTTATCAGGACTCTGCACTTGTTCGGGAGTAAAATCCCAGAACGTTGGGGGTGACCACTCACTCAGGTACTTGCCCATGTTCTCCCACATACCTAGCCATTTATATCTATCTGCCCCCGGGGCAGGTTTCCGGGTGGTGCTATTGTTGGAGAAGTACCGCATGGCCCAAAACAAGATCTGGCAGGCATTTAGAAAGCATTGTGCCGCAAACACACTGGCCAGGAGGCTCCAGGGATAGGTGAAACTCTCAGAAACTGATAGAATCTCCTCCCCTGGCTCACCCATAGAGGGGGTGAGACCCCTAACAAAAGACCAGGCAGCAAACAGGTACCGGTTCACCCCCACAAGCAGCGAAACGAGCCCATTATAAGCAGACAGTAACCAGTAGAGCAAAACAAGTCCCTTGATACATTTTCCACCGAGAACAAACACCAGCACTGGGAACACACAGGGGATATAAGGATTAATCCAGCCCCACCACGCAAGCAAATTGGCCAGCATTGTAAACGCTTATCAAACAATACAAGTAAAACCAGAAAAAATTACACCTAACAGATTGCTCTAACACTTCTCATTTTGTCCTTATTTCAGTCTTCTCCAGCCTCACGTTGGAGCGCCAAAGTTGTGGTGGTTTAGCCCCCGCCGGGGTCTGAGACCACGCGGCCGCTGCCCCTCCCCCACAAAGGGAGTGAAATACAAAGCCCCAAGACTGAAATAAGGAAAGTTTTAATACAACAGTGCAATAGCAACACAACAAACAACAACAATAACAATAACAGTAATAGTGATGGCAATTAATAGAGCAAAATAGCTACCAAATACAGCAGTGAGAAGCACGATGTACAAAACCACGAGTGCACCGCGCTCCCGCGCCAGGAAAATGTGACCTGCCAGGATGTGACGTCCGCATGGTATCTGAATAACCCGGCTAGAGCTCCCCCCACTGCTGGGGAAACTTAACCCTATCCTGGTTAAACCAGGACAGTTTTATTAGGCTAGCAATTGCTAGAAATAATATGCGGTGTTATTAGTTTGGTTCAGCCCAGCTCTAAAGCCTCCCTTCAAATGTTTTATGCATTGCCCCAGTATGCTTCTAATACATTAATAGGTATTTTACTGAGGGCTGTGTAAGCAAAGGATTCTTGCTAGGCCATTTATACAAATTTATGCCTAAATATTATCAAGTAATATAAAGAATAAAAATGTGGTATCTGAGATATCTGCAAAATAGAGTATCCACTCCTGGGATGCAGAGTCATCATGGCTCTGATATAGTATACTTCATATTTACTAATAGCCATGGCTAATGATTATGCTAGTAGCTATATTTACTGCATAACTGGGGATAATCACAAGATTGGTCAGGTGAGACACTAAAATTTATAAAGAACAGGCTTTGTTCTCCACACCTTAGAAAATAACTAGAATGTCCCAGACCATAAAGAAAATGGATGGAATTATGTTGAGAATGAGTTATTTGATAATCTGACAAAATGGTTAATCGATCAGTTAACTTGGCAATGAAACTAACTTTTGAGTGTCCTGAAACTAAACTGCCTTCATTATTTTACTGGGTCTGGCTGAGCTAGAATTGGTTTTCCCCTGTAGCAGCCCTCATGGTGCTGTGTTTTATGTTGGGAGCTGGCAGGGTGTTGATAGCACCCTGGTGTTGTGGCTACTGCTGAGTAGTGCTTACACAGCACCAAGGCTCTTTCTGACATTTCCCCCCCACAGTGGGACGGGGTGGGCAAGATCTTGGGAGGGGACACAACCAGGACAGCTGACCCGAACTGACCAAAGGGATATTCCAGACCATATGACGTCTGCTCAGTATAAAGCTGGGAGAAAGGAGGAAGGGGGTGGGGTCACCCTTGGTCCTCCGAGGCAACCACTACGCGTATCAGAGCCCTGCTTCCTGAGAAGGCCCGACATCGCCTGTTCATGGGAAGTAGAGAATAAATCTGTTTTCTTTTTTTTTTGCTTCCGCGCGCGGACCTTTGCTTCGCTTTGCTTATATTAAAACTGCTGTTGTTTTACCCACAAGGGTTGTTTTGTTTTCCTATCTTATTTTCTTTCCCCTCTTTGCCCTGTTGAGAAAAAAGGGGGAAGGGGAGGGGGAAGTGATAGAGTGACTTGGTGGGTACCTGGCATTTAGCCAAGGTCAAACCACCACAATTATAATACTAAAAAACATACCCACAGGTCAGAAAGACCCCTGCCCAGGTTAAGACCCTTCCCCTGAGCATGCGTAGTAGTAGAAGCATTAGGTAAGCCGTTTTATAATTGTATGTTAATCACTAACCAATCAGTATCTAATAGGCGTGTTATGGAAAAGTACTAACTTCTGATTTTTGTGTATAAAAGGAGTACCAAAACCTGCTGTTGGTGCGCTTGATTTGCAGAAAAGTCCACCGAGTACCCAGGCCTGACTAAATACTATAACTCTCCTGAGCGTGTTAAGATTGGTTTATTGCACACCGGGCACAAATCCGCTTTTTGGGTGACAGCTCTAATAAGACAATTTCCTAATTGAACATTAGGCATCATTTACCAGTCATCCACTAACTGAGTCTCATTTAAGGCTTTTCAATTGGGAAAAAAATATATGTTTTCTACAGAAAAATCTCACCCTGCTTTCCACCTACCTTTCAGCTTAACACCTCAGTAGGCTTAGTTGTCTGTAACATTGAATTTCTGATTATGGATAAGATGTTTACAACACAGATGATAGTTATGAGAAGTGCATCTCAGAGCAAATTTAATTTGTTTCTGCTGTACTGTAAAAAAAATAAAGTATAAACCCAATCTTGTTTATGGTTTTAGAAAGTCATATTCATTAAATCCATATGCTTTGCATTTCATGTAATATGCTCCATAAAAAATAAAAATGTTATTTTTGTTTAAGCCTATTTGACTGCAGGGATTTGCCTCCCAGTTGTTTCTCTTAATTACTAACAGTTACCCAGTACAGGTCCTAATATTCAGAGCTGTGTCCTGCTCAAATCCCTGCTGAATGTAAGAAAAAGGTGAAATAATACCAGGATGGTAGCAGGGCTGGGGAACATATCTTGTTTAATAGAACTGATGTACATGGTTGAATATTAAGACCTAATCTAATTCTGCTAATGGAAAAAATTAATATTCTAATAGGATCACTTAGTGAAATGGAATATTATAGCTTGTGCTAAGAAGGAGGGAAAAAAAACCCCTAATTTGCATATGCTTGTTAGCTCAGTATGTATTTTTCATTAGAAATCATATGATTCTAATCCTTAACCCAATACCAGTGTTTTCTTTTATTTGGTGGTTTCAGATAAAGCCCCAGTAAAGCTTTTTGTAAAATAAAGTCATATTTCACCTCAGCATGGTAAATTAAATGTGGTATTATTTTCTTCCTGATGGCTTTGCTGGATAACGTGGTGCTACAGCCTCTTGTATTCGGTCGTGCTGTGGGATCAAACATACCTGCCATGTTGCAGCGTGGTGCGCTAAATGTTGCTGGATCCTAGACTGCATTTACATTAGGTTAGTCCTTGCTATAGACACTACCCTGACTGCCTCCTGATAGCCCTAAAGGCGCTGACAAGTCCTTGATGCATAGAAATACAAAGAAATAAATGCTAACTGTTGAAGTGTTGACTTGAGAATAAACATTCAGGAGCTGAGAGGGACCAGAAATGAATGGGACTTTTGTTGCCTTCAATTTCAGTCACAAAAACACACAAAGATGATAGTCACTTCTTTAGTGAATAGCAGCCAGGCTCAAGGCCATACCTCTTCATTTCTGTAGGTCACAGCTGGTAAGGGCTGTGGATATGTCTGTACAATGGGAGCCAGCAGTTATTCTCATTTCCCAAGTCCAGGGACACCTCTCAGCTATGGTCCACCTTAATTTGGGGATGAGACCAGGGAAAGCAGAGTGCTCCTGACCTCCCTGGTAAAATGAAAAGCAAATTCAGTTTAGTATAGGCATAGACAAATTCAGCCTATGGTCACCACAAAAGGAAAACTAAAATCTCCAGGATTTCAAGTGGCTCTGGGACAACCTTCTGCAAAACTGCTTGGAAAAACTGCAGACATTTAAGTGCTTATGAAATTGAGGTAGAAACAAAACCTCTAACCAATTGATAAACCTCAGTTTGTGGCCAAAGAAACCCTGTTAAATTATCACCTTTGCTGTGCTCTAAACTGCTGCTCAGGCTGTGTGCACAACAATAATTAGGTTCAAACATGAAATCATCTTCAAGCCTATACCTCCTGACCATGTAATACTGCAATCCCATAATTTAAATTCAGTATTAGTCTAGACAACTTGGGAAGCTGTCATGGTTTGAACTCAGCCGGTAGCCAATCACCACGTGGCCAGTCATTTCCTTGCCCCCCGCCCCGTCCATGGTGAAATAGGGGAGGGACAAACAAAGAGAAGTTTGTAGGTTGAATAAAAAAAAAATTTAGTAGTAGTAACAAAACAACAGTAACAATAGTAAGTCCAAATGGGTAAAATACAGCAGTAGCTCACCAACCAGTGACCAGTACGCAGTTCTCTGTCCTTCTGCATTATCCAAAAAGTGCACCCAGGCCCTTGGGCAAAAGTAATCCCATGCATGGGTTTACCTTTACCCAATGCAGGAGTAACCCAGATGGTCTTCCCCAGCATATATTCCATGCACACTACGGGGGCTTTATCCCCATCTACAGTATGTAGGAGGTTTGATTGAGCAGGGCCAGCTTGCTTGGCAGATCCTCTGGTATTGACTAACCAGGTGGCTTTTGCTAAATGCACGTCCCAGTGTTTGAAAGTTCCACCCCCCATTGCTCTCAGTGTAGTTTTTAGCAATCCATTGTATCGCTCAATTTTCCCAGAGGCTGGTGCATGGTAGGGAATGTGATATATCCACTCAATGCCATGTTATTTGGCCCAGGCGTCTATGAGGTTGTTTCGGAAATGTGTCCCATTATCTGATTTAATCCTTTCTGCCGTGCCATGCCTCCATAAGGCTTCCTTCTCAAGGCCTAAAATGGTGTTCCGGGCAGTGGCATGGGGCACAGCATAACTTTCCAATAATCCATTGGCTGCTTCCACCATTGTAAGCACATAGTGTTTGCCGTGCTGAGTTTGTGGGAGTGTGATATAATCAATCTGCCAGGCCTCCCTATATTTATATTTTGACCATCGTCCTCCATACCAAATGGGCTTTAACCATTTGGCTTGCTTGATTGTAGCACGTCTCACATTCATGGATTACCTGTGCAATAGCATCCATGGTTAAGTCCACCCCTCGGTCACGAGCCCATCTATATGTTGCACCTCTTCCCTGATGACCTGAGGAGTCATGAGCCAAGTGAGCCATAAATTGTTCACCCTTATGTTGCCAGTCCAGATCTGCTTGAGCCACCTTAATCTTAGCAGCCTGTTGGTTGTTCTGATGTTCTTCAGTGTCCCGGCTCTTGGGTACATGAGCGTCTACATGGCATACTTTCACAACCACATTCTCTACCCGAGCAGTGATATCTTGCGATAATTCAGCAGCCCAGATGGGTTTACCTCTGCGCTGCCAGTTGCTCCATTTCCACTGCTGTAACCACCCCCACAGGGCATTTGCCACCATCCATGAGTCAGTATAGAGGTAGAGCACTGGCCACTTTTCTCGCTCAGCGATATTCAAGGCCAGCTGGGTGGCTTTCACCTCTGCGAACTAACTTGATTCACCTTCTCCTTCAGCAGCTTCAGCCACCTGTCATGTGGGACTCTGTCGCTGTTGAGATGGACACGACAAACACCAAATTGCGAGCAAAAAGCTACTTTATTGTTTTAACAAGTCTTTTTATAACTTTCTTAAGAATATGTGTCCATATATGATTGGTTTAATTAGAGACTAACAGTTCATGATTGGATGACCTTTTCTCTGTTGTAACCTTGATAAGCTTCCTCTACTTGCGGTCTGGCAGTTCTGGTCTGTCAGTTCCTCAATCTTGTTTAATCAGTTCTTCTTGGGACTTTCCAGCCTCTTAAGGGTACACAGTTATCTGCTCAAGGTCAATATCAAACTTGCATTCTGATCCCTCGGACCAGTTGAGGTCTCCCATAGGGCTCCACACAGCTGCCTTCCACCTTCGATGTTTCCCCAGAATGCGACAGGACCCATTGGTAAATAGGGCATATCGCTTCTCATTATCCAATAGTTTATTATACGGTGGGGCCTCTTTCGCATGCGTCACCTCTTCCTCTGGCGCCATTCCAAAATCTTTGCCTTCTGGCCAATTTGTAATCACTTCCAGTATTCCCGGACAGCTGGGGCTCCCTATTCGAGCCCGTTGTGTTATTAATGCGACCCATTTACTCCACATGGCATCAATTGCATGGTGTGTACAGGGGACACTCCCTTTGAACATCCAGCCCAGCACTGGCAGTCGGGGAGGCAGGAGGAGCTGTGCTTCAGTTCCAATCACCTCTGAAGTAGCTCGGACTCGTTCATATGCTGCCAATATCTCCTTTTCAGTTGGAGTATAGCGGTCCTCAGATCCTCTGTATCCCCGACTCCAAAACCCCAGGGGTCGACCCCAATCTCCCCTGGTACTCTCTGCCAGAGACTCCAGGTAGGGCAATTCTTCCCGGCTGCAGTGTAGAGCACATTTTTAACATCTTGTCCTGTCTGAACTGGCCCAAGGACTACTGCATGAACTATTTCCTGTCTAATTTGTTCAAAAGCTTGTAGTTGCTCCAGACCCCATATAAAATCATTCTTTTTCCCTGTCACTTGATAGAGAGGGCTTACAATCTGACTGTAATTTGGAATGTGCAGTCTCCAGAAACCCACAACACCTAAGAAAGCTTGCGTTTCCTTTTCGTTAGTCAGTGGGGACATAGCTGTTATTTTATTAATCACCTCCATTGAAATCTGACAATGTCCATCTTGCCATTTTACTCCTAAAAACTGAATCTCTTGTGCAGGTCCCTTGACCTTACTGCGCTTTATGGAAAAATGCAGCTCTGAGAAGGATTTGGATTTTTTCTCCCCTTTTTCAAAAACTTCTTCTGCTTTATTATCTCATATAATGATGTCATCAATGTACTGTAAGTGTTCTGGGGCTTCACCCTGTTCCAGTTCAGTCTGGATCAGTCCATAGCAAATGCTGGGGTGTAGCGGCCAGAATAACGAGTCAGAGAGTTCCTCCACTCTTAATGCAGCCAGACAACTCTATATCTTTTCTCCTACCAGCATAAGACTACTGTAACATGGGCTGTGCAGACCAATCAACTTCTCGTTCACACGCTGTTCACACAGCGGTAACTTCTCACAGTTCAGTACTTTTCCACAGTTCAGTGTTGCAGCTCTATGTTGTTTTTCCCTGCCATACTGGCACAAATCGGCAGTTTCTTATCTTTCTCCCAAGGCCTCTTTCTCATCAAAGCCTTGCTGCTTGTCAGGGGCTGCACAGAGTTAACAGCCCGATGTCGACTTGCCTCTCTCCCACAGTGGGGCTGTGTTTCCACCCCTGGGGCAGTCGATTCCAGGTGTATTGGACACCCCTCCAGATGAAAACAAACTGTGGCCTGCATTCTGCTGCCAGAGGGATGGAGAAAAATGCTTTAGCATTATCAGTCGTGGCATACCACTTGGCTGCCTTCGACTCTAGTTCATACTGAAGCTCTAACATGTCTAGCACGGCAGCACTCAGCGGTGGCGTGACTTCATTCAGGCCACAGTAGTCCACTGTCAATCTCCACTCTCCATTAGACTTTCGCACTGGCCATATGGGGCTGTTAAAAGGGGAGCGCGTCTTGCTGATGACTCCTTGGTTCTCTAGTTGATGAATCCATTTATAGATAGGGATTACAGAGTCTCGATCAGTGCGATATTGCCGTCGGTGCACTGTTGTAGTGGCAATTGGCACCCGTTGTTCTTCGACCCTCAGCAATCCCATGACAAAAGGATGCTCTGAGAGACCAGGTAACACAGACAGCTGTTTAATTCCTTCTGTTTCCAAGGCAGCTATACCAAAAGCCCACTGATACCCTTTTGGGTCCTTAAAATACCCTCTCCTGAGATAATCTATACCAAGAATGCATGGAGTGTCTGAGCCAGTCACAATGGGGTGTTTTTCCCACTCTTTTCCACTTAGGCTCACCTCGGCCTCCAATACAGTCAACTGTTGAGACCCCCCTGTCACTCCTGAAATACAAATGGGTTCTGCCCCTTTAAAATGTGACGGCATTAGGGTGCATTGAGCACCATTGTCCACTAAAGCCTTATACTGCTGGGGGTCAGATGTGCCAGGCCATCGAATCCACACGGGCCAAGAAACTTGATTGTCCCTGTCCTCCGCCTGGCTGGAGGCAGGACCCCTCTAATGTTGGTCATAATATCTGCTATCTACAAACGGGTTAGTGTGGTGTGCACGGATTTCAGTCTCATCTTGGTCACTCACCTCTTGTGAATACAAATCAGAAGTTCTTCTCATAGGATCGTGAGCAAAGTTGACCTTTCTGCTCTGTTTGGGCACTTGATTACTGGAAACCAGAGCAGCATTTCTCCTTAAAGAACCCCATTTTGTAGCTGTTCTTCCTTCCAGCTCACATACCCGCTCTTCTAGGAGGTAGGTAGGTTTTCCATCCCATTTCATGTCTTCTACATAGTCACGCAGGCGATGACACAGCTTCCCCCGTGGTGTATACCGGTTCCCTCGAGTAGAGAAACAACTGCACCTAACAGCCAAGATCCTAGTCCATGTGGGAGGGGAGTAGGACATGTCCTCCTTGAATTGCTGGAATTCTTGAGATAATTCCTCCACAGCTGCGACAAGGGAGGAAGAGAGACTTTCTTCATATTGTCGTAGTCGGTGAGCCAGTTCATCCACTGTTGGTCCCTCTTCGTCTCTCCAATCCATTACTGCTAATGCATTGGCATATGATGAGGGTGTGCTCTGTACAAACTTCCGCCACGTGGGCCGGGTGCATTGAACTTCATCTGGATCTGTGGGTAGCTGTGCATTATCTGGGTCATAGTAAACCATCTCCCACACAGCTAGCTCCCTCAAGTATTGGCTACCTCTCTCCATAGTGGTCCACTTACTTGGATGACATACAAAATCTTCCTTGAAGGGATACCTCTCCCTCACACTTGACAGACGTCGCCACCAGAGACTGAGATTTTGTGTCTTCTTTTCAATGGCTTTGTCAATGCCCCCTTCCCTAGACAGGGATCCCAGCTGCCTGGCCTCCCTGCCCTCTAATTCCACGCTACTGGCCCCACTATCCCAGCACTGGAGCAGCCAGGTAACGAGTTGCTCATCTGGATGGCGGCTGAAATCTTTTTGCATGTCTCACAACTCACTCAGGGATAAGGATCGGGTGACTATCACTGGCTCTGCCTCCTCCTTTTGTTCTCGTGTTGGGCCTGGTTCATCATCACCCTGTATACCACGAGGGGATTTTCTTGTGTATTTCTTCTTATGTATGGGAGCAACTGAAACCGTCATGGGTTGGTCCTCTGGTTCAGCTGCAGGGCCCCACGTTGGGCACCAAAAACTCTTGTGGTTTGAACTCAGCAGGTAGCCAATCACCAGATGGCCAGTCGTTTACTTCCCTCCCTCCCGCCCCCCCCCGGTGAAATAGGGGAGGGACAAAAAAAAATATTTAGTAATAGTAACATGTTTTGCTGATCAGGGATATCAATTAAACTCAGACACCAGAGTGAAAAGAGCAGGCGTATTTTACTAGAAATAACTAAATAATATAACAGAATAATACAGAAAACATACAGTAAGAAAAGACAGAATAGTGCACTTAAACAAACAGGAAAATACAGGGTAATGCATCAAATCATTACTACCTGAGAGAGAGAACAGTGATTAAGAAAGATCCATCACCACTTGCATACGTTACCATCACCCAGATCCGCAGTCTCTGGGCAGCCCTGGTTACAGCGAGGATTTGGAGAGCCTGTCCCGGCAAGTGGGAAATCCTACGCGGTGCGTCCACCCGTAGGTGAGGCTTCCAAAGTCGCTGTGAGCGGGTCCAGCCTTATATACCTAAAAATCAGTAAGCCAGAATAGCTGGCACCTTTGTTTTAAGCGGAAATATCTGGTTTTCATCTCACGTTAGGTTCCCCCCAGAGCCTGGCCAGGGCTTAAGGGAGAAGCTAAGGGAGTTTCCCTGCTGGTCTAATTAATTTATGAGCAAGGTCACAAGGCCAGACAACTGTTTCTGTGGCCTTGTTATCTTGCTCACACATAAAGAAATATAAGGATACATTCAAGATAGACATGTTTTATGATGTTTAAGCTACATCTTCTATGCATATTTCACTAATGACTACATACGGAGTTAGCAGTTTCAGTTCAGGGCCTGTTGCTCAGGCTTCAGTATTCCCACCTTTTACATCAGAATAGTTGGTTTGCTATAACTTAGTATAATACCTATTAGCACAATGGTTATCAGTTATAAAATGTACAGGATTCATCTATAGGTCAACTCTGGCTTGGGCTTATTGTCCAAGCCTTAGCACTTCATTTGGTCCTTTGACCTATAGGTGAATCATGGCTCTCAAACCATCTCTATCGTTAGTGACATTAGTTTTCGTTCATCAGTTGATGATGTTTTGTCAGGCGTGTCCCGATCCAATATCAGGGAGGGTTCTTAAACGATCTCAGTAGTGATCTTAAGACACAAAGGAGGTTAGATACCATGCAGCCTTGTAAACTCTATTTCCTGTAACAAGCAATAATAGCGTTAGGACAGAGGGAAGAAGAAAGAAAAAGTCAGAATACCTAAGCAAGCAAACAGAAGAGATGCAGCAAAATCAGTTACCACCACGAATCCAGTGATGTCCTGTTGGTTCAGTCTCTCCTGAAATCTCAGCTCTGAGCCCTGAGAGAGGAGTACGCAGTCTTTTTATTGTCCAAGTCCCCACAATTTCTCCAATTTCTCCAAAGAGTCCGCCCATTTCCACGGAGCTCATTGTCATACGTGCCGCCCCCTGTTCCTCCAGGTGCGCATGTCCAGGTGTTCACAGTGGTCGTGCTGGAGGGGGGGTGTCGTCCTGTGGCGTCTTCAGCTTCCGCACGCCTTCCTCACCCTGATTTCTTCTCCACCTGGCTCATGCACAAGCGCAGCTTGGCAGGCACTGCCAAGGATGATATCGTTCTGGCTTCAGGCAGATATGGTGGTTTCTTCGGGGACAATTCATCTCCTTCAGAGCGTACTCCTTCACGGGACAGGATGTTGAGGCCAGGTAGTGGTAGTGGTGCAGCAGCAATGTCGAGGCAATACAGACTCTCACACTGCCCCATGGCTTGACTTTGCTGTCCTCGTGGTGGCACAAAGGATAGAGATATAAAGAGAGAGAGAAAGAAAGGCCAGAAATAGCGTGCAACATGACAACTAACGATATTTCTGACTAACATATAACTAATAACATCTTTAAACGATATATAAATTTTCCATTAATAAACATGTAACTAACAATATATTTAACAAATACTAATATCGTCAGTTAACAAGCATATAGCTAACAACATCTCTAACAAACATTTCATGCTCAAAATTAACTAACTCTACAAAACCAAAACATTCTACAAACCGATTTTAAGGTTGCAAGGAATCAGTAGAAGAACACAACGGCAGTTTACATGATTGACATTCACAGGGACAAAAAAGTTGTATTATAAGAACAAATAAGAAAATGATTATCAAGGCTAAGGCTATAAAGTGAATTGAAATTATTACTAACATATTATCCATTATTTTTCCGTGGTTCTGGTAATATATCACTGAGTGTTTGTGGCTCTGGTAGTCCACGCAGTCTGTTGCCCTGGTCTGCCGAAGTTGGGGTCAGCATACGCAGCAGGAAAATCGCTTTCCACGCCCCTTTATCCTAAAGCGCATGTGTCATCTGGGCCTAGAAACTTCTATCCCAGATTTAAACAAAGGTAAATGAGCAATAACACTACAAATAACAAATAAAACAATATTAACACTGACAATGGTTAACAACATCCTAACCAAACATATAATAAAGGTAACAGTGACAATAACAATGTCAATTAACAATATTTTAACCAAACATATTTAACTAAAATGTGTCCCACGCTGGGCCTAATGGATGTACTCCCGGTCCTTGGGGACTGGGGGAAGAAGGTGGTTGTCTACATGAACAAGTACAATTACAGGATGTTTTACATGGACACTTATAAGACCAACACATACATATCACAAGGGAAAATATTCTGGTTGTTGTTGTCAATTGTGGAGCTGAAGATGGTCTGGCTCGCTGGAGCTGGGGTCTGCCTTTGCAGCAGGAAAATGGATTTCCATGCCCCCAGCCCAGAGTGCATGTGTGGTTTAGGTCTTGGTATTTCCATCTTGCCTTCATGGGCCCAGTAATGACTTTTTAAAGCCCAGGCCCCATTAGCAAAGGGACCTTGTCCTGGTTTGGTGTCTGTTGTTTGCTCATAATACTGGTAACAGAATGACTTAAACCCACAAATTCATTTTCCTCCCATTCTTGGTTAACACTTAGGAAGCCGGTGCTTCCCCCAGAACCAAGGGAGAGGGGAACAGTCACCCAAAGCAATTTTTGCAATGATAGACAATACATCCTAGAAATATTAATAAGACAATGAACATCAACACTGTATAAAAATTTAAATTCACATAAGGATCCCCTGTCGTGACTCAGGATATCTTTCTCCGGGGGGTTTACCTGCAAGAAAAAGGAAAGAAAAGCTTCTCGGTTCATTTTGAGAACCGGAAGTGGGTTATAATTAGAAAGATGGGATAATCCACCTTGTATTAATTTTGTGCTCCTTTCCATGAACATCTTTGGCTTTCCAGGTGTACTTGTTTATTGGGGTATCCAATACCACTGGTACTGCTCCCACCGTGGGGAGTTTGACTAAGACAGGTTGTCCTGGAAACTAAGATGGATTTCTGGGGTGGTCAGGGCCATGTGGGGCTGGCTTGATGCCTGCAATGCCACTGAATTCCCAGAAATTTCACTGTCTCAGACGGTCCTTGCATTTTTGCAGAGTTAATTTCCCAACCCTTCTGTTTGATATGATCTACCACTAATTCAAGAACTTGTTGTATTTCCTCCTCATCATTTCCTTGAATCAAAATATCATCTATATAGTGGCTTAATTGTGTGTGAGGAGGCAGCTGTATTTCATCTAAGTGTTCAGCTACAATTCTATAACAGATAGTGGGGCTGTGCAACCATCCTTGTGAAAGCAAATGCTTTTCTGCAATTGGGATAGTAAAAAAAAAAAAAGCACTAGTTAAATCTATTACAGCGTACCAAGTTCCTGGATGTTTCTGAACTTCTTCTATTAAAGTGACAGTGTCTGGCACAGCTGCTGCAAGCGGTGCAGTATGTTTGTTTACTTCTCTAAAATCCACTGTCATTCTCTAGGATCCATCACTTTTCTTGACAGGCCACACCGGACTGCCACCTCAAAACTTCTACATCTAATAAATCTCTAATTGTCTATGATATCTCTTCATGTGCTCCCAGAATTCTATATTGCCTCATTGTAACTAACTTAGTTGCAGCCAGGATCTGCTCAGGAGGCATTTTTTTACTTTGCTGACCGTAACAGGTCTGGTACTAATACAGGGTTTAACTCCAAATTGATACTGACTATCAGAAAGATTTAAAGTTAGTCTTTTTAGAATGTCTATAATGATTTTATATTCAGGAATGGGGACAATCATGACTGAATATAATAATTTTTGGAGGTTTCCTGTTTTCATTTCCATTTGTGTTTGTACAGCTTTAATTTATTTTCCTCCCAAACCTGTAATAATTACAGGTTGTCCGTTAAACTTCCTGGGATTCCCATATATTCAGGAGGCCTCTTCTCCAGTCTCAATCAGGGCATTTACAGTTTGTGGGGACTAGTTGTTCTAAATAAAAAACAAACAAACAACAACAAAAGGAAAAAAAAAAAAAAACTTTAAGTTCCACATGGGGCCATCGGTCCTTCTGCACCCACTGCCCTGGAACTTGGCCATTAATTCATATGTGCTGATTATAATATTGATTCCCCTCCCTTGCCTCCTGCAAAGGGTACAAGTCAGAAAATGCTGCCCAATCCTCTTTCACCCCCGGAACCGGTGATCCACTCACGGGGGGCCCTCCGTGGGCAGATGGAGGGTCCCGTTGAGGTTCGAGAAGGGGTGCCGTAGGCTGAGTTGTCCCTGGATTCTTAGTTTTAGCACTCTGCACTCTCTTGCTAGGTTTATTCAGCCCTCTCTGTGTATATATTTGCCACGGTTCGTTAGTTGGAACACCATAAATTTTCTCATGAGACATGCTGTAGTTTAACAAAGCCGTAAACATTTCCTTATGAGAAATCCTGTTTTCACTGCCTTTAGGGCTGTCTCGAGTATCTCGATTCCCTGCACTCCCTCGGGGGCCCCATTCTTCAAGGTCACGTAACTGTTGCACTTTTTCTATTACTTCATCGAGGGGATCCCCCATTTCATTAATGCAAAGGGGCATAATTACATTTTTATATGCCAGTGGAACGGTTTTAATCACTCTGTTTCTCATAGTGACCGGCAAAGGATGCCACATCATAAAGTCAGCGTCTCCTACAAAAATAGCTGCTTTCATCCCTTCCTCTTTCATTCGCTGTATACAATCTCGCAAAGTATACCACTGCCGGTCAGATGCCAGCCAATCATTCTCTGTAGGATATTTGGTATTACATCCCAGAGCAGCCAGTGTTAACAAATTAATATCCTGAGTGTTGTTTTGAAATGCATCCTGCACAAAAGCATTTGAACTTAAAATCAAAAACTTTTTAGAATCTCCTGTGTCTAGGGTTACCCCTGCCACTCCCTGATCCTGCAAACGCACCATCCAAGAGAGCAAGGATTCCCCCAGTCTCTGCTTAAATTTTTCAATTATATCATTTACTTCATACTGTGTATGATCCTCTATCACATCCTTCCTCACAGCTTGCCCACTATTAGGATCTCTACCAGGATCCCACTGCACACCCGCTTCTGCAATCACCGCATGCCCTTTCTTACACTTTCTCCTTTTCCTATACTTATATTGTGCTACTCGCACCGCAGCTTTCTCCACCACTGTCTGATAAGTATCCAGCTTATCAGCAAACACCTTATTCTGGCATTGCAACATCACTATTTGACTCTGTAAATCACATCTCTGTCGCTCCATCTGGGAGCGCTCTAACAACAGCCTCTCTTTACTCTGGTGGTGTTTTCTACATGCAGTTAACGAAATCCACCCTCATTTACTTGAATTTGTAGTTTCTTTTCCTTTTTCAATAGGTACCTTTTCATACAATTTAAAACATCCAATGGTCACTTTAAATAATGGCATTTTTGTCAGATCCCACTTCTGACACCAATTTATGTTTTGCTGATCAGGGAAATCAATTAAACTCAGACACCAGAGTGAAAAGAGCAGGCGTATTTTACTAGAAATAACTAAATAATATAACAGAATAATACAGAAAACATACAGTAAGAAAAGACAGAATAGTGCACTTAAACAAACAGGAAAATACAGGGTAATGCATCAAATCATTACTACCTGAGAGAGAGAACAGTGATTAAGAAAGATCCATCACCACTTGCATACTTTACCATCATCCAGATCCGCAGTCGCTGGGCAGCCCCGGTTACAGCGAGGATTTGGAGAGCCTGTCCCGGCAAGTGGGAAATCCTACGCGGTGCGTCCACCCGTAGGTGAGGCTTCCAAAGTCGCTGTGAGCGGGTCCAGCCTTATATACCTAAAAATCAGTAAGCCAGAATAGCTGGCACCTTTGTTTTAAGCGGAAATATCTGGTTTTCATCTCACGTTAGGTTCCCCCCAGAGCCTGGCCAGGGCTTAAGGGAGAAGCTAAGGGAGTTTCCCTGCTGGTCTAATTAATTTATGAGCAAGGTCACAAGGCCAGACAACTGTTTCTGTGGCCTTGTTATCTTGCTCACACATAAAGAAAGATAAGGATACATTCAAGATAGACATGTTTTATGATGTTTAAGCTACATCTTCTATGCATATTTCACTAATGACTACATACGGAGTTAGCAGTTTCAGTTCAGGGCCTGTTGCTCAGGCTTCAGTATTCCCACCTTTTACATCAGAATAGTTGGTTTGCTATAACTTGATATAATACCTATTAGCACAATGGTTATCAGTTAGAAAATGTACAGGATTCATCTATAGGTCAACTCTGGCTTGGGCTTATTGTCCAAGCCTTAGCACTTCATAACAAAACAAAAGTAAAAATAGTAAGTCCAAAGGGGGAAAATACAGCAGTTGCTTACAAACTGGCGACCAGTATGCAGCCCACCTCCAGGAGCGATCCCAACCGCACCAGAAATTCTGCCACCATCCAGGAAACCGAAATCGAAAATGAGAGAGCACGTGTCCCCTTATATACTGTGCATGATGTGACATGACATGGAATACTCCAATGATCGATCCGGGTCCGGCCCTCTAGCTGTGCTCCCTCTCAGCCCAAGGAAAGTTAACTCTATCCTGGCCAAAAACAGGACAGAAGCTCTCTTGTATTTCTGTTAAGTATTCTTCCAAGCAGTTCCACAAGATAATAGCAAGATATTCAGCTCTGAATCTCAGGAAATCAGTCAACAACTATCTCAGCATCTTTTAATCCTGGCAGCCAGTGCTTCCATATCTCCTTTCCCTTCCTCTATTGCAACACAGAGACAAGCTTGTAGGGTATCCCAGTATACCACAGACTGCATAAGAGACGGTCACATCCACACTCAGAGAAATTTGTGATACACTTGAATGCCATAATGCGAGCTGAAAAGCAGTACAAGTGAATGGTTCCAGTGTGGATTAAAAGATATGGTATAGGTAGAGACAGTGAGAGCAGTTTGGTGGAAGCATGTGTGTTGACAGTGTTAATGATTTTTAGCTGGTAGAGATCTC
The DNA here is from genome assembly GCF_031877795.1 of Strix aluco. NCBI lineage: Eukaryota > Metazoa > Chordata > Aves > Strigiformes > Strigidae > Strix > Strix aluco. The sequence goes on from NC_133970.1 coordinate 39,638,196, forward strand.
ACAGGCGGGTGCAGGATAGAGCTCCAGTATATTCTTCAGTTTGAGGTTTGTTGTGTGCTGGGATGTGCACTGTTTGTGCTTAGCACAAAATAAGAACTTACCTATGATTAAAGTTTTCATGGGAATGGACCCACTACCACCCAGGTAAGAATTATTCATAAGCACAGTCATAATGCATTGGGATGGGAGCTTCCATTACCTGTTCTCTACCTAATGGGACTCAGTTACTCCCTTGTGTGGATCTTGAGAAAGGGTTTTTTTATATTTCTTCTCTTTAATGATGCTGTAATTTTAGTGAATGCCACTGGATCTAAGAATTACTGAACAGAAGTAATTACCATCTGTGAGCATAACATAAAAAAAAAAAAAATAGGATAGAATGATCACTGAAGTGGTTTTCAGATATGTCCAAATGTTCTGATTAATTTCTGTTAAAAACCTCTAACTTACTGAATACTAAGTCTCATAGTAAATTCCCAAGTGTTTTCTTTTCCAGGTGACATGATCATGAAAATTATATTATCCTACTTTAGGTATACAGCTGAATGTATATTTCCTACCAAACTGCCATGAAATTCAGTTTTCAACAGCCTTGTATCCCATTTCACTCCTATCCTAATATATCTTATGAGATACTGGTTCTCCATCCAACAAATTCAGACAGGGAAAACTGGGAATTGGCCCCTCAGCTATATGCTGGGAGAGGGTCGGAGGGATACCGATTCTCTATCCGATAAGGACAGGGAGAATCGGGAAGTGACCTCTCAGCTCTAAGCCAGGAGAGGTTCGAGCAGTGGCAAGCCATGACTGGCCAGGAAATGTCGGTGCTTGACTGCTCCCTTATTTTTGAGAAACTGAAGGAGTATAAGGCTTGTCCTCCTCCTTTAGTAGAGGTTTGGGCCCACAATAATTGGCATAATCCAGAAGCAGTGGCAAGCTATATCAGTGCACTTGCGGGGGTGCAAGGGTCGCGACCAGGCAAAGGAAAAGCTGTAGTGTGCGCTGTATTAGGGGCAGCACTGACTGCAGCCCAAAAAGATAAACATGTTAAGAAACAACTAGCAGGGGAAATGATCAAATCCTTACAAGATCTGGTAAAAGCTCTCCAGGATCAATTGGTCGAGGAACATAAAGTTACTGAACAAAAAGCTAAACTCTGGCAAGAGCAAACTGAAGTTTTGAAAAGCCAATTAGCTGATGAGCGTAACACCACTCAGCGACTTCACACAGCTCTGTTAGATGCCTTGGACGGAGAAAAAATCTCATGGTCTGAAAAAGAGGGGAACGAACAAGAAACCTGCAACCGGACAGATCTCGGCTCTGTTCCGGATAGTGAACAGGGAGTTACGAATCTGGCAAAAGCAGCAGCCAGACCCTTGTATCCAACAAAGGATTTAGAGATAAGCCAAGAAATTTTTTACCCCGAAAATGAGGGGGCAAATTTAAGACCATTAATTAAAATGGAGACCACCGAGGGTCAGGGTGGAAGAGCTCCGCAGGTCACCATTCGAACTACACCATATCCAGCGACTGAGCTTGCGAAAATTCAGGAGAAATATACCAGACGAGCTCAGGAAACTGAGACTGAATACGTGTGGAGGGTATCTTTGACTGGTGGCGACCGAATTTTGTTATCAGAAGATGAGGCCCAGGGTACTGGGGGCCAGGGGTTTTCTTAGTTACTGACGACCAGAGAGAGCCGTGGTCGTTAACTCAACGAGCTGCTTATTGGGCTGGGGGTCTGGACCCCTTGGAAAGGGGGGATCCAGTATGTATTGAGACCCCAACCATAAATCATTTGACTGAAAGTCTGCAGAAGGCTGCTTGTCTCCAATTAATGCATGACAGGCGTTTGGTTCCGCAGCAGCCTTCCCCGATGCTATTAATTGCTAACCCCAATCAAATGACTCCCCTGATTCGGGGCTTGCCGGACTCTTTGAAACCACATGCAGTACAATTACAAGATCGTTTGTGGAATGCATTAGCCCCACGAGGGGTGAGATGGGCGGGGGGAGAAGCCATGACCTGGGGAGAGATAGCTCAGGACTTAATAAATTATGGCCGGAGAATGGGCCTTACCGGGGGAACGGGTAAACATAAGCCCTCGGTACGCAGAGTGGAACAGCAGGAAAATCCACCTCCTTCCCCTCTGCAAGTATTAAGAGCAAAGAGAAACCTCTTGTGGACTGAGAGAATTGGACAGGGGATTCCCCGAGAGTTAATGGATGGTATGCGTACTACAGTTTTAGAAAAGCTCATTTGAGCCTGGAAAGAGAAAAGAAAGCTGCCCCCCACAACTGAGCAGACCTTTCGGGCAAAGGGAGGAACAGAACTGAAAACTAACGAGATGGTGGTAATTGCTTCTCAAACACCAACTGCCCCTGAAGAAGACTTGATTGATTTAGGGTCGGGAAACTGGACGTGCCATCCCCAGTAAGTGAGCCGGGGGATGGCGGGTGGGTCCACTTAAGGAGGCTCACAGAGAATACTAAAGGAGACTTGTTGATTACCTTTCCGCTCGGCCCCTTTAAAACTCCAGTTACATTTCTAGTAGATACGGGTGCTCAGATTTCAGCACTCCAAGCTGATGTTGCCAAGCGGAATGGCATAATTGCTGACAAAAAGCAGATCTGGGTTACAGATGTTTTCGGGGACTCTAAGCCACAGCCGACTGCTTGGGTGAAATGCTGGTTACCTGGGAATGAAACTGCAACAGAGGCTATTATGATCCTGGGAAATTTCCCCACAAATATCCTGGGACTTGACCTATTGAAGGGACAAGCCTGGGTGGATTCAAAAGGAAGGGAATGGAAATTTGGGTCCCCAACTGCCTCTATAAGACTTTTACAGCAAGCGCCTGCGCTTCCTCCTTCTAAAACTGTTAATGTGAAACCTTACACCTTACCGTTAGGTGCCAGGGAGGGGATCGCTCCGGTAATAGCAGAGCTGCGGGAGCAAGGGATAATCGTTCCAACTCACTCACCCTGTGTGGCAGGTGCATCCGCCCAGTGAAAACAGAGCTTCCTGGTTGTTGAAACGTGGCAGCTTTTGGCTGTCTTTGTTTTCAGGGTCTCGCAGTAGTTGAGACCTTTGACCAATGGGAGCCGCTATTGACTACAGGTCAGATTCGGTCTGGGTATAAACGGAGTCCCTTGGGGGAGCCATTTTGAGCTCGTCCCCTGGAGCTGCACGCTGCAGTCAGGACTCTCCCCTTGGGTCAGGACGCTGCCCAAGGAAACTCCTCGAGGTACTTTGGGTCGGGACGCTGCCCTGAGCAGGTCCTAGAGGTTGAGATCCCTCACTTTCTAGGTGAGTGATAGAGCGTTTTGGGTTGTTGTTAAACTCTAGGTAGTGAAGTTTTGTTTACGTTTGGGGTTGTCGTTAAACCCCTGGGGTGTGAAGCTTTGTTTTACGTTTTGGGTTCTTGTTAAACCCATGAAGTGAAGTTTGCGTTTGGGGTTGCCGTTAAACCCCTGGGGTGTGAGGCTTTGTTTTACGTTTCGGGTTCCCGTTAAACCCCAGGAAGTGAAGTTTGCCTTTGGGGTTGTTGTTAAACCCCTGGGGAGTGAAGCTTTGTGAAGTATTTCGGGTTATTGTTAAACCCCAGAAAGTTATTCTGTTCTCCTCTTGCGGACATCCGGATCTGTAATATACGGAGAGCTGACTGGTGGTTTTACGAAAAAAATAAATCTATTTATTTTTTTAAATTGGTGGTGGGTTGCTTATTTGGAAGCCTCACTAACACCCTGTAATTCCCCAGTGTGGCCAGTCCGTAAACCTAACGGAAAGTGGCGACTGACAATTGACTATCGGCGATTAAATGCCAATACAGGTCCTCTAACAGCTGCAGTACCTAACATAGCTGAACTGATTGCAACCATACAGGAACAAGCCCACCAGATCTTAGCAACTATTGATGTAAAAGATATGTTCTTTATGGTCCCCATACAGGAGGCAGACAGAGATCGCTTTGCCTTTACATGGGAAGGCGTGCAATTTACTTTTACACGTCTCCCCCAGGGATACTGCCATTCGCCGACCATCGCTCATTATGCACTAGCACAGGAGCTTGCTCAAATCCCTCCAAGGGAAGGGGTCAGGATATATCAATATATTGACGATGTTCTGACTGGTGGCTCTGATGCTGCTGCAGTGGGACAGACCCAGACAGAGATAATCACCCACCTAGAAAATTTAGGGCTCCAAATTCCAGCTGAAAAGGTACAACTCCCATCCTCCGAGGTAAAGTTTCTGGGTATTTGGTGGCGGGGAGGAACAGTGTGTATTCCCCCAGAACCTTTAACTACCCTGGAAGAAGTAAAGAGCCCTGAAAATAAGAAGGAGCTGCAACATGCCTTAGGCTTGCTGGTATTTTGGAGGAAGCATATCCCTGATTTTTCCATCATAGCTCGTCCTTTATATGATTTGACACACAAAAGGGCTATTTGGGACTGGACTCCTGTCCATGAAGAAGCCTTAAAGCTGTTAATCTTTGAGGCTGGAGTATATCAGGCTTTAGGGCCGATACATCCAACAGATCCATTCCAAATGGAGTGGGGTTTTGCAATTTATGGACTATCCATACATATGTGGCAACGTGGGCCGGAGGGTACCACCCGCCCTATAGGGTTTCATTTGCGCAGTTTCAAAGATGCAGAAAAGCGTTACTCGATCTGGGAGAAGGGTCTTTTCGTGGTTAGCCTAGCTTTGCAGGAAGCTGAAAAAATCATAAGGCAGCAACCAATCATTCTACGAGGACCCTTTAAGGTTCTGAAACCAGTACTGGCCAGAACCCCCCCTCCTGTGGGGGTTGCGCAGCGAGAGACAGTGAGGAAGTGGTATGCACAAGCAGATCATTACTGCCACACGCATCAGATAGAGGAGGGGGCACCCAAAGTGCTCAAAATACAAGATCCACCCTCCGACCACCCTGAACCCCCTCCCTCATACATAAAACCTGCTCCCCCATTTGAAATCCACCTAAAGAATGCATGGTTCACTGATGCATCTCCTAGAAGAGAGGGAAAGGTATGGAAATACCGAGCAGTAGCACTGCATGTTGACTTGGGGGACCAAATCATAACAGAGGGTGAGGAAAGTGCTCAGGTGGGAGAGTTAACAGCGGTATGGAGCGTGATTGTTAAAGAAGCTGAGACTACAGAACCAGTATTTATTTACACAGACTCCTATGCCGTATTCAAGGGGTGTACTGAATGGCTCACATTTTGGGAACAAAACCACTGGGAAGTAAATCAGGTACCGGTGTGGCAGCGTGAGAAGTGGGAGGAAATCTTAAACATTGCAAAACAGAAGTCCTTTTTAGTAGGTTGGGTTGCTGCACACCAGTCAGGAAATCACCCTGCCCACCTGCTAAACAACCAGGTGGATTCAATGACTCGTTTGATGAGAATGGCTACAGAAGGTGAGGAGGAGAAATGGGAACACTTACTGGAATGGTTGCATGTAAAGCGGGGTCATTCAGGAAGCAAAGATTTGTTTAAAGAGGCAATAAGCAGAGGATGGTCCATAACCAGGGAATTGTGCAATACCATTATTTCAGCGTGTAGTCTATGTCGTACTCGGCTGGGAGAGCACAACCCTCTTAAGGACCAACCCCTACACCTAAGGGACAACAAGGGACTATGGGACGCCTGGCAGGTGGATTATATTGGTCCTTTCCGGCTCTCCAAGGGAAAACGCTATGTATTGGTGGGGGTGGAAATAGTATTGGGCCTAACCCAAGCAGAAGCTGTATCTCGAGCAATGGCAGAAAATATGGTGAAGGGGTTGAAACGCTGGTTTAGCTGCTTGCCTAAGCCCAAATCGATCCAATCAGACAATGGTAGTCACTTTACTGCCAGGGTGGTTCAGGAGTGGGCTCAAGATGAAGGAATTCAGTGGATTTTCCATACTCCATACTATTCCCAAGCAAATGGGATTGTGGAATGCACCAATGGACTTTTAAAGCAGGCCCTAAAACCCCTCGAACCAGGATGGCCACAACGAGTACCAGACGCAGTAATGAAGATAAACAGCTGGTGGGGAATTAATGGATGCCCACGACTTACCGCGTTCTGTCCTAAGCCTCCGTCCATACTCGCCAAGAAAAAAGAGACTAAAGACCCTGCAAACCCGCTCCATTATCCTGGACAACCTGTTCTAGTAGACTTGCCCACCGTGGGGCAAGTACCCCTAACCCTAAAAACTCCCATCAATATTTGTTCATGGGTGGCTACTGATGCCCGTGGGAAAGAATACCATATCAATACCAGGTGGATTGTCCCTTCTTTCTAACCATCATTGTTTTGTTATATGTATGTGTTTTACAGAGCATTGATCCTGGACAACAGGAGACCTATGTTACTTTTAACGCTTTCAATGGTTGTAGGCATTATCAGCTAGTTATTATTTGTAATCTGCTTACATTATTATATAATTTGTGGAATCATACCTGATGAGTATGGAATAAATCATTGCCAATCAATTACAATCAACAATCCAGGAAATTTTACAGGTACATTTAATGAGTTCACTTATTGGAAGGCTAACCTGGAGTTGTGCCTTAAGTTACCTTATTGGGAATCACCTCCAAAATAAAGGAAGCCTGTGAGTCACCTGTGACTGCACACTGGTGCTTGCAAATACCAAACAGATTACAGTGCTAGCTCATATAACTGTATGTGGTCCTTACAACATCACACCCACCAACAGCAAGATGAAGTAATCAAAGACTAATTGGAGGGGTCTGATCCCACAAATTAAGCATTAATGAATTGTACCTGAATATTAAATTGTATTCCCATTTAAATCCTTATAGACCTGCTAATGTGATTGTGTAACCTCAAATAGTTTTAGAAAATTTAACTTAGCAATTCTATGTAGTAACAAGGTATGCCTTTAAGGAATTAAAGGTGCAGACCCAACAAGCATCTAAGATGGTGTCGCAGAATCTGGCTAGCATTGCTGAAGGAACATGGACTGTGCGGTGTGCTGAATCTAACTGAGGGGGAATGCTGCATCACCATCCACAATGCCACCACCTCTATAGAGGAGACCGTGCCATGATGAAGAAGATCTCCAACACAAACAGAGAACTTTTTTGACTGATGGACTGGTTTGATGGATGGAACCCTGGGTCATGGGTCACATCACTGGGATCCTCAGGACTCACGGGGTGGGGAAGATGGCTTGTAAATATTAGTATTGTGATATTATGCAAATTTTTGCTTTTAATAGTATGCCTTGCAGAAATTAGCTATATGCTCTCTCACCTTCTGTCTTCTTTTTCCCTATACCTTTTGAGATCACAATGGTCAAAGAAGAACTTGGAGTGTTTGAGTCATGGGGTGGGATGTGAGAGACAAGAAACCAGGCCTGTGAGAAACTAAGAAAAACAGCCTGAGAAAGCAAAAGTTGAGGCTGATCAAAGAAATGCCTCAAACACTCGCAAGACAAAACTATGAGTCACAGGGTGCATTCTGTGGAGGTCGAAGCTGATAAGGCTGCCCGAATAACACAAGATGCAGCTGGAGGAGGGAGCCCTGTGAAGACAAGATGGTTCTGCTCTGGTGCACCTGGCCAAAACTTCAAGGGCCATCTGTCTGGTGAATGACCTTTGCTTCATTATCCATGAAATGCATATTAAAGTTAACACCCCTAACGAGGGCTAACATGATCATGCTAATTACATCATCCCATGAAACACCTTACCCCTCCCCATACATGGGATACGTAGGTATGTGGGTCGACCTAGGGGACGGACCCAAGGAAAATGGGTATAAATCAAGAAGTGGGGGCCTGGAGAGGGGAGTGAAGCGAAGAAGACGGATGCCAGCGAAAAAGATGGCTGCCTCCTGTGCCTCCTGGAACCCTCGCCGGCGGGATCAGTGCAGGAACCCAGACCGGTGATCTGTATTTCCCCATTCCCTCTATCTCCCTCTTTTCCTTTTCCCATTAAGAAATGCAAGGCATATTGTATTGCTTGCCACAACTTGCTATATACTTAGCCAATTATTGTGTTCAATTAGTACATTGTGGGTAGTTAATAAATGTTTGGACTTGGAGACTTGTTGTCCACTCCATTGGGGATTTGCAAATCTGAGTCACTTGTCTCACTCGTCTGAGCGGGATGTGACAGGTATAGAGTTTTAGAGATTTATAATTACCTCGTCAGACTCCTGGCAACAGTACAATCACAGTCAAATATAAGTTATGTGGAATCCTTCAGAAACCAAACTCTCTCTTCTGCTGCAGTCACAGGAAATGACATTATACTGTAATATGCAATATGCCAGTGGGGATCTTAAGCAACCGAAGAATAGACAGTCCACTGTTTCAGCATTACAAACATGAGTCTCAACAACACCCAGAAAGCAATACGAGAAATAACTTTTTATTCTTAATTGTATATTTTATAAATTCTCTGAAATGAATTCTCTTAAAATAGAAACAACCAGACATAACTATGACTATAATTCAAGTTCATAGAGAAAGGAAAAATATATCCTTATATAGGTTATAAGTATGAAAACATCTTTTGTTTTCTCATTTTTAGTTGTAGGTCTGATATCTGAATAAAATAACTGTTTAATTCTGTAAAACTTCTGAAAGTAACTTCTAAGTAATCTACTGATTCACTGATCAATAATGTTTATGAAAAATCAAAAGCTAAAGAAGTAGCCAGAAAGGTGTAGTTGCATTTGAGGTTTATCAAGAGCTTTTGTGTACTCAAGGTTTCTGGAATCCAGAAAAACATCAGCATCGATGACTTTCAGCTATTGCTGCTTTTAGGCATTGCATCCTTGAGTCTTTGTGCAGCCCTTAGTATAGATCTCAATTGCTGTAATTTAGCAGAAGCCGACTTTTCAGAGCAACAGAGATCAAAATCTGATTGGTACCTTCTGTTCAGTTTGAATATATTTAGCTTGTAGAGCTATTAAATTTCTTTAGGGAGGAGATCATATACCTTTCCTGTTAATGTGGAAGCATGCTACATGTTTGGCAAACAGGGATATTTATGGATCTTAATTTATTTTCTTCCACATGCCTGATCAAGGCTATTGGAAAGTCCTTTATGCTTACATGAAGTAAACTTGCCTGGGTTTCATTAAGGATTTTTTAGACTATTAATTCTTCTATTAACTCAGGAAATTTCAGTGGGTAGATTGTGCCAAGCACATAGAAGCTGCCTCAACAAAAGGGTAGATTTTGTGGGTCTTTTATAGTCCAAATTTTCTATTACTGTGATCTACCTAATCAGCTCTATTGATCTATCACTTCGGTACAATAGCTGTAGTGCATTAAGTGTTCCAACACAGTCTTAAATGCTGTTTAAATTTAAGGCAATTTAAATCACTGATGTACTCTTAATGGTAAAGAAAGAATTCAACACAGTGTTACAAAAGCTTGAAGATTTAGCATTAAAAAAACTTTCCTGAAAATATATTCTGGGAACATTATGTAAATCTTGGACAACATGAGAAATTCTTTCCAAATTCATGGCAAATGAACCTGTCAAATTACATGCCACGTATTTGAAAGTTAAATGAGAAGCTTTTCTCACAGGGAATATGTTCATTGATTATCCCTATGAATACAGCTCACTTCTGTTAGTAATAAGGCTGTTAATAGGTTTTCTCACTGTCATCGAGCAGCAGAATTTGAGAAAACAGCAACTTCAAGGAACAGTACTCAGCCAACTCATCAGTCCTGAAATTTTAATACAGGGCTTATACTTCCTCGCTAGCCTCCTTTGCTGGAGAGAAACTTGGGTAAATACTTACTCAGATGATGTTTCTCTTGATCCAAGAACTTTTCCCTGTGTCATTATTTGCAAGAAAGCACATCAGAGGTGTGGGAGGCATTGGCCTGTCAGCCTTGCACAGCCTCTGAGAAATAGCTAGGCTTTGATGAAAAGCAGGCCTTGGGAGAAAGATAAGAAACTGCTGAGTTGTGCCAAGGTGGCAGGGAAAAACAACGGCCAGCTGCAACACTGAACTGTGGAAAAGTACTGAACTGTGAGAAGTTACTGCCGCGAGAACAGTGCGTGAACGAGAGGGTGATTGGTCTGCACAGCGCGTGTGAGAGTGGTCTTGTGCTGATAGGAGAAAAGGTTGATAGCTGTCTAATTGCTGATTTGTTAACTATGAAGTAAGAGCTTTACCGACAGCATCCGGGAGCATAAGTATGTACCGTTGTAACAATAAACTCTCTTTCTTTCTGGATTTCATGGAGAGTCCGTGCCTCAGTTGCCACAAATGGTGCCCCGTGTGAGTCAGGCAATAAGTGTGACCAACTTGGATCACTCCGGTGACAAACCCCACAGAACTTAAGAGCTGCTGTGTGGAAGCAGGAGCTGGCATCAATCACCGTTGCAGGGTGAGCAAGGTGAGCTGTGGGGAAGCAATGGGTAGGTCAATACCCTCGGAAGAAAAGTCAGTGCTTTCACTGATGGAAAAACTGTTAGCTAAATATGATGCCCATATTAACTCGCATGCCTTGAAGAGACTTTTAAAGTGGGTATCAGGAGAAATACCGGGAGTTGACGCATTTACTATATTCACTGTTCCGATATAGGATAAAGCAGGAGTAAGACTGTGGGACTGTGCAACCCGAGGGAATGAGGTTGCGGCAGAATTCTTGCATGCATGGAGAACTATTTTTGAGATAATAAAAAGACACAATAATGAATGCGGCCAGACTGTTAATACAGAGAATGAGGACACAGAGGGCGAGGACGCATATGTTGAACCCCGGCAGCAAGATTTATATGCTGACTATGTAGACTGTGATAATCTTTTAGACCCTGACACTGTAAATCCTAAAAGAGACTCTGGCCTGTGTCCTCCCTTAGCTGGGGATGATCCGTGGGTAAAAGTGAGGCAAGAAGCCTTGGCGCAAGGGGATATGGACATGGCGAGAAAGATTGTTGCTCCTGTGATTTATGAGCCGGGTTGTCACCCACGGTGGGAAGGACTGCAATTTTCTGTTATCAAAGAACTTAGAAAAGGAGCGATTAACTTCAGGATTACATCTCCTTATACTACTAACTTGCTGGGCTCGGTAATGGCTAGTTACACCTTGACTCCTCGAGACTGCAAAACCTTAATGCAATTAATATTGATGGGAACTCAATATGATTTGTGGCAGTCAGCGTGGCATAGGTTTGTAGAAGAAAAACAGCTACAATATTTAAACTTGCCGCCTGCTGATCCTGCAGCACTTCTCCCTTTCGATGCCTTGGTGGGTAAAGGGCAGTGGCATGATCCTGCTCGACAAGCAAGGGAGACGCTGCGGCATGTGTTGGATGATATAAAAGATCTGGCATATCGAGCATTTTTACAGGTACCTGAATCTGGCAAACATATGAAATCATTTACCGACATTAAGCAAGGTGCAAAGGAGCCATATATGCAGTTTATTGATAGACTGAAAGTTTGAACAAACAGATCCCTAATGAGGACGCTCGTCACATGTTGTTATTGAAACTAGCAGTCTCTAATGCTAATGCTGACTGTCAGAAAGTGTTGTTGCCATTGCACAATCCGAGTCTTATTCAAATGATAGAAATATGTAATAGAATTGGCACTGTTGATCACAAATATGAGGCAATGGCTGCTGCTTTTGCTTCTCTTAATATGAGACAACAGATCTGTTTCGGGTGTGGACAAACAGGCCATCTCAAAAAACAATGTCTAAATCAGCAAAAGCAGGTCAAAGCTCCTAATGTCTGCCCACGGTGTAAGAAGGGTAAACATTTTGCAAAGGAGTGTCGGTCCAAATTTGATGAAGACGGGAGGCCGATTTCGGGAAACCAATCAATCAGCGCGGGCCGGAATTGCGCCAAGACACAAATCATTCCGGTAAATCCCTAAATGCATCAGAATTATGTGCAGCCACCCAAGGGAGTGCCGTGGTGGACCTGGCAGCCTCTGAGCAAGTAACATTATTAGATACAACGGTTTCCTTGACACCAACAGGAGTATACAGGCAGTTGGGAATTGGAAACAGTGCATTATTACTGGGAAGATCATCTACAACCTTACAGGGGGTTGTTCGTTTTACCAGGGGTCATAGATGCCGATTATGAAGGGGAAATCAGAATTATGGCCTGGACCCCTGTACCCCCGTGTTCAGTAACAAAAGGGTCAAAAATTGCTCAGCTTGTTTATTTTACTGCGGCTCCCCCTAATAGTATGCCGAGAAGCCGGGGTGACTCAGGATTTGGATCAGCAGGTACTCCTCAAATATTTTGGGCTCAGACAGTGACACAAGGTCGACCTCTGGTAAAATGTGCCCTCACTAAAGCAGAAGAATCTGTTGAACTGACAGGCATTTTAGATACTGGTGCGGATGTGACTGTAATATCTGCTAGCAAATGGCCACAGCATTGGCCGTTAGCTCGGGTAACTCAAGCGCTTTTTGAGGTTGGTGGTCATGCTGTAACGTTTCAAAGCAAATATTCACATAAGGGGCCCAGAAAACCAGGTAGCAACTATTCGTCCATTTATGTTGGAAACCCCTCTTACATTATGGGGTCATGACTGTATGGCTCAATGGGGAACTCAAATGGGATCAAATTTCTCTTAGGGGCCACTGCAGCACAACCCACCCTGAAAACCACCCTGAAACTAACCTGGAAAACAGAATCACCCGTGTGGGTGGGTCAGTGGCCCTTGCCAATGGAAAAGTTGTGCCACCTTAATGATTTAGTTCAGGAACAATTAAGTGCAGGACATATCGCACCTACCACCAGTCCTTGGAACTCCCTGGTGTTTGTTATTTTAAAGAAAAGTGGTAAATGGTGACTTTTGTATGATCTCTGATGCATTAATGATGCCATGGAGGATATGGGTACGTTACAGCCAGGAATGCCTTCCCCAACAATGATTCCCCGAAACTGGCATCTTGTAATAATTGATTTAAAAGATTGTTTTTTTACTATTCCCTTGCATCCGGATGATGCACCTAAATTTGCCTTCTCTGTTCCCAGTATTAATGTTAGTGAACCTGCAAGATGGTACCACTGGGTTTTTTTGCCACAAGGCATGAAAAATAGTCCCACGATGTGTCAGTGGTTTGTTGCGAAGCCTTTGAGCCCTGTTAGAATGCAGGTCCCCCAGGCTGTTATCTATCATTATATGGATGACATCCTTATAGCAGCAGAAACACAGGAGATCATGGAAAAGCCTCTTGCTTTAACCAAAGACTCAGTATCTCAAATGGGGTGACAAATAGCACCTGAAAAGGTACAGAGATCATCACCGTGGCAGTACCTGGGGTGGAGAATTTGTGAACAGACCATTGTCCCACAACAGGTTGAACTTAAAACGGATGTTAAGACTTTAAATGATTTACAGAAACTGTTGAGAGCCATAAATTGGATACGGCCGTTGTTGGGCCTAACTAATGATGATCTGCATAGCTTGTTTGATATTTTGCGAGGAGATCCTTCACTGACATCACCCAGAGTACTTACAGAGAAAGTGAAACAAGATCTCCACCGGGTAGCTAACGCCATCTCAGAAAGACAAGCATCGTGATGTGTGCCCGGCCATCTGTATCAACTGATATTATTTAATCCTCCAGAGCAGCCCTATGCTCTGCTGTTTCAATGGGATGAAACACTTAATGACCCTCTTGTTATTATTGAATGGATTTTTTTTGTCACACGAAAGGCACAAGACTGTCACTACTCGTCCAGAAGTGTTTGCCAAACTGATCATGAAAGTTAGGCAGTGCCTACTATTACTTGCTGGTCAGGAACCTGTGTGTATCATTGTTCCGGTTACTATGCACATGTTACAGTGGCTAATACAAATGTCTTTAGAATTCCAGACAGCGATCTGTGACTACCCTGGACAGCTTTTAGTACACAGTCCGTCACATAAATTATTACAGCAAAATTTTTTATTATATGCCATGCCAAAGTGCAGCCATGTACCGTTGCAAGCCTTGACTGTGTTTACTGATGGATCTGGAAAATCGGGAAAGTCTGTCATAGTATGGCAAGACCCGCATACTCAAATTTGGCAATCAGACATTACTCAGCCCCCGGGATCGTCACAGATTGTTGAGCTAGCTGCAGTAGTCCGTGTATTTCAATGCTGGGACACCCCTATTAACATTGTTACTGATTCTGCTTATGTTGCCAATCTTGTACAGAATATAGAGAATTCATGTCTGAAGGACGTTAATAATCCACTGTTATATACATTAATGCACACCCTTTTACGATTATTAAATAACTGTAAGACTTCTTATTTTATTGTACATATTCAAGTGCATACTGCACTACCTGGACCTTTGGTTGAAGGCAATCGACGAGCAGATGCATTGACTCTGGTGGCACAGGTGGTACCTAATGTCTTCGAGCAACCTCGGCTTTCACATGCATTTTTCCACCAAAACGCCAGAGCAATACAAAAGCAGTTTTCTTTATCAAGGCGTCAGGCTAAAGACATCATTGCCACTTGCCCTGAGTGCCAGAAGGACTCACTTTCTTCAACAGCTAGTGGTGTCAACCCTCGGGGAATTGCCTCTTTAGAATTATGGCAATCTGACGTCACTCACTTCGCTGCATTTGGAATGTTAAAATATGTACATGTGTCTGTTGCTACCTTTTCTGGAGCAGTGTTTGCGTCCTGCCATACAGTGGGGAGTCAAGCATCTGACCGGCATTCCCCACTCACCGACCGGACAGGCCATTGTGGAGCGTACGCATGGCACGCTAAAGCGTCTATTACAACAACAAAAAGGGGGAGATGGAGGGTATCAATCTACACCTCACGAAAGGCTAAATAAGGCATATGTCATGAACTTTTTAAACATTTCCCCTGTGCCGGGGTCCTTACTTCTCCATGCGGGAACAGGAACGACACAACACCAATATGATGATCAGATCGTCCGTTTATTCCCCAGTCCTGGTTACATTTATATTCTACTAAGTTCCGTACACACGCTCATCTATCTTCTAATAGGCTACAGGTTATCTGCACGCGCTGTTCATGCGCCTCTACAAGCATTTGCATTGGTTAATTGCAATTAGTACGTAAAGCCCAAAACTTGCCAAAAACTCCCTTATCTCATACCCTGTTTTGCTCAGACTTGTGTGCTTTTGCTGACCACAGGTGTTTCTCACTTATCTGCTATCTTGTGTGTTTTTGCCAGCCTTATTTTGCTGGCCTTGTCTTCGTCCTTGCATTCTTCTGCCTGCACTAACTTCCCTCCAGCGCGGCCCAGACTCCTACATCTCCCCCCCCCCTTTTTTTTTTCTTTATTTGCTCAACCAAACTTTGCAGCATCCTCTGCAAACATTGGAACAAGCAAGGAAGAATCAACATCAAAAGCAGCAATACTATCAATACCATCAATGCTCCTTTGACCAATGTTTGTAACCAACCTCTCAGTCTGAGACCAATGAGCCAATCTGAAAAGGGACCATGTCCCGCTGTAATATGCTTCATGTTATCTTGCATTTTTGCTAATCGTTGGTGCATGCTCTGCGAATGGTCAGACAAATTAAAGCAACACATTCCTTCAAAATCTTCACATCTATGCCCATGTGCCAATAATAAAAATCTACAGCAGCACGATTTTGCAAAGTAGCATGCCTAACACTATCAACATCAGTAAGCAGCGCACTCAGCATTTGCGAAGTTGGATTAAATTGCTTTTCACTCCAACATGCTAATCTACGTATATATTTTTGCATTTATGGCAGCCATTCCTTGCGGAAAGAAGAAAGAAGTAGCTATAACAGTGGCTAATGAAGGTAGCCGCACGTTGTCGTTGCAGGTGTCATCAAAGGTTCGAACAGATCTGCGTGATCTTGACTCATGTCTCCTACTGGCATTCAATAACTCTCTCATGTGCGGAGTAAACAATGTTAGCCGCCCAAGGTAGCATGGACCACCAACAGGTCGTACAGGAATACCAGGCCATGCTCTATCTCCACAAATCAGAAACACTCCGGGTGGAAGTTTAAAACCTCCTTTGGTGTTTACGGTAAACCCTCCTGTTTTCAAATCATTCCAAGGAGAATGCCCTGTTACATTTTGACAACCTATAAACAAGCCTTGTTGTCCACTCCGTGCCAACCAAACATACCATGGGCCATTGAACCAAACCACTCCTGTGCCATTCACTGGCTGGAGTTGAGGAACTGTATCATTACAGTCCTGCATATCAGTTGCAGTAACATCAACATACTCGACAGGCACAACGCTAGCTAACAAGTCCAGCTCCTGCAAAGGTAAATGAGCTGATTGATTTAAATTTTCGATGACTGTCTTCTGCCAGGCCGCACTACGCATAGTGGGCCAAACATAGGTGCCATTTGGACTTAAACAAGTGGCACTTTCGCTACTAGTCAGGTCCACCCTCTGTTGTTTCCAGTACCCATCAAAGTCAGTTTCATTTTCCTGCAACGGAATGCCAATCAAACAGGTTCGAAAAGGATTATCCACCTATTGCAAACTCAAACAAAAATCTGACATCCCAGCTGTATTTGTCCACGTTACCCAAATATTTGTTCTGGGTGTAATGTCGAAAATCCCTTCGCTACCTGCTGTAAAACAAATCAAAATAAACATCACCCATGTTTGACACATCGCCATCGTTTTACCTCTCTTTTCCAGTTATTCTTGTGCACCTGCCAACTTCGAGGAACGTTTATTCCAACACCACAGCTCCTATCTACTACCTTATTATTTTGCCTGATACATTGCAAAGCTAAGCGCTTACAAAGCTCAAAACTAATTTCTGCTAAAACTCTTTGCCCAAGATCTTCAATTAGGCTTAAAGCCCTAGAAAACTGCTGTTGTTCTCTAAAAACTCTAATCTGTCCTTCTGTACCAACAGCTAATTGCTGATATACTGACCTACCTATAAAATCAGACAACCAATCTGCTTCAGTAAAAGATAATCCGGTCAGCACACAAGTGACATTTATACACACTTTCCCGATCATGCGCACGTGTGACTCTCCAAGTTCCCCTGTCACACCATGCACAATGTATAAAAACCCAAGGTCGACAGTTTAGACCATGTTCCGTACAAGCTGTGTCATGTTCTTCAAGCTGTTTTATGGTGAGCGGCTGTGTTCGAATAGACGCATAAAATGACTGCAGGTTCGGTAAAAGACAAAGAACTTCACTGTTCGCTGGATGTAGTGCCGTTAACAATGGCGCCAGGACCAAGTTCAATCGATGTTGGTGTCTCTGAAGTACCTCGGGATGCAGGGTTGGTGTCGTCATTCTTTGCGATCCATGGTTTCACCCACTTTGCGGGGACCCATTTGGGTGGATCACTACCTGTGGAAACACAAGCATAACCTCTTCCCTAAGTTAACAACTGCATAGGTCCCTCCCATTGCCCAGATTGAGGGGAATACAATTGCACTTGAATTTTTTGAAAAGAATAATCATGCTTGTGTGTTTGCATATGTATTCGCGCAGGTGGTTCATCTTGCCCTCCATGTATATTAAGCCAATTTAAAACAAATAATGTTTTTGCCAATATCTCATGAGGGGAACCCCCTGTCTCCCCCTGTTTTTTCAAAATAATAAGGTGATGTTTCAATATATGATGGGCGCACTCAACGATTGCTTGCCCAGTAGAGTTGTGTGGTACTCCGTGGAGAAGCTGAATTCCCCAATGTTGTAAAAAGGCAGTGGTGGAGGCTGCCCGATATGCGGGACCATTATCAGTTTTAATTTTCTTTGGACACCCCATAACCGCAATTGCTTGCGTCCAATGTTGACAAGCTGCTACTGCCGAGGCAGAAGCATGAGCAGAGGCCCATATAAATGAGGAACAGGTATCCGCTGACTCATGTAAGTAGCTGTGGTGGTGCAATTCTTACCCCCCCCCCCCGCCCCTCTTTGTTGGGCTGCTTGGTGCTAGGTGCGATTCCACCCACATCCCCTGAGCTATACACCAATCTGTGGAGATAAGGACTGATAACATTAACGAGCCTGGCTCCTGCCCCTCCCGATTGCTCGGAAACAGCTATAACGGCCCATCAACTCCTAAGGGCCTGGCACACCTGTGCCTGGGATGTGGTCAAATGGGAACAATAACAGAGTCGCACATTAATCAAATTCTTGTGTAACTGCTGGAAGGCACCAGAAGGTATTTGACAAAAGTCAATTATCTTGGACCCTATAAATGGCGACCACAAGGGAGACCCTTTGAGCTCTCCTGGATCGCAGCTGGCCTGTGAACAGCACCTCCCCTGAGCTGGGACGCCTCTCAGGTACCAAACCCTTAAGGTGTCGTCTGCTCCAGATGGAAGGCCAGGGCGAAGTCCACCCGCTCGAGTCTCAATTATCGCCCGTTGAGGAATGCCAAGGCATTGTGAGGATTTGCTCTAAACTCGAGAGGGAAATTTTCTTTGAGCTAGCTTCTCTTTACTCTGTGTGTGTGTGTGTGTGTGGGTACGTACCCTTGTTTCTGTGTGTGTATGTCCGTTCTGTGTTCATTCTACTGAATCCAAACACCTTTGTTTCTGTATGTTTGTCCGTTTTCTTATGTGCATGCATGTATATATATAGGTACTGTTAAGTAAGTTAGTGTGAATCTTGTCATTTTAGAATCTGAATAAGTCGCTTTTCTTTCTTTTAGTATTTCTGAATTATTTTATAATAATAATTTGCTGTTACTTATTAATAAACCTAGATTTCTTACTAAATATTACCGTGTCAATACTTTCATCCGCGACAGTAGCGAAGACACCCCAAAGGTGGAAATACAGTGATATCAGTTTGCCAAACTTCCCATGGCTGTAAGCCACGAGGATTCCCACCACCGTCCTGTAGCGGTGTGAGAGTGGCACAGTCTGGACAAGCAGCCACTATCGCCCGTGCTTGGGTCTTAGGGATGTTAAATTGCTTACGTAATGCAGTTGTAGACTGGTGAAAAGAGGCATGAGATTTATAGGCTTCTTGAACAATGTTATGCGTGTCTGCTAAAGCGGCAACCAACTGATCAGCTTGAGCGTTGCCTTCTACAAGACCTCCAGGGAGCCTAGTATGGCTCTTTATATGCATGATAAAAACCCGATACGTGCGATGATTAACAGTATTTCGTAAGTTGACAAAGCCTGAAAAAGGGTGGGATTGTTTACATGTCCTAACAAGGCCCTTTCGATTCGTTGTACTACACCTGCCACATATAAAGAATCAGTCACAATGTTTAAATCTTGAATGTTCCAGCGGTTAAGCACAGCAATCACCGCTTTAAGCTCCAAAATCTGTACAGATGTATCGCAAACAAAACGTTCTGATTGCCATATTCCATTCTCCTTCCAAACAAATCCTGCCGTTTTGGTCTTGCTGCTGGCATCTGTAAATACTGTTAAAGCCTGTAAAGGTTGTCGACTAATGACAGGAACAGCAGTCATTGTTAAAGCAGTTTTAAATAGTGGATGCTTTGGATAATGGTTGTCAATTTGATAGGATTTGTTCATCACAGCCAGTGAGAAGGACATAGATGATTCACACATAGCCTGAATTAGGTCCAGTGCATACGGCACAACTACTCGATCCGGTTCCTTTCCAGCAATAGATATTGCTCTCTGAACACCTTTTCGGATAATACTTGCTATCGCATCCACACGTGATGTTATTGTTTTATTCCTCTGGCCGATAAAAATAACCATTCAATAATTCTGAGGGGATTAGACTGTTGTTCACACCATTGTCCTAAAAAAGCTGATACTTCTGACTCTGTATTATATACAAACAATTGTAATGCTTGAACAGGGTCAATACAAGCTGCAGAATTAACACTCAATTTCAGGGAAATATTATCCAGGGTGTATTTAGCTGACGCTGTTAGAGACCTAGGTTCTTGAGGATTACAATTTCCTTGCAACAACTTAAATAAAGGCTGTAAATCTGTGTTAGTAATGCCACAAATACTGCGGATCCACTGAATATCTCCCACCAATTTCTGTAGATCATTTAATGTTTCCACTTTCTGTGTTATTGATAGCTTCTGTGGCCTAACAGTAGATTCAGTTAAAGTCATCCCTAGGTATTTCCATGGCTCAGTCCCTTGTACCTTTTCAGGGGCCACAACAAGTCCCATTATATTTAGAGCTTCTATCAGTTCTTGAATCAATTCTTCAAAGATGGGTGTTTTTTGGCAAAGCAACAAATCATCCATATAGTGATACAAAATACAGTCGATATGATGTTCTCGAAAGGGTCGTAGAGCTAAATCCACATACCATTGACATATTGTGGGAGAACTTTTCATGCCCTGTGGTAACACTACCCAATGATATCTCTCAGAAGGTTTTGCTCTATTTGTAGAAGGGACAGAGAAGGCAAATTTTTCATAATCCTCTGGATGCAAAGGTATTGTAAAAAAACAATCTTTCAAATCAATAACCACAATGTCCCAGCCCTGAGGGAGCATGGATGGATTGGGTAATCCTGGCTGAAGTGCTCCCATGTCCTGCAGAACTGCATTAACTGCTCGCAGATCTTGTAACAGTCTCCATTTTCCAGACTTCTTTTTGATGGTAAACACAGGTGTATTCCATGGACTGGTAGAAGGGACAAGGTGTCCAGCATTCAATTGTTCTTGCACGAGATCCCTTAAATGAGCGAGCTTCTCAGTTGGTAGCGGCCATTGCTCCACCCATACAGGAGTATCAGTTAACCAGCTCAGTTTTAAAACAGGACGGGGGTCGCTCGCTACAATGGCCGCCCCTAAAAAGGCATTTGTAATACACATCCCCACTGAGACAAGACATCTCGCCCTAATAACCAGAGTGTCGTATGCAGTACATATGGTTTCACTTGTGCTCTGAAACCTTCTTTGTCATCTATAATGGTGACAAAATGTGCACTTTGCTGTGTAGGGGATGCTCCTCCAATTCCTACAACCATGTTGGATGCCATAATCAAAGGCCAAGAAGATGGCCATGCAGCATATGGTATAATGGTGACATCGGCTCCAGTGTCAAGCATGACTTGTTCAGAGCGGATCTTAACTCCATCATTCCCAAGTATTGTGACTGTTCTCATAGGCTTATTGTTGGTGATCAATTGTGAAAAGGCAACAGTCACTGGTCCAGTAGACCCAAATCCTTGATGGCCTCTTTCGCGATCTTGACTCTTAATAACATGTGCTCGAAACGGAATTAATTGAGCAATACGGTCACCTTTATGCAACGTGGCTGGAGGGTTTAGAATTCTCACCATTATCCCAATTTGTCCAGTATAATCAGAATCAATTAATCCAGGAATAATCATAATTCCTTGCTTCGATGTCGAGGATTGTCCTATCAATAATGCACTAAGCCCATGTCCTAACGGTCCTGTAACTGCGGAAGGAACTACATGCACTGAATCATCTACTATTGTGATGTTGACTCCCATGGCCAAATCGAGGCCTGCACTTCCTCAGGTGGCTGCTGAAAGTTCGTCGAGGCAGCCGCCACTTGGGGGAATTTGAGTGTCTTGGCGCCCCCCGGAAAGGCGCTCTGCGAGGAGTTTCCCGGCAAGGGGCTCCCGTCTTTCTTGAATTTTGATCGACACTCGCTGGCCTTATGCCCAAATTTATCACATCGGTTACAGGTACCGGCAAATGGCGCTGTTATGGTAGCTTTCTTTGCCTGAGGACATTGTCGCTTAAAATGATCAGGTTTACCACACAAAAAACATCCTTCCTTTTTCCTAGCATTTTTAAGTCCAGGATCTCCTTTTCCCTGACTTGTAACAGGTCTTAAAGCTGCAGCAAGGGCTCTTGCGTGGATAGTAGCCTTTTCTTGCTCTTCTAATGGTGGCAATTGTGAACATGCCTCAACCATCTGTGTCAGGCTAGCACCTCGTGGGAGACTGGCAATCACTTGTTGGCATCTTTGATTTGCGTTTTGATATGCCAAATCTTTCCCCACTGCTGTTTTAGCATCAAGTGTAAGATTAGGTGCAGTATCCAGTGCCTCTTTCAGTCGATCAATAAATTGCATATATGGCTCATCTGGCTTTTGCTTCACTTGATGATAAGGCAGCCTCGGTTTTCCAATTTGAGGCAGCTCTTGAAGCACCTCTAAGGCCAGTGCCTGAGAGTGTTCTGTTATACGAGGGTGTAAGGCTGCCTGTGCTGCTCCATTACAATACTGTTCTGTCCCCATAAGTTGATCAAGTGTAGCAAATCTTAAAGGATCATGTCCATTCAACCGATGGAGGTTGTTTACCATTGCAATCTCACATTTTTTCCTGCCATCTATCTTTAAACATCATAAAAGCAATAGGGGGAAGAATAATCTCCAAAAGTGCTCTGATATCAGTCGGCACTAAATCTTGAAAAAAAGATTGTATCACGGTCATAACTTGTTTATTATCATACCCAAAGTCCATGACTGTTCTTTGTAACTGAGTCACAGTCTTCCAGTCAAATGGATGCCACACCCGCTGGTTCCCTTGCACGACAACTGGCATTGCCATGACACTAGGTGGCAGCATCTGCCCTTCTATAACTGCATGTTCAATCACCCCCTTCCATCTCTGCCCCACAGTATAATTAGGGTCCTGTGGGGGGCGCGGATCAGGCGCGGGAGGACTGGATGCCGAAGAAGCGGCATTGTTTTCATGTCCTTTTCTTTCATCTTTACCCTGCAGCCATCCACCAACCCATTTTAATGGAGTCGTTGAACTAACTTCTCCTCCTCCCTTCTCTAACTCTTGATATTTTGCGTATGCTCTCCGTTCCTTTGATGTAAGCCCATTTCCAAATTTACTTCTCAGATAATTATCCGCCTCTTCTGGAGTCATCTCTCCGTCCTCTAACAGCTGCATTACCCAAGCTCTGGCTCTTTTTTCCTTCTCTCTCAATTCCTCCTCAGTAATCTGAGTCTCTTGTGGGGGTCTCTCAGAATTATTTTGCCCACCGGGCACACCCCTAGCTTCTGGCCCACAGACGCTCTCTTCAACCGCTTTCAAACCATCCCTTATGGCTTGATGAGCCTTTTTATACGCCTCACGAATAGCCTGTTTGGCTGACCCACGATCTAGCCGTTGCATTTCATCCAAAAGGTCAGACATTGCTTTCTCTTGTTGTTTTAACAGACTAGCAAGCTGTTCAGAATGAGGTTTAGGATAGACTGCCCGAGACGACTCATCATCCACATCCATAGGGAGCGGCACTTTAACTGGGTCTATGGAATTTGACAAAGTACCAGGAGGAGGTGAACCAGGCAAAGGTGGGGCAGAGGGCATTGTTGGCGGCACACAGGGTTCGATCTCAATCCTAGGACCTGCCCAAAATTCCCTTTCTGACACGGGACACACAACTTTAGAGGACGCAGGCACACCATCAAATAACAAGTTCTTTTCCTCCTTCTCTTTCTCCTCCTTGTCACTCTCCTTCCACTCAGCGGCAGCAATCGCGCGAGCAGCGGCAGCAGCAACACAAGCCCGACCTTTCATTGCTTCCACTATCAATCGAACACTTCGATAAGTAGGTGCTAATTTTCTCGCTTCCTTGTTCCCTGTTTGAATCGATTCCCACAAATCAGTCCCAATAGATTTCCAAACTTCTTCATCATACAACTGATCAGTATTAGTGATTAATGTCCTACGTCTACACCAGAGAAGCAGCGTGGCTAAATCCCCTTCCTTGAGATCCACCTCTGTCTCCTCTGCGAGCTGCATCAAACTTCGAACTGCAGCCTTTTCTGTCGCTGATGCAGCGAGCCCCATGCTGTCGGTATCTAAGCCCCTACTTTCCCGGCTTAGCGCGGATCTGCTCCTGCCTCTCTCGGGCAGCCCGGCTTACCTCCGATAACGCCGGCCGACAGCCCCCGCCTTCCTCTGGCTTCTGTTCAGACGATTCTATCAGAATCAGCGATGATTCTATCACGTCATAAATCACGTCGACAGTGAATCACATTGGCTCCAAACGGACAGTTCACCTGATCACGTCGGTAGCAGATCACGTCGGGGTCACCAAAATGCCGGGGTCCTTACTTCTCCATGCGGGAACAGGAACGACACAACACCAATATGATGATCAGATCGTCCGTTTATTCCCCAGTCCTGGTTACATTTATATTCTACTAAGTTCCGTACACACGCTCATCTATCTTCTAATAGGCTACAGGTTATCTGCACGCGCTGTTCATGCGCCTCTACAAGCATTTGCATTGGTTAATTGCAATTAGTACGTAAAGCCCAAAACTTGCCAAAACTCCCTTATCTCATACTCTGTTTTGCTCAGACTTGTGTGCTTTTGCTGACCACAGGTGTTTCTCACTTATCTGCTATCTTGTGTGTTTTTGCCAGCCTTATTTTGCTGGCCTTGTCTTCGTCCTTGCATTCTTCTGCCTGCACTAACTTCCCTCCAGCGCGGCCCAGACTCCTACACCCCTGTCTCACATGTGCCACCAATATTGTGTCACTTCTCATCGCAGATACCAGATCAAGAAGTAGTCCAGGGCAAGGCTCAAGTGTTAGCAAAAAACCTGGAAAGTGGTAACTGGGAAGGACCATATCCTTTAATAACCTGGGGAAGAGGTTATGCTTGTGTCTCCACAGGTCACGGTCCCCGGTGGTTACCGGCAAGGTGTGTGCAACCACACCTGAGGTGTGAGAGGCAGCTTTTGGTGGACACTCAGGAGCCGGCTGTGGGTGCTGTGGATGCCCTTGTGCCGACAGTTTGCGGTATCTTTGACTGATCATTTAAGCAGAATGGATGGGTAATGCTTGCTACTGCAATAGGACAAAATACACTGTCTCTGTCCTTAATCACACTACAGTTGATACCGTAAAAATCGGTCAGAGAAGAACTCTCTAAAACTCAGAAGTCAGAGTGTTAGAAAGCAGGCATTCTTTATTTCAGCGCTGGGTGCATGGGGGATCTCTCCACCAAACATGCACACCTTAAGCCAGTGAAACCCCAACTTAAATGCAGGTATCTCATACATATCCATGAGGTCTTACAATACAAACATACATATTCATAATGATGTGTAATTAGTCCTAGATTTTTCTGTATTAACAGTCTCTTCCGTCTTGTCTGAGACGTGATGTGTATCCTTGAGATTGATGTCATCCGCTTATCAACATTGTCATGCTTTCCTCCATCTTATTGAAACGTGATATGATGCGCATCCTTGAGCGGTGCCATCTTCCTTGGTTCTCGGTTTGATGTGTGATGCATATCCTTGAATGGGGAGTCATTCTTTGGGTTGCAAATCACAGGTGTCCCTCGTCTCCGGGTGTCACATCCTGCTCAGACGAGGGGGACAAGTGACTCAGATTCGCAAATCCCCAATGGAGCGGACAACAAGTCTCCCAGTCTAAACATTTATTAACTACTCACAATACACACACGATAGTTGGCTAAGTATATAGCAAGTTGTGGCAAGCAATATAATATGCCTTGCATTTCTTAATAGGAAAGGGAAAAGAGGGAGATAGAGGGAATGGGGAAATACAGATCACCGGTCTGGGTTTCTGCGCTGATCCTGCCGACGAGGTTTCCGGGAGGCACAGGAGGCAGCCGTCTTTTTCGCTGGCATCCATCTTCTTCGCTTCACTGCACTCTCTCTCCTGGGCCGCGCCCCCCCCCCCTTCTTGATTTATACCCACTTTCCTTGGGTCCATCCCCTAGGTCGACCCACATACCTACGTATCCCATGTACGGGGAGGGGTGAGGTGTTTCATGGGATGATGTAATTAGCATGATCATGTTAGCCCTTGTTAGCATATTGAGGGGTGTTAACTTTAATATGCATTTCGTGGATAATGAAGCAAAGGTCATTCACCGGACAGATGGCCCTTGAAGTTTTGGCCAGGTGCACCAGAGCAGAGCCGTCCTGTCTTCACAGGGCTCCCTCCTCCAGTCCCATCTTGTGTTATTCGGGCAGCCTTATCAGCTTCGACCTCCACAGAATGCACCCTGTGACTCATAGTTTTGTCTTGTGAGTGTTTGAGGCATTTCTTCAATCAGCCTCAACTTTTGCTTTCTCAGGCTGTTTTTCTTAGTTTCTCACAGGCCTGGTTTCTCGTCTCTCACAGTGGGGGGGTGGGGTGGGGTGGTGCAGGTGTCCTCCATCTCCGGGTATGCAGATCTCCTCCATCTCCAGGTGTCAGAGGCCCCAGTCCTTTGTCCTTGTTTTACAATTCAGAAATGCCTTGCTTTTACAGCTCAGAGATGCCTTGCTTTTACAGCTTAAAGGAATTTTAGTTTAAATTACAATTTAAGTTTACTATAGCTAACTATTTTACAGTTATGCTTAACTTTCTTAATATACCTATATCATTCCCCCCTTTCTCTTCACGGTTGCAGAATTTATATGATGCAACCTAAAATACTTACTTATCAGAGCTAAGGTTAGTTTTAAGTATAGATTAACAGGTTATACATTCTTATAATATACTTATATAGATATATAAAGCACGTCCTTCACTGTAAATACATAACATGATTCATAATTTAGACTACAAACGTCTACTACAGCGGTTACAGCAATCACAGCACTGAATAGTTAAACAAGTTATTATTATCATAACAATTATCCCCAGAATTAAAACAAGTAATTGTTTCAGCCACTTGAAATTGGGTAACCAAGATGTCAGTGTATTCCAGATCTCTTCAAAGCCAAGAGAAGTATCATCTTTCTGCATCTCATGTAGTACACCTATCTGATGCTTTATTATGCTCATGTCTGTGTTTATCTTCCCCATCTCATATATGAGTATTATCATTCCATAATGTTCCTAAACTTTGTGAGGTGCCCCCTCGGTACATTACCAACTGTAGCAGCAAGATAATTATTGTCTTTTGAGTCGAAGCTTTAAAGGGGCCTCTTCCTGAGACGTCCATGGTGCTGGGGCTTTCTTGACTCGCGAATAATGTATCCAAGGGTCCTTGCCGTTTAATTTAACGGCAGTATACGTTGTTAGTAAAATCTGATAAGGTCCCTTCCATTTCTCTTGTATTGGATCAGAGGTCCATGATTTGAGGTAGACCCAATCTCCCAGCTGAAAGGAATGAACTGGTGAATCGAGATTTAATGATCTATTTATTACAACAGACTTATTTATTTCCTGTATAACTTTCCCCAGGAGAATCATGTATTTTGATAGATCATTTTCTCCCTGAATTTTCATTTCTCCAGGTAAACCTGGAATCTGATATGGCCTTCGATAAAGAAGTTCATATGGACTCAGTCGGTGTTTACCCCTTGGTTGAACTCTTATTCTCAGCAAAGCTAGGGGTAAAACCTGTGTCCAGTCCATTGAAGTTTCCTGACACAATTTGCTTATTTGTAATTTAAGGGTGTAATTCATTCTCTCTACTTTCCCACTTGCTTGTGGTCGATAGGGGGTATGTAAGTCCCAAGCAATATTTAATACACTTGATATTCTTGAGATGATAGATGCTATAAAATGAGGACCCCTATCTGATGACATGCCTATTGGCACTCCAAATCTGGGAATTATTTCTTTTAGTAATATTTTTGCAACCTCCCACGCTTTGTTGGTGCGGCAGGGAAAAGCTTCTGGCCATCCTGTGTATGTATTTACTAACACCAATAAGTATTTTAAAGTTCTTTTTCTGGGTAATTCAGTAAAGTCAATTTGCCAATACTCTCCTGGAGCTCCCCCTTCTATCACTTTTCCAAAGTGTATCTTATTCTGTGTTTTGGGATTGTTTTTACAACATATTTCACACCTCTCTGTAACTGACCTTATGGTTTCTACCATATTTCGGCCAATTATAAATTTCTGTAAATGTTTCAGAAGATTCTCAGTACCCCAATGAGCAGAGTTATGTTCCTTTTTTACCACCTCATATAATAAGGTGTATGGGACTACTACTAAACCTGAAGCTGTTACAGCCCACCCACTTTCTTTCTTTTCGGCTTCTAATTTTTCAATCAGTTTTAAATCTTGATAATCATATATCAGATGCTCAGGTAAATCTAACTGGCGTTCTGGGACTAGTGCCTGAACTCCTATTGTGATGCCTTTTCGTGCAGCCCGTTTGGCAGCTTCATCAGCTGGTCTATTTCCACGTTGCTGTTTGCTGTCTCCTGTCTGATGTGCCTTGCAATACATTACAGCAACTTCCGCAGGCAGCTGTACACTCTCAAGGAGCCTCAGGACTTCTTCCTTATGTTTGATTGCTGTTCCCTGTGATGTTAAAAGTCGTCTTTCTTTCCATATAGCTCCATGGGCATGGATTACTCCGAATACATATTTCGAGTCAGTCCAGATATTTACTTTCTTTTCTTTGCTCAGTTCTAATGCTCTTGTCAGAGCAATTAATTCAGCCTTTTGAGCGGATACGCTCGGTGACAATGGTTCAGCTTCTATGACATTGGTCACAGTAGTCACTGCATATCCGGATGCACGCTGTCCATTTATAACAGAACTACTCCCATGTGTATATAGTTCTAGATCAGGATCAGGCAAAGGTGTATCTTTTAGGTCTGTTCTGCTGGCATATACTTCTTCAATGGTTCGCAGACAGTCATGCTCCAATTCCTTTGCCTCTTTTAAATCACCAGACAGGAAGGCTGCAGGGTTTAATATAGTTGTTGTTTTTAAGGTTGTGTCATCCTGGTCTAGTAGGACAGCTTGGTATTTAAGCATTCGTCTCGGGGATAGCCAATGATTCCCTTTCTGCTCCAAAACTGAAATTACCATGTGGGGTACATATACAGTTATGTGCTGCCCTAGGGTAAACTTCCGAGCTTCTTGTATTAACATGACTGTTGC
The DNA here is from genome assembly GCF_031877795.1 of Strix aluco. Classification (NCBI taxonomy): domain Eukaryota; kingdom Metazoa; phylum Chordata; class Aves; order Strigiformes; family Strigidae; genus Strix; species Strix aluco. The sequence goes on from NC_133970.1 coordinate 39,666,938, forward strand.
TGCTACTGCTCTCAGGCATCCTGGCCACTCCTGACTCGCGGTATCTAGTTGCTTAGAGAAGTAAGCAACTGCTCGTCGTAAGGGCCTGAGAAATTGTGCCAGCACCCCTAAGGCTATTCTTTTCCTTTCATGCACAAACAGTTCAAAAGGCTTCTCAATATTTGGCAATGCTAGCGCTGGTGCTTTTAACAGCGATTGTTTTAGTTCTTTGAAGGACTGTCTTCCTTCTCTAGTCCATGCTAAACAGGAATCAGCAGAGGTTTTTAATATTTCACATAACGGTCTCACCATTAGTCCGTAGTCATCAATCCATAAGCGACACCAACCGGTCATCCCGAGGAAGGTCCGCAGTTCTCGGGGAGTCCTGGGTTCTGGGAGTTGACAGATGGCCTTCTTCCTTTCGGCTGACAGCTGCCGGTGTCCTTTAAAAATCTCAAAGCCCAAATACATTACAGTCTCTTGGGCAATTTTGGCTTTTTCTCGCGACACCCGATACCCACTCATTCCCAGGAAATTCAGAAGGCTAATGGTTAACTGCAAACATTCTTCCCTGGATTCTCCAGCTATAAGGATGTCATCTACGTACTGTAGAACAACGCCTTCCCGATTTTCTAGTCGCCAATCCTCAAGTTCTTTGGCAAGTTGATTTCCAAAAATCATCGGACTGTTTTTAAATCCCTGTGGAAGCACTGTCCAAGAGTATTGGGTCTTTCTCCCGGTTTCTGGATTTTCCCATTTAAAGGCAAATAGGTCTTGGCTCTCTGGGGCCACGGGAATGCAGAAAAAGGCATCTTTTAAATCTAGTACAGAAAACCATCCTTGCTTATCTGTCAGTGTGGTCAGTAAAGTATAAGGATTTGCCACAACTGGATGGATATCCTGTACTATTTGATTGATTGCCCTCAAATCCTGAACCATCCTATATGTTTTCCCATCTGCTTTCTTTACTGGCAATATTGGGGTATTGTATTTAGATTCACATTCTCTTATTAAGCCATGCTTTAAAAATTTTTGTATGAGAGGTAACAATCCCAATCTAGCTTCAATCTTTAAGGGGTACTGTTTCAATCTTACCGGTGTAGAATCTGGTTTTACATCTATTTTCACAGGCTCTGCTATCCGGGACCTCCCCGGTACCTCTCCAGCCCAAACAAGAGGGATTACTGCTTCTTCTACTTCTTTTGGAATCTCTTCTTTATTTTCTTTATCTTCCTGCAACAAAAATATTGAAGCCTGGACATATTTAGATTCTGGTATTAATACTTCTACTTCTCCATTTTTGAATTTAATCTCGGCCTCCAATTTTTCTAGCAGGTCCCTGCCTATTAGAGGTTTTGGAGCTCCCGGTAAGTAGAGGAATTCATGTGTTACCCACTGTTTTCCAATTTTAAATTTTAATGGTTTGAAAAAGGGCCTCTGTTCAGCTTTTCCCGTTGCACCAATTATTTTTATCATATTATCCCCTAATTCATGATCTTTTGTATTTAAAACTGAAAAGGTTGCCCCTGTATCTATTAGGCACTCTACTGCCTCATTTCCCAGCTCAATTGTAACTAGAGGCTCTGCTGGGAGAGAGTGCTCCGGTCCCCTTCAGTCCTCTAATGTTACTATAGGTGCTGCTCCTTTGTTCTTCGCTAATGCTGGGCATTCTCTTTTCCAGTGTCCCCTTTCTTTACAATAGGCACACTGATTCATGCTCAGAGTATTCGGCAGTGCTCTTCCGCTTCCCCTGCTTCGCGTCCCACCTCTTGTGTTCACAAACCGTCCCCGATTCTTCTGAATATCCTCCAAAACCGCTACTAACTTAGCATTAGTCTTCTGTGTCTCCTCCTCTCTATTTCGATATACCATCCATGCTACTTCCAGCATCTTTCCTAGATCTCTAGCCTCTATCCCCTGCAGTCTCTGCAATTTTCGCCTGATGTCGTCCGTGGCCTGTCCCATGAATAGGGAAGCCAGCTGTCCTGCCCCTTCCTCTGATTCGATTCTCAGAGTAGTATATTTTCTAGCCGCCTCTTTTAGCCAATTTAAAAAATCAGTTGGGGATTCATCCTTATTTTGCTTGATTTCATATAATTTAGACCAATTAACAGCTTTTGGAGTTGCGTGCCGTATCCCAAATATGACTAATCTTTGGTAACGTATAATCATTTCTCTATCATCTGGATTATTAGGATCCCAGTTTGGATCTACTAGGGGGAAGTGCTGTTCCACTCGCCCCTGCAGTGCGTTTGTGGCTATTTGACCTTCCACATGTAATCGCACTGCCCTCCGAATCATTTCTCGCTCAGTGCTATCAAACAATACTTGTAGTATTGCCTCGATATCTTGCCAATCTGGATTTTGAGTTTTAACTATCATTTCAAATGCACTGGCGACTTTCTCCAGATCTTCTCTATAATTTCCAGTGGCTAGTTTCCAATTGTTTAAATCAGAAATTGAAAATGGAACTTTTATAAAGACCGGGCCGCTATTCCCAACTGCTTGCCACAAGGGAGCTTGTAAAGGAGCTGGCAGCTCTGTTTTCTGTCTACTCCGAGTTCTTTCTGAAATAGGCGTGGAGCTTTCTGCTTCCACTGCCTCCTCTGACTCATCACTTCTTTCCTGCCTTGCTTCAGCCTGCCTGTCAGTTATTCGTAATCTCGGTGCAGTCAACAGGTCTAAATCTTCCTCTATCTCCTCCTGAGTCCATTTTAAGCACCTCTGCCCTATACTACATGCGGAGCAGCACCTTTTTAATTCTGTCTTGCCCCTTTTGTCTTTTTCTAATGCCATGTTACAGAGGCTTCCAAATAAGCAACCCACCACCAATTTAAAAAAATAAATAGATTTATTTTTTTCATAAAACCACCAGTCAGCTCTCCGTAGATTACAGATCCGGATGTCCACAAGAGGAGAACAGAATAACTTTCTGGGGTTTAACAATAACCCGAAATACTTTACAAAGCCCCACTCCCCGGGGGTTTAACGACAACCCCAAATGCAAACTTCACTTCCTGGGGTTTAACGGGAACCCGAAACGTAAAACAAAACCTCACACCCCAGGGGTTTAACGGCAACCCCAAACGTAAACTTCACTTCGTGGGTTTAACGAGAACCCAAAACGAAAAACAAAGCCTCACAGCCTAGGGGTTTAATGACAACCCCAAACGTAAACAAAACTTCACTACCTAGGGTTTAATGACAACCCAAAACGCTCTATCACTCACCTAGAAAGTGAGGGCTCTCAACCTCGAGGACCTGCTCAGGGCAGCGTCCCGACCCAAAGTACCTCGAGGAGTTTCCTTGGGCAGCGTCCTGACCCAAGGGGAGAGTCCTGACCGCAGCATGCAGCTCCAGGGGACGAGCTCAAAATGGCTCCCCCAAGGGACTCCGTTTATACCCAGACCGAATCTGACCTGTAGTCAATAGCGGCTTCCATTGGTCAAAGGTCTCAGCTACCGCGAGACCCTGAAAACAAAGACAGCCAAAAGCTGCCACGTTTCAACAACCAGGAAGCTCTGTTTTCACTGGGCAGATGCACCTGTCACATGCCAGGACAAGAGGATCTGATGGGGCAAGATTAATTCCACATTCTTTCTGCCACTCTGGATGTTGCTGTAGTGTGAAAAACATCAGCATACATTACTTCATCCCACTTTCTTTCCCTTCTCAGAAAAAGCATTAGCTGTAGCAAGGTATCATAATTTAAAGTCCCATTAATTGGCCATTTTTCCCTTTCATCCAACTTATATAGTGGCCACCATTGATTACAATATTTTATCAAATCCTCCTTTTTGGGAGAACCCCCGGTACCTCCAATATGCTTCCAATGCCGTAATATACAGCCTAAGGGGGATTTCTTTGCTATTCCACCCGTGGAACTTCCAGCCCCCATTGTACAGAGCAAATAAGATATATATCAGTATAGCAGCAAGAAAAATGTGTATACACAATAGCAGCAAAAGTATATGCGTGTATCAAATACAATATTTAAATAATTAATTCAACAATCACTTCGTCCGTCTCCGGCTGCACCTCTCGCGAGATAACCAGTATACACCACGGGGGAAGCTGTGTCATCGCCTGCGTGACTATGTAGAAGACATGAAATGGGATGGAAAACCTACCTACCTCCTAGAAGAGCGGGTATGTGAGCTGGAAGGAAGAACAGCTACAAAATGGGGTTCTTTAAGGAGAAATGCTACTCTGGTTTCCAGTAATCAAGTGCCCAAACAGAGCAGAAAGGTCAACTTTGCTCACGATCCTATGAGAAGAACTTCTGATTTGTATTCACAAGAGGTGAGTGACCAAGATGAGACTGAAATCCGTGCACACCACACTAACCCGTTTGTAGATAGCAGATATTATGACCAACATTAGAGGGGCCCTGCCTCCAGCCAGGCGGAGGACAGGGACAATCAAGTTTCTTGGCCCGTGTGGATTCGATGGCCTGGCACATCTGACCCCCAGCAGTATAAGGCTTTAGTGGACAATGGTGCTCAATGCACCCTAATGCCGTCACATTTTAAAGGGGCAGAACCCATTTGTATTTCAGGAGTGACAGGGGGGTCTCAACAGCTGACTGTATTGGAGGCCGAGGTGAGCCTAAGTGGAAAAGAGTGGGAAAAACACCCCATTGTGACTGGCCCAGACACTCCATGTATTCTTGGTATAGATTATCTCAGGAGAGGGTATTTTAAGGACCCAAAAGGGTATTGGTAGGCTTTTGGTATAGCTGCCTTGGAAACAGAAGAAATTAAACAGCTGTCTGTGTTACCTGGTCTCTCAGAGCATCCTTCTGTCGTGGGATTGCTGAGGGTCGAAGAACGGGTGCCAATTGCCCCCAGTCACCACAATCTGTGGAGATAAAGGGTTCGGATCGACAGGGATTAACAATGGAGCCAAGTATGGGTTCAGAGGCCAAATGGTCCCCCCGAACCAGCTGAAGTAATAGCCGTGGGAAAAGATAACACCGTTCTGATCATGAGACCTGGACAAGAAAAATGGGAGTATGTCCCTGCAACACAATGTTACTTGCGAGAATAGCTTGATGGTATAGAATTTTGTCTTACAGGTCCTGCACAATTGAATCTACCTGTTTACCACAACAGCCCCTTCAGGAGAGGATGTTATCCACATCACCTGACTTGAGGAACTTTTTTTTGTGGAGAACAGATAACGCACGGACAACGGGACTACTGTTGGTATTATTGATTATATGTTATCATTTTAATCAAATTGTAAATTGGGAAAATAGATTTTTATCCCTAGGAGAGGCAGTAGCAAATACATTTAACCTCAGCAATTGTTGGGTCTGTGGAAGCCCAGGCGGACTCAAAGATTGGCCTTGGATAGCCCAACCAGTATCACCCAAGTGGTGGATCAGTGACCAAAGTGACGTACGTGAAGGAACTGGATTTTGGACTGAAGACAGCGATCCTTGGCGACTGTGCTTCTCCAGAAAAGGCATTTACTGCTTTAATCAGACATGAAAACATGGGGTTCAAGTGGGAAAAAGTGTTTGTGAATGAATGCGATTCATAACTACACTTGACAAAACATCATCATTTGATGAACAGACATTGATGTCTGTACGCATAGCTTCCAGACATGAATTAACCATAGAAGCAGTTTATTAGCCCTGGTTCATCTATAGGTCAAAGTACCGATTGTAGTGCTAGGGTCTGAATAATAGGCCCTGAAACAAAGCTGACCTCTAGATGAACCTCACAACCAAATGTTATCCATTATTAGTATCTGTTAATTAGTAAAATCTGTATTATCATTAGCATTTATTAATTAGTATCTGATCATTAACAAAATATGTATGCTCACTAGTGAAAGATGTATCTTAAGCAAAATGTAAGCAGTAGTGAGGATGAAATGCTGTGAGAATGTATCCAACTTCCCTTGTTTAGCCTTGTTCAAGGCTGAGAACTCAAGTGTTTGGCCTTGTTAGAAACTCCCTTGGTTCTCCCCTCGGGGCCCTGGCCAGGCTTTGGGTGGAATCCAACAGGAGGATGAAACCAGATGTTTCCGCTCAAAGAAAAGTGCAAGTCATTCTGGCTTGCTGATTTTTTTGGTATATAAGGCTGGACTCTCTTGCCACGACTTTGGATGCCTCACCTACAGATGGTCGCATCGCATAGGAATTCTCACTTGCTGGGACAGGCTCTCCAAATCCTTGCTGCAGCTGGGGCTCCCCAGCGACTGCGGGTCTGGATGTTGGTAACGTATGCAAGTGGTGATGGATCTTTCTTAATCACTATTCTTCCCTTCGTGTAGTAATGATTAGGTGCATTGTTCCTATTTTCTATACTTAACTGTATATAGTAATAATTAAGTGTACTATTCTGTATTTTTCTTATTGCTTATTTTCTGTATTTCTTGGTTATATCCTTTAATTATTAACAGTAAAATCATCCTACTCTTTTCACTCTGGTGTCTGAGTTTCATTGGCATCCTCGATCAGCAGAATAATGACCGATAAAGGTTTCATACTTTTCTGTTTCTCCTAAATGGAAATTTAGGTCAGCTCTATAAATTACATTATTTCTTTTCTTGCTTCTTTTTATATGTGCTTTGCTTACTTTAGGAACCCCATTTTCCCTATTATCTTAATCTGGCATGATATCTTTGTTTCTATGTACAGCCTTTTTGACTCATAGTAACACTGCCTGCTTTACTAAAAGTCTTGCATAAATGATTATTTTTCGCCATGTTACACGCACCTGCCAGTGGGTAGCAACACGAGATAACTCCATTATGTTCAAATTACATTGCTTCTTTGGTGATAGAACTATTTTCAGAGAGGCTGCAACTGTAGCTAGCAATTTTGGTATGCAGGTAGTTACTCACCTCTTACTGCCGCCACTAGAAGCTCTTCTTTCCTACAGCATGTGTTCCCTCCTAGAGCTGAGTGCAGGTTTTACACTCCCCCAGTCATTCCTTCTGCATTTCCATCATAAACCAGACTGCAGCTAAACAGGATCTGGTCTCTCCAATGAGGAAGTTTTACAAAAGAAGGAAATGGAGTGTAGGTCATGGCTTCCACTTACCATTTATGCTTTTGACATTCCATCTTCCATTCATGATCTTGCTGATTAATTTATGTGGACAGACTGCTGTATCTATGCATATGTCAGCAAAAGGTCATGTGTGGCTAGAAGCTGCCTGCAGGGATAATTCAAGATTAGGGATGTATATGAGACCTTTACGTTGCAGGCTTCCTTTTAAAACATTTTTTTAATAATACAAAAATCACCTGGGATATGTCTGGTGCTTGGTGCTATAAACTAATACAAAACAACACTTTTTAAAAGGACAAGTCATGATCATACTGACAGGGACTATTCCTTACGTGTTTTCACTGACAGATTTGCTACCCTTGAGACAGTATTTACTCTAATATAAGAAATGACCAATTTCAAGAACAGATGTAGTCTCAATTTCACATATTCATCATAATAAGATTTCATCAGGTTTCTTCCTTCCCCCAAAAAGAAAATATCTTTTTTTACCTGTAAGACAAAAAAAAGTCAAAACAACAAAAAAAACGCTACTAACAGCTGAAGATGATTGTTTTCCAGACATTGACCATAGTAAACTGAGCAGTGAAAATTAAGCACATTGCAATTGCTGGTTGGTTTCTCTACTCCCCACATTACTCTTTAAAATTAACAGCAAATGTGATTATAATGGATATGTTCTTGCTTCAATGAGCTAGGTAACAATATCAAACTTAGATTGCCTAATGCAAGTAGTCCCTGGATCTTATAAATGCTGTAAGTTTTTGGAATAATTTCTTCTGCTGAAAAGCTCTGAGTTGCTGATACAGACAGACTAACATAGAAGCTTAGCAAGTGTATAAAGTTAGGTGCACAGGAAGTTTTTTGAAAGGTGTTATCCATAGGTGGGGAAAAAAAGGACACTCAGTAAGAGCTGAATATTTCCTGCTTGCAAGCACGAGCACAGAGTACCTAAACATAACTTTCCTGTGTGATTTGAGCTGCTTTAGTGTAACAAAAAGATCTTCTTGGGATAAGAACATCTACTAAGAGCCTCCAAGAGTCCCAGCCTTGTACACAGCCATCTGAATGTGCAATGCTCTATAACTCTCTGCATATACTACATGCTGTTGATAGGCAATCCAATCTAACACAGATAATGCAGTCAAGAGAGTCTAGAGAACCATCGAGCTCTCCTTAGAGCAGATACCTGGATTAGTCCCACTGAATAGCTTCTTGTACCCTACTGATCTATACTTAGGTACTTTAATCTGTAGCTCAGTCTCATCCTGGGATCCCATCCCCAGTCTTGGCATTGGTCTACTGTGGCAGCCTCAGAACAGTGGCATCTGCCCAGACATACATGTCAACTGCATCAGTGGGCATACTAGATGGAGCAACACCTGACAGAAGAGGAATTTCAGAGATGATGCCAAGCAACTCAAAAAGCTTAATCTAATATTCATGAGAAAAGTCCCCAGTGGCTGGTAAAACCAAACACTACAGAAACAACCCATCTACCCTTACCAGAGTTCACAAATACCAGCAGATGAGAAAAAAACAGTGACTTAACATCAAGAATAGATTTTACATGAATCACTATCCCTTTCCTCTTCTACCAGCACCTCTATCACTCTGTCTCAACTGTAGAGTCTTAGGAAGTGAACTGTCCATTAATGTGTATTTTCACAGAAACTCTTCCATACCTCTTGGGATCTCTTGTGCCAGTGGACATGCATTAGCAAAACTCAGTTATGCTTTTCACACAGATGAAGCTAGTACATAAAAACCAGAGTTCTAAATTCCTGAGTGTAAGGACATAAATGTATTCATGTGTTTCTCAGACCTGACACTCTGTCACAAACATGGAAGATTTCTCTTAACCATTGTGGAAAAAGAGATTCAGGATCTTATAAATAATATTTACAGGTTTTAGTTGCATGTTCACAGACTCTTTCTTTGATGCATTCTGGGGATCTTCCACTGCCTATCACTGTGTTCACATGCCAGGTCAGTTTTTCTGAAGAATGTCAAACCTATGTTATGGAGATGGCCTTTGTAAGATATCCTTGTTGGTTTTTGCATTAAAATGGATCATGCAAATTGGAGAAGAATGAGAATTGGTATCACATAATTGCCAAAGGTTTGAGAAAAAAAATGTGCTTAAGTAAGGACATGAAATATGATCATTAAACTAATTTCAGTGGTGGTGCTGCTGGTTTTAAAAAAATTCTGCAGGCAGGCCAAATTAATTTCATTTTAATGTCATTCAACAGACATGAGCTGAAAAGGTTATCTCAATACCATATTGTGAAATACCCCTCCCAAACCTATGAGAAGATTTCAGATCTATCACTTTTAGGACTTTTAGACAGAAACAATGCTACTGTGAGGAAGCTGATGGTTCATAAATGTTACCCCTATCCATTTCTCACAGACAGCATTCAATGCTTGGAGCTTTTCCTGAGTGATATCCCATATTATACCACATTTGCCATGAGGAACTGTGAGCTAAAAGTAAAGACAGACAGATAATGAGCACAGATGGTAACTTCTTTCCTGTTGGAACTTGTTTGTAATTGAACAGAAAAAGACTTTGGATTCTTCAACATTTTCCCCCCATTTTCCATATCACTGTTGTAGTGTGTTTTAATATATAATTTGGTATTAAATATATAATTTGTATTATTTTTAAGCAGTTGTTATTTATTGTATATCCTATTATTTTAAACATTTAAAACATTGTGTTACTTTTCAGTTGTGTTCATAATTTACTCTATAAATTTTCAGCCTATTTGCAAACCTTTTGATGTTCTGAAATGCTGTCCGTGAGAACATAACGGTGTGGAATTAAAATGTAGGAAGACAATTATTTCATCTGAAATGTAAGAAGTGATTCAGACACTTGCAAGGAGCTGGCAGATATGACAATTCACCTGGGAAAGACTTGAACCCTAACTGAATGCCAGGCAGGATGCCTGGAACATCTCAGATGTCCCTGTGCATCTATGTTTAACCAAATGACTCTCATCCTTAAATTGCACATACAGTTATTTATGGTACATTGAGGAGACTGTGAGTGTCCACAGATAATTTTACAACAGAGAGATGTCGATCCCTCTTACATATATACTGTACTGTTATCCCATCAACTCAATACTTTTTCAGTAACATTTTATCCGGCTACCAGGACAAACATATAATTTTCTGTTTATATGAGTACTTGTAGATGACTTGGAAGGAAGAAATAGGAATTTCTATAAATAAAATCCCATTATATTATATCATTTCATGACATGCTGTTTAAGTTCAGAGCTTTATTTGTGGTTCAATAAGTATTCTCAAAGCAAATTTAATCTTACCCAAAACATAGTAAGGAGCTGTTCCCTTTTTATTCAGTATCTACATTAAGACCACTCCAAATGGCAACCCACAGGCGCATGCAGAATGCACGTGTCTGTGTATGTGTGTGTGTATCCCATCCAGCCCATCAACCTCTCTACTATGGCTGCATCACAAAACAATCCAGCTTTCCATCAGTTTAAGTGAAACTAATTGTAGATTGTTGCAGAACAGGTCTTTCCTTTCCTTTCACTCTGCCTCTTCACCCTGTTCGTGTGGAGGTCCTCCTGTGGATGATGTAGCTGTGCATGTGGTTAGATACACCAGTTCCTTGCTTTAACTAAAAATTAACTCACTGAACTCACTTTCTGGCTGAAAATTAATCTGGCTGACAGTGCAGCTGCATAGCAGCAAATGCAAACTCAAAGGAAAAAAATAAAGAATTAAACTGTATTTTATGCCCTTAATCAGCTGCAAAGGCAATAAACCATCTTTTCAGCTCTATCCTCTGACCTTTTCTTAGATGTTACAATCAGTTTCATATTCTCTTTTGTCTTAATTCGGATATTTGGAAAATAAAAAAAAACAAAACCAACAAACTGAACAAACACAAAACTGCAGTCAGAAAAGCAAAGATTAGCAATTCACTCATATTTAAACATTTACCTCTTCTCTAGATTTTCTTCAGATTGAAGCAGTTTCATTTTTAAAGACCTACTCTACATTTTTAAAGACTTACTCTGTAGGTACTAAACACTGAAGTGGTCCTTCATCTGCTTTTTCTTTTACCCATCAAAGGAAGACCCTAAGGATTATTTTATAGCTTTTCCTAAATTCTGGTTAGCAACTTCATCAGTTTGGTATCTCTGAGTAGTGATAGATGTGAGTGGTTATTTGCTTTATGGATTCTCACTTGATTAATGGGTCTTTCTTCTGCTTAAAAATACGTTTTCTATAATCTGCAAACAAGAAGTCCTTAATGGCCATCTGCATTTGGTTTTCATCAACATCCTCAGCAGTTAGTTAGATTTCCCATGATGTAGTCTGTCTGTGTGTTATTATGGAGAGGCACAGAAGGGCCACACCTTGCATGAGCGGAGGACAAAACCTCAGGCATGAAGCCTTCTCTATATGTCATCTCATCTGGAATAAAATATTTGTATTTTGGACTGTTTGCTGAATACATACTGGTGATTAAATGGTATTTTTAAATAAGATGAAGAAGGTGAAGGTAAACAGAGCTTTTAATTGCATATTTCCACCCAGCATTACAAAAGGTTGTTTCAACAGCATTTTGTTCTGGCCAGAACCGACACTGGTGATGTCTCACATACCTGCCAGCACGGTGATGACAACATCTGATGTGCAGTAGCATTGCACTGCGCACTCAAAGCTCCATCTGCAAGCAAACACAAAAAGTTTGCTGAATCTCTTGAATCTTAGGGTTCAAGATCTCATTTTCCTCCCAGTCATGGTGTTTGAAGAATATGAAGAGTCCCAGTAGCAGTAAATGACTTTTCCATAAGTGTTGTTTTCATTACACCTTACTGACTTGAATAATAATTTTAAAAAGTTAAAATATGCAGTTTCTTCCAGCCCAGTCCCATAAAAACATCACAAGTTCACAAAGACAATAAAAAATGCAGGAATTGTGTTTTTATATTGGGGGTTAGGGAAATGTAATAAGGTGGGGTTTTTTTTTAATTTATAGCTCAGTGAAGAGAGGAAAATGCACAAATAAACACAGCTAAAGTTATCAAAGGTTATTAAAAATTTATACCCTGTGACAATGCTTTTAATACTGTAGCTATCTGTGCTTGTCAGCCCAAGTTTAGGTACATTTCAGCAATTTTAAGAAATAGGGCTACTTTTTTGTGTTTCACAACATAAAAACCCCCCAACCAACAACAATCAAAAAAACCAAACCCAGACATGAGGAATTTTGAATTAACATAACTGAAATAACTAATATAGTTTTTGCATGAGCTGCACACCAAAAGCATTATCATGATACATACTTATAAGCCCTGAAAAGATTGGAGATATCTATTTATGATAATTTACATAAATATTCCATTATCTCTGGTCCTCATTAATTCACTTAATGGCAATATTGACATGTGGAAATTCTGACAAAAAACCTGATTAATAAAGTTGTACATGCAGGCTCATTTGACATTATGGGACATACCTTCTAATAAGAGCTAAATCTGTCACAGGAGATATATAAAGTAATTTTTTTAGATGCATTTGGAGTTAGGTTTTGTAGTATTTATATACTGGATTTTCATGGATTTTCAAAAAAAAATAAAACCATGCAGCAAATTGTTTGGCTTTACAGAAGTCAACCCTACTAAGTCTCTAAAAGAAACAGAATGTTTTAGGCACTGGGTTGAAGTGCTGTTTAAATATTTAACTGTTTTCTGCAAGTCCACCCTTTCCAGTCTCAAGGTAGTCCAGTATATAATTGACCTCTATAAAAACATCATGAGCCACACTGAGTGTCCTATCTGCAATTATATTAATAAAGATTCAAAGGGGAAGAGAATAGGTAGGTGCATTCTTTGCTGTCCAACTGAGATACATCACCTTTGTTTCTGGGCAATCCCTCTCCTCCAACATATCTATGCTGTTTCTGTGTACATCCCAGCAGAGCACATCAGCGCTCATCACTTCATTTGTCATAACGCCTGTTTAAGGTAGCATATGAGGGCCTCCCTTTTTCTGAGGTGTTTTGCTGATTGAGGATGCCAATTAACTCAGACACCAGAGTGAAAAGAGTAGGATGATTTTACTGTTAATAATTAAAGGATATAGCCAAGTAATACAGAAAATAAGCAATAAGAAAAATACAGAATAGTACACTTAATTATTACTATATACAGTTAATTATAGAAAATAAGAACAAGCACGGTAATGCACCTAATCATTACTACATGATGGGGAGAACAGTGATTAAGAAAGATCCATCACCACTTGCATACATTACCAACATCCAGACCCGCAGTCGCTGGGCAGCCCCGGTTACAGCGAGGATTTGGAGAGCCTGTCCCGGCAAGTTGGAAATCCTACGCGGTGCGTCCACCCGTAGGTGAGGCTTCCAAAGTCGCTGTGAGCGGGCCCAGCCTTACATACCAAAAATCAGCAAGCCAGAATGACTTGCACTTTTCTTTGAGCGGAAACATCTGGTTTCATCCTCCTGTTGGATTCCACCCAAAGCCTGGCCAGGGCCCCGAGGGGAGAACCAAGGGAGTTTCTAACAAGGCCAAACACTTGGGTTCTCAGCCTTGAACAAGGCTAAACAAGGGAAGTTGGATACATTCTCACAGCATTTCATCCTCACTACTAATTACATTGTGCCTAAGCTACATCTTTCACTAGTGAGCATACATATTTCGTTAATGATCAGATACTAATATGAAGCACTAATGATAATACAGATTTTACTAATTAACAGATACTAATAATGGATAACGTTTGGTTGTGAGGTACATCTAGAGGTCAACTTTGTTTCAGGGCCTATTATTCAGGCCCTAGCACTACATGAGGTTATTGCTCTTTTAGTATATGCCTGGACCATGAAGCTCCATCTCATTTAATTTTGCATTTTGTGAGGCATTCCCAGCAACAAAATCTCAGTGTGGCTTTTTGATTTGAGTGTTTTTGGATCTTTGGATTTCCAATGCATCTAATGGCACCTGAAAAGCTAGCAGCAGGCCATTAAAGTGCTACTGGTTTAGACCTAGGAGATGTCAGGAACCTATATGCCTCCATAGGGGTTTAACCTTAAGGTTCCATAGGTACACACAGCAACTGCAGCGAGCAGTTTAAATTCCCACTGCTGAGTGTTCACAAGGCCATTTACTTCTCCATGGCAGGACAGAGCAAATAAACCCAAATCCTATCAGGAGCCACTAAACAGTGAATTCCTGACTCTGGCGGTTACTGGAACCTGGTGCCATCAACATACCCAGAGCATACCCACACCATGCACTGGAGGAGGCAGGATCCTCCTTTTTCCCCCTTTGCTTGCAATTAACCTCATGGTCAAAGTTCTCACACAGCATTTGTAAAGATTTATGTCAAAAAAGCGTTTGTGTTGCATACTGAGCCACTGAAATATATGCACGCTCAGGGAACCAGGTGTCAGAGTTAATCACTAGAGGGACTACATTTTATTGAATTTGTTCTTAGCCTCCATCAGTCTAAAGGACAGAGTTTGGGAACAGTGTCTAAGAGAAAGGTAGAAAGCTTTTCTAACACTATGTGGCAGGTGCACCCGCCCAATGAAAATAGGGCTTCTTGGCTGCTGAACTGTAGCAGCTACTGATTGCCTTTGTTCTCAGGGCTTCACAGTAGTTGGGGCCTTTGGCCAGTGGGAGCTACTATTGACTACAGGTCAGATTCGGCCTGGGTATAAATGGGGTCCCTTGGGGCAGCCATTTGGAGTTTGTCCCCTGGAGCAGCATGCTGTGGTTGGGGACTCTCCCTTTGGGTCGGGATGCCACCCAAGGAAACTCCTTGAGGTGACTTGGGTTGGGATGCTGCCCTGAGCAGGTCCTCGAGGTTGAGAGTCCTCACTTGTTAGATGAGTGATAGAGCGTTTTGGGTTGTTGTTAAACCCTAGGAAGTGGGGCTTTGTTCTGCGTTTTGGGTTGTCGTTAAACCCTAGGGAGTTGTTCTCTTCTCCTCGCACAGACATTCGAACCTGTAGTTTGTGGAGGGCTAGTTAATTGTGTTAATAACAAATTTTTAATTTTTGGTGGTTGCTTGTTTATTTGAGAGCCTCCATAACAAATTGGCGTAGTTGGCAGGTGAAGTGAGAAACCTTAACAAAATAGATGCAGGCCTCTCAGCAGGGTGGGCTCTCAGCAGGATGGGCTCTTGAGATAAGGGAGGAGCTGCAACTACTGAGTCCCAAGATAAGAAAGGGGAATTCAAAGAATGCTAAATTGACATGCTGAAGAGACCTAATTGGGTAAAAAGTCACGAGAGGAAGAAGAGGAATCTTCAATCTTCATCCTGAAGACCCCTGCCCAAGGCCATCAGGAGACATTGCGCAGGCGCAACGGGAAGGGACTTGGGGCGGGATTTATGATAATGATTTCTCAAAACTAATTGTAATATCTCTCCCTATTCTCGGGATTATCATGAATATGTAAACACTTACGCTATAGAAAGGAGCTGCTTTTCGCTCTAAAAGGTGCACGTTTGTGGAGGAGTGATCCCCCGTGCACCCAGCACTGAATAAACATACCTTCTTTATAACCTCACTGGTTGTAAAGTCGTGACTCCGCACATCACAGGATGTCGATAGAGGAGTTGTTACAGAAGTATAGTTGTGTCCCTTCTCCCCCAGATGTACAATGGGCGAAGGAGAAGTGGTTTGATCTGGTAGCAGTTGTGAGAAAGTTGGAACAAAGCCGGGGGAGTTGGTGGAATAGCGGAAGTGAAGGAAAAATGTGCCCCATTTTAGGTGCCTGCTTGATTCAGGAGCAGGATTATCTTGTAGTAGTGGAGAAAGAGAACTTAGAGGAGTGATTGGAAATTGATTGAAGACAGAATTGTTATGAGAAAGAGAGAGAAGGTGGTTATTAGAAAAAAAAATTGAAGTTATTTTGGCACGAGCAAAAAACCCTCCTAGTGTTGTTCAGATTCAAAAGTTAATTACAAGTGTAGATCTTAAGGAGTGGGATGGAGATATTTGGGGAGAGTCTGATGAAAGTGGCTCAAAGGAAATAGAGGAATTAGAGGAAAGACATGTGCGACCTCTCATTAAAAGAGAAAGGCATACAGGTCCACAATGTGGGAACCCCCAAACCACCATCTGTACAACCCCCTGGACGGGACCTGAGCTTAGTGAACTTCAGGTTAAATATTCGCGTAAGCCGGGTGAAACTGAAACCAAGTATTTGTGGAGGGGTTTCTTTAATGGGTGTGTGGGGGGGGATTGAATTCTGTTGAGTGATGATGAGCCGGGAGGTTTCTGGGGTCCCGGAGTGTTTTTAAGTGACGGACCAGCGGGTAACCAGTCGATAACATCTCGAGTGGCTTACTGGGCTGGGGTGTGGACCCTAAGGAGAGGGGGAAACCTGTTACCATTAAGGTTAAGGGACTGTTGGAAGTGGTGGAGGGAGTACAAAAGGCGGCTGGCATTCAGGCAATGGATGAGAGGGGGCGGTACGGAATACCGCTTGCCGTGTCGGTGGATCCCAGCCACCTTAGACGTCTTATTAGAGGGCTCCCGGATGCCTTAAAGATAAATGTCCAGTCCCTCAGAGAAAGGGTACAAAGAGCTATTGAATGCAACCAGCGAAATCCCCCCGCCCCTCGCGTGCACATGTTAACGTGGGCAGAAGTGTTACATGATTTGGTTGCTGATGGGCGAGAGATGGGCTGGACTGACCTGGGTGGGGGCGAAGATGGAAGCTGGAGGGTTCGGCAAGTCAGTCGGAAACTCCACCCCAAGCCTCCTCATGGGGAATTTAAACTGCCCGAAGATAAATCAGGTCTATTTTATGATTCAGGAAAGAATCATCTTTGGCAGAAGGCGTTGGCACTGGGGGTACCCCAGGCAATATTACATGGGCAATCTACTGGTAACATCTCGAAGTTGGTGCAATTGCTGGAGGGCACAACTCAAGAACAAAGGAAAAATATTAGGGTTTGATGTTTTGGCAGGTAAACAGTGGTGTTTACCAGATGGCAGAGTGTGGAGTTTTGGAGTTAGGGGGACAGAAGTTACCTGTGTCTCTCAATATCCACTGACAACTGCTGCCAAACAGGGTATTTTTGAGGTGATTAATGATGTTGAAAAAAGAGTATAAATCATACACATTCCCCTTATAATTCTCCGGTGTGGCCAGTCAGCAAACCAAACAAAAGGTGGCAATTAACAGTCGATTATGGGCGACTGAATGCCCATCCAGGCCCTTTATCAGCTGCGGGCCTGGTGCAGCTGGGCTGGGCGAAGCCCTGCAGGAGCCCTCCTGCCAGGTCTGGGACAGGCTCTTTGTGGTTCCTTTGTCAGAAGCAGAGATGGCTTTGCTCCCACGTGGAAAGGCGTGCAATTTACATTTGCATGTCTTGTCAGGGGATATCGGCACTCGCTGACAATTGCTTGCTATGCACTGGCTCAAAAGCTCACTAAAACCACGCCCAGAGAAGGGGTTAAGATCTCTGGAACCCCCCCTTCTGTGGGAGTTGGGCAGTGAGAAACTGTGAGGAAGCCTATATGCAGTTAGATCATTATTGCCACACATGGCAGATAGAGAAGGAAACACCCAAATCAATTTAATCAGGTAACAGGAGCCACCTTACTGCCGGGGTGGTCCAAGAGTGGGCACACAAGGAATACAGTGGGTTTGCACACCCCATACTATCCTCAGGCTAACGGGCATTGTCAACATGCTTGGGAAGCCTCAGGGAAAGGTGGAAAAACTCACCGTATTAGTGCCCAATGGATAATTACTAATTTTTAACTTGATGCCCAGGTTCTGATCTGAGGCCTACTTCTGTATTTTGTTAGGATATGGAGGAACAGATGACTTCGGCATCCTGATTGGCAATGGTGATCCATATGGTCAGTCAAGACTTGGACGACAACACGGTGGTGAATGAATCTTGTGAAATTGGCAGCATTCAGAAGAATGCGATTGAACTTGGTGCTATTGTGTTAATGCCACTTTAGGTCAACAAATGAAGAAAGTGGCAAGAGACCTGAGGCAATTGTTGCTATATTAAGCATTAATTGGTTAATTGGATATGTTTCAATCTTCCCTGTTAGAATGGTTAATCAGATTCCTTCAATTTTGATTGTAATACTTTGTATGGTTAGGGGTTTTTTTTAAGATTTGATTGTATAATCATCTAAGAATGACAATCCACAACAAGTATGGAGACTCACCAGGACCGCACTCCCTTTTAAGCTCAGAGGTAAGAGGTGACTGCACCACCACTTCAAGGAAACTAGCTGAATCATGACTGTAGTCACGGGGTGGACTGTGTGGCAGGTGTACCCGTCCAGTGAAAATAGGGCTTCTTGGCTGCTGAACTGTAGCAGCTACTGATTGCCTTTGTTCTCAGGGCTTCACAGTAGTTGGGGCCTTTGGCCAGTGGGAGCTACTATTGACTACAGGTCAGATTCGGCCTGGGTATAAATGGAGTCCCTTGGGGCAGCCATTTGGAGTTTGTCCCCTGGAGCAGCATGCTGTGGTTGAGGATTCTCCCTTTGGGTCAGGATGCCACCCAAGGAAACTCCTTGAGGTGACTTGGGTTGGGATGCTGCCCTGAGCAGGTCCTCGAGGTTGAGAGTCCTCACTTGTTAGATGAGTGATAGAGCGTTTTGGGTTGTCGTTAAACCCTAGGGAGTTGTTCTCTTCTCCTCACACAGACATTCGAACCTGTAGTTTGTGGAGGGCTAGTTAATTGTGTTAATAAGAAATTTTTAATTTTTGGTGGTTGCTTGTTTATTTGAGAGCCTCTGTAACACGCTAGCAACACTCTACAAAAATATTCATCTTTGAGTGTTATTTTTTGGGACTCAATATTGTTTAGAGAAACTTAGATGATAATTCAGGATTGTGAAATGAAGCAGGCAGTAAAAACCACTGGAGCTTAGAAAGGAGAATCTGTTCCTGCAATTACTGTTGATCCAAGAAGCTATTCAGGCACATATTACACAGATTTTGCTTGCTGAACTAATGTCTAGAGGAGAAAGCAGCAATATATCTGTGACATATGTTAACTCCTCTTATAATATACAAGTAACATTGTATGTCTTCCTGCCCTGAAAGCACATTTTCATCTAACAGGAAATAAATACTAATAGTAT
The DNA here is from genome assembly GCF_031877795.1 of Strix aluco. Taxonomy (NCBI): domain Eukaryota; kingdom Metazoa; phylum Chordata; class Aves; order Strigiformes; family Strigidae; genus Strix; species Strix aluco. Next base: position 39,686,102 of record NC_133970.1, read on the forward strand.
GGTGCCTATTTTAGAAAGAACAGATCTAATCCTCTAAATTCATTTAATTCCCTCGACATTTACAGAGCATTAGAGGATTTTATTACTATTGATTTCTTTTTCAACCTCACTTAGATCAGGACCTATAATTTTCAGGTACGATTGTACTGATGTGATCCTGTTAAGTACCTGCCTCTTTTTGAAGGGAAATACAGATAAAATTTTTGGATAACGTAAAATGGCTATACTACTGTGGTATTGTGCAGACACCTTATATAGCTCTAAACACCTTGCTTCATGTAAGGAACTGGGGTAGCTCGGCCTGAGCAGATTAAACCAACTGGCAGCTCAGAAGAGGCATAGGTGACAGCTCAACTCCACCTCCTTACTCATGGTGGAAAGGCATTGTAATTTACAACTCAGTCATTGCCTATGTAACAATCTTTCATGGGATTGAAGTCCTTTATCCTTTTCCTCTACCTTCCCTTTTCAGGTACTCATACTAAAACAGGTGTATTGATTAGGGTGAATCTTTACGGTAGTCATATTAAAGAAAACATGTGATTCTTTGTCATGTAAGAGGGACATCAATCTGTGGGAGATATCGGCCTGTCAGCCCTGCACAGCCTCTGAATCAACAGCTAGGCTTTGATGAGAAACAGGCCTTGGGAGAAAGATAAGAAACTGCTGAGTTGTGCCAAGGTGGCAGGGAAAAACAACGGACAGCTGCAACACTGAACTGTGGAAAAGTACTGAACTGTGAGAAGTTACCGTTGCGTGAACAGCGTGTGAACAAGAAGTTGATTGGTCTGCACAGAGCGTGTGAGAGTGGTCTTATACTGATAGGAGAAAAGGTTGATAGCTGTCTAACTGCTGATTTGCTAATTATGAAGTAAGAGCTTTGGCGAGAGCATAAGTATGTAGTATTGGAAAAATAAACGGCTTTGCTTGTTATAACTCTCATAGAGTTGTGCAGGTCCGATATCCTCCCGCAACAAATGGTGACCCCGATGTCCCAGGACGGAGCGCAGAAGACGCCGCGGGAGGATCCCCGATTGGAGGTACTGTCTGCAGCGGGGCTGTGGCAGGGAGGATGGAAAACAGTCAATTGACGGAAACTCACCCAGGAGAGGTGATCAATCGGGGGCAGCATGGGGCAGAACAAGTCCGCAGAGGAGACGGCCACTGTCAGACTCCTGCTGCATATACTCTCTAAGAGAGGGATAAGTTATACTCTAAGGGAGGGATAACTTATAATGAAACTTCTGTACGAAGGTTACTTAAATGGTGCAGAAACCACGGCTGTCCTGTCGATACCGTCACAACCTTTGAACCAGCAAAATGGGCTGAAATAGGTGAACAGTTGTGGGAATCTATTTCCAAGGGGGATCAGCATGCCAGTGAGCTCGCGACCACTTGGAAGTTGGTTTCGGACACTCTTAAAGCGCGGAGTTGGCGGCGGCGGCCCCGGGCCTCCCCGAGCCCCCCCGCCACGGAGCGACTGCCTGCGGCCATCTGGCACCGCGCGATCGTCCGTCCCGCCTCCCCCGAACACCAAAAGCGGCAGTTTTTACAGAAGGTGCTGACACTGTGATGCAGAGTCCCTTGTCCATTCTAAAAGGACTAACTTTAAACCATTCTGATGGTCAGTACACTAAAGGCCTTGATTTTAAAACAAAGAAGGGGGAATTTTCTGGGCACACCACATAATCAACAAGCCATGGCTTTATATATTCTTAATGGTGTTTTGATGTTTGTAGTATTTGTCATTTGATGTTGTGTGAGTAATAAGTGTAAGGGCCCCTTTGTGTATGTGTGTGACTGTTCTGCGGGTGTGAGACGCAGCCCAGCTGCAGCTGCGGAGTGCGGAGTTCTCTGACCCGCAGTTCTGTTATCTCACGAGGGAAGTGGCCGGAGAGGAACGAAGCACAGGGCAGACTCTGTACCAGTGTGGGGGGGAGTGCAGGACGAGGGAACATTCCTTAGTACAGAGCGCCCTAGTGCCCGCCCGCTGGGTCATCGGTGCTGCCTGTTTGTTCGGGCTCAGTGTTTGAAGTGTCATAGGTGAAATATCTCCTCTAGCGGGAGGCAGTAATTCTGTGTTAATTGTTGTCTTGAATTTAGGTGCGTACTCTGTGGGGAGAGTGCACCCTTGTACCATCTGCCTGAGGGGGATATTGTCAGCTTACTTGGGGAGCGTTTTAAGGTAAAGTAGATGAGATGGGAAGCGGCCAGAGTGGGGGAATAGTCAAAAAGAGTCCCCTAGGCTGTATTTTAAAACGCTGGAAGAAGATAGGGGGACCTCTAGGCGGAAGTGTGAATAAAAAGACACTAATCAACTATTGCAATCAGTGGTGGTTTATAATAATTTAGTTGATACCAATCAGGCATGGACCTGGCAGCCTCCAAGTCAGTAACATCATTAGATACCACGGTATCCTTGATACCAACAGGAGTATATCGACTGTTGGGAAATGGAAAAAGTGCATTATTACTGGGAAGATCATCTACAACCTTACAGGAGTTGTTCATTTTACCAGGGGTCATAGATGCTGATTATGAAGGGGAAATCAGAATTATGGCCTGGACCCCTGTACCCCCGTGTTCAGTAACAAAAGGGTCAAAAATTGCTCAGCTTGTTTATTTTACTGCGGCTCCCCCTAATAGTATGCCGAGAAGCCGGGGTGACTCAGGATTTGGATCAGCAGGTACTCCTCAAATATTTTGGGCTCAGACAGCGACACAAGGTCGACCTCTGGTAAAATGTACCCTCACTAAAGCAGAAGAATCTGTTGAACTGACAGGCATTTTAGATACTGGTGCGGATGTGACTGTAATATCTGTGAGCAGATTGGCTGTTAGCTCGGGTAACTCAAGTGCTTTTCAGGGTTGGTGGTCATACTGTAACGTTTCAAAGCAAATATCTCATTCATGTAAGGGGCCCAGAAAACTGGGTAGCAAATATTCATCCATTTATATTGGAAATCCCTATTACATCATGGGGTCGTGACTGTATGGCTCAATGGGGAACTCAAATTGGATCAAAGTTGTCTTAAGGGCCACTGCAGCACAGCCCACCCCTAAACCCACCCTGAAACTAACCTGGAAAACAGAATCACCCGTGTGGGTGGGTCAGTGGCCCTCACCAATGGAACAGTTGTGCCACCTTAATGATTTAGTTCAGGAACAATTAAGTGCAGGACATATTGTACCTACCACCAGTCCTTGGAACTCCCTGGTGTTTGTTATTTTAAAGAAAAGTGGTAAATGGTGACTTTTACATGATCTCCGACACATTCATGATGCCATGTGTGAGAGACGAGAAACCAGGCCTGTGAGAAACTAAGAAGAACAGCCTGAGAAAGCAAAAGTTGAGTCTGATTGAAGAAATGCCTCAAACACTCGCAAGACAAAACTATGAGTCACAGGGTGCATTCTGTGCAGTTCGAAGCTGATAAGGCTGCCTGAATAACACAAGATGCAGCTAGAGGGGGGAGCCCTGTGGAGACAGGACGGCTCTGCTCTGGTGCACCTGGTCAAATTTCAAGGGCCATCTGTCCAGTGAATGACCTTTGCTTCATTATCCACAAAATGCATATTAGAGTTAACACCCCTCAATATGCTAACGAGGGCTAACATGATCATGCTAATTACATCATCCCATGAAACACCTTACCCCTCCCCGTACATGGGATACGTAGGTATGTGGGTCGGCCTAGGGGACAGACGGAAGGAAAGTGGGTATAAATCAAGGCAGGGGAAGGAAGCGGGGGCAGGGGGCCCAGGAGAGTGCAGTGAAGCGAAGAAGACGGATGCAAGCGAAAAAGACGGCTGCCTCCTGTGCCTCCTGAAACCCTCGCTGGCGGGATCAGCGCAGAAACCCAGGCCGGTGATCTGTATTTCCCCATTCCCTCTATCTCCCTCTTTTCCCTTTCCCATTAAGCAATGCAAGGCATATTGTATTGCTTGCCACAACTTGCTATATACTTAGCCAACTATCGTGTGTTCAATTAGTACATTGTGGGTAGTTAATAAATGTTTAGACTTGGAGACTTGTTGTCCGCTCCATTGGGGATTTGCGAATCTGAGTCACTTGTCTCCCATGTCTGAGCGGGATGTGACACCATGTAGGATGTGGGTACATTACAGCCAGGAATGCCCTCCCCAACAATGATTCCCTGAAATTGGCATCTTGTAATAATTGATCTAAAGGATTGGTTTTTTTGCCATTCTCTTGCATCCGGATGATGCACCCAAATTTGCCTTTTCTGTTCCCAGTATTAATGTTAGTGAACCTGCAAGACGGTACCACTGGGTTTTTTTGCCACAAGGCATGAAAAATAGTCCCACAATGTGTCAGTGGTTTGTTGCAAAGGCTTTGAGCCCTGTTAGAATGCAGGTCCCCCAGGCTGTTATATATCATTATATGGATGACATCCTGTGGTGGTTTGACCTTGGCTAAATGCCAGGTACCCACCAAGTCGCTCTATCACTTCCCCCCCCTTCCCCTTTTTTTCTCAATAGGGCAAAGAAGGGAAAGAAAATAAGATAGGAAAACAAAACAACCCTTGTGGGTAAAACAACAGCAGTTTTAATATAAGCAAAGCGAAGCAAAGGTCCGCGCGCGGAAGCAAAAAAAAGAAAACAGATTTATTCTCTACTTCCCATTAACAGGCGATGTCGGGCCTTCTCAGGAAGCAGGGCTCTGATATGCGTAGCGGTTGCCTCGGAGGACCAAGGGTGACCCCACCCCCTTCCTCCTTTCTCCCAGCTTTATACTGAGCAGACGTCATATGGTATGGAATATCCCTTTGGTCAGTTCGGGTCAGCTGTCCTGGTTGTGTCCCCTCCCAAGATCTTGCCCACCCCGTCCCACTGTGGGGGGGGAAATGTCAGAAAGAGCCTTGGTGCTGTGTAAGCACTACTCAGCAGTAGCCACAACACCAGTGTGCTATCAACACCCTGCCAGCTCCCAGCATAAAACACAGCACCATGAGGGCTGCTACAGGGGAAAACCAATTCTGGCTCAGCTAGACCCGATACACATCCTTATAGCAGCAGAAACACAGGAGATCATGGAAGAGGCTCTTGCTTTACCCAAAGACTCAGTATCTCAAATGGGGTGACAAATAGCACCTGAAAAGGTACAGCGATCATCACCGTGGCAGTACCTGGGGTGGAGAATTTGTGAACAGACCATTGTCCCGCAACAGGTTAAACTTAAAACTGATGTTAAGACTTCAAATGATTTACAGAAACTGTTGGGAGCCATAAACTGGATACAGCCATTGATGGGCCTAACTAATGATGATCTGCATAGCTTGTTTGATATTTTGCGAGGAGATCCTTCACTGACATCACCCAGAGTAGTTACAGAGAAAGCGAAACAAGATCTCCACCGGGTAGCTAATGCCATCTCAGAAAGACAAGCATCGCGATGTGTGCCTGGCCATATGTATCAACTGATATTATTTAATCCTCCAGGGCAGCCACATGCTCTGCTGTTTCAGTGGGATGAAACACTTAGTGACCCTCTTGTTATTGGTGAATGGATTTTGTTTTGTCACACCAAATGCACAAGACGGTCACTACTCATCCAGAAATATTTGCCAAACTGATCATGAAAGTTAGGCAGCGCCTACTATTACTTGCTGGTCAGGAACCTGTGTGTATCATTGTTCTGGTTACTATGCACATGTTACAGTGGCTAATACAAATGTCTTTGAGCAAGCACGGCTTTCACATGCATTTTTTCCACCAAAATGCCAGGGCAATACAAAACCAGTTTTCTTTATCAAGGCGTCAGGCTAAAGACATCATTGCCACTTGCCCTGAATACCAGAAGGACTCCCTCTCTTCAACAGCCAGTGGTGTCAACCCTCGGGGAGTCACCTCCTCAGAATTATGGCAATCTGATGTCACTCACTTCGCTGCATTTGGAATGTTAAAATATGTACATGTGTCTGTTGATACCTTTTCTGGAGCAGTGTTTGCGTCCTGCCATACAGTGGGGAGTCAAGCATCTGACCGGCATTCCCCACTCACCGACCAGACAGGCCATTGTGGAGCGTACGCATGGCACGCTAAAGCGTCTATTGCAACAACAAAAAGGGGGAGATGGAAAGTGCCATCAATATTGCATCACTTCTCATCACAGATACCAGATCAAGAAGAAGTCCAGGGCATGGCTCAAGTGTTAGCAAAAATCCTGGAAAGTGTAACTGGGAAGGACCATATCCTTTAATAACCTGGGGAAGAGGTTATGCTTGTGTCTCCACAGGTCATGGTCCCCGGTGGTTACCGGCAAGGTGTGTGCGACCATACCTGAGGCGTGAGAGGCAGCTTTTGGTGGACACTCAGGAGCCAGCTGTGGGTGCTGTGGGTGCCCCTGTGCCAACAGTTTGCGGTCTCTTCGACTGATCATTTAAGCAGAATGGATGGGTAATGCTTGCTACTGCAATAGGACAAAATACACTATCTCGGTCCTTAATCACACTACAGTTGCCAACTCTTTTAAGAGAAAATGCTAACAGTAATTGCAGCTCCTTGATGAAATATATAGGCTTACTATTCACTAGTGAAAGATGTAGCTTAGACAAAATGTAGTTATTAATAAGGATGAAATGCTATAAGAATGTGTGTATTCAACTTTCTTTGTTTAGCAATATTAAGAATTAAGAACTCAAGTGTTTAACCTTATTAGAAACTCCCTTGGTTTTCCCCCTTGAGTGGTGGCCAGGCTCTGGGTGGAACCCAACAGGAGGATGAAATCGGATGTTTCTGCTCAAAGAAAATTGCCAGTTATTTTGGCCTGTTGATTTGGAGGCTGGACCTGCTTGCAGCGATGTTGGATGCCTCACCTACGGATGGACGCATCGCGTAGGATTTCCGGTTTGCGAGGAAGGGCACTCTAAATTCTCGCTGCATCCAGGGTTCCCCAGCAATTGCGGATCTGAATGTTAGCACCCCATTAAGTAAGTGTGCTATTCTGTATCTTCCTTATTTTGTAATACTTAGTCATATGCTTTATGGCATTGATGAGAGTGCTTGTGTGAAGAAGACGTGTGCTGAATCTGATTTTGTGTGCATCAGTGGTCAGTGTGTGCCTAACAGATGGCAGTGTGATGGGGATCCGTGCGGGAGATATGGGCAGTGCAGACTATCAGTGTGATTAGGCAATGCCAATTTTATTGTGGTGAAGCAAGCCTTTTATAATGCTATTGAGAATCACAAGATACAATCACATGGTATAATTCTTTCTGATTGGACAGTTAGCTTTGCACATGCTCCTTAGGCTCTCTTCTGATTGGATGAAAACTCCCACATCGACATTGTACAAACTTCCTTCTCCGCCCAAACCCACACCCTGAAGTTGTTTAACTTCCTGGGTTCTTCCTCATTCTTTCAGGGTCATTTCCTCGTCATATCCTTGCCGACGCTGAGGCTTTACCAGTCTTGCTCATATGCAGGATTGCTCACACGTCCATTTTCTCGCAGGGACTCCTTCCGAATCCCCACAGATCCAGACTGCGAGGATGGGTCTGACGAGAGTGCTGAACTGTGCCATTTGACAACATGCCGGGTAAATGAAATCAGCTGTGGTCCTCAGTCAACCCAGTGTATCCCAGTGTCCTGGAAATGTGATGGTGAAAAAGACTGTCCTACTTTTTTCAACTAGTAACTGTAACTGCTGTTTTATTTTTAGCCTTTTGTAGAATTGTTTTAGGTATACTGTGTTTTTTGAAGTTTGTCTAAACCCTAATTGATAAAGCTCTGAAACAAGTCTTGCAGGTGCAGCTATAAAACAAAGAAGGGGGAGATGTGGGAGGCATCGGCCTGTCAGCCCTGCACAGCCTCTGAATCAACAGCTAGGCTTTGATGAAAAACAGGCCTTGGGAGAAAGATACAAAACTGCTGAGTTGTGCCAAGGTGGCAGAGGAAAACAATGGACAGCTGCAACACTGAACTGTGGAAAAGTACTGAACTGTGAGAAGTTACTGCCGCGTGAACAGCGCGTGAACAAGAGGGTGATTGGTCTGCACAGAGCGTGTGTGAGAGTGGTCTTATGCTGATAGGAGAAAAGTTTGATAGCTGTCTAATTGCTGATTTGCTAATTACGAAGTAAGAGCTGCTTTGGCGAGAGCATAAGTATGTACTATTGGAAAAATAAACGGCTTTGCTTGTTATAACTCTCATAGAGTTGTGTAAGTCCGATATCCTCCTGCAACATCAATCATTCATTAACCTGCATCAAAATATTCATCAATTAGGGAAATAATGAGAATATTGGTTTTGTGTGAGAAGGCAGGGAACAAATACCTTTTCTGGCTTTGTCTCTTTCTCCTATTCACTGATAGATGGTGGCAAAACTCCTTCCTTATAGTTGTTGTAGGCTTGTGATTGTATCGAGATGGTGTATTGTCGCAGTTGAGGCACGGACTCTCCATGAAGTGCAAAAGGAAAGACCCTTTATTATTACAATAGTACATATTTATGCTATGGTTAAAGCTCTTCATAATTAGCAAATCAGCAATTAGACAGCTATCTACCTTTTCTCCTATCAGCATAAGACCACTCTCACACGCGCTGTGCAGACCAATCACCTTCTTGTTCACGCGCTGTTCATGCGGCGGTAACTTCTCACAGTTCAGTACTTTTCCACAGTTCAGTGTTGCAGCTGGCCGTTGTTTTTCCCTGCCACCTTGGCACAACTCAGCAGTTTCTTATCTTTCTCCCAAGGCCTGTTTCTCATCAAAGCCTTGCTACTTCTCAGGGGCTGCGCAGAGGTAACAGGCCGATGTCAACTTGCCTCTCTCCCACAGTGTATCACTGCTTCCTCAAGCACTTTTCACCCTCATTCTTCTTTCTGAATATCATCAAATCTTTTCCTCCCTAACACTAATCTCATTTCTTTCCAGCTTTTTTTAGCAAAAGCTGTGGGAAATTTCAACTTCATTTTAATCTTTGCATGTAATGCTCTACCTTCATCTCTTTCTCAAGCAAAGCAGGGAAAATGGTGCAGTGATTAATCCCTTTAGACTTCCCCACATCTGAAACCTGTGGGGGATTAATCATTTTAACAACTGATGTAGGGATGTCATAGTTGTTATGTGTCTTTAAAGCAAATCTAAAATATAAACTGCAGCTCATCCAGACAACACAGTCATGCTTCAGGGATCAGGAACACAAATTTCTTGGGCTAAATACACTAGGAGTCAGGATGGATCATCTGAATGTCTGTGGGCCTCTTAAAAAAAAATGTTCTTGGATAATAGCTGCTGCCCTTTAAAAAGAAAACGTTCTGAATAAGTGGAATGAGCAGAAGCCCATGTATGAGTAGATCAGCATCACACAGCTCTTTCTTTTTGTCCAGTGGACATTTCTTCACTACAGTATGGACAGGACATTAAAGGGTGATGCTGGCATTACGAAGCATCATCTTACTTTGTGCATCAACTGTGTCAAGCTGTTGTAACTGTCATGTGTGAAAGTTAATATGGAAAAATTTGTTACATAAAAATATTGGCCTGTTTCACAAAAAACAAAACCAACAGGTCGTCAGAAAGCAAAGTTGTTCCTCAGAGGGCATGTGAATCTGCTTTTCCCTCACACTGACTCCTTTGCCCAGTACAGAGTGTTCATGAATCACTGTGCAAATTTTACAGCCATCTGTTTACAATATACAAATTTTCATTTTTTCACTTACTCCCTTGTAATCCGTTTCCCTTTCCCTCTAATCACATTTTAATTTCACTGAGCCAACACAGTGGAAAATAGCAAAAATGACTCTTCAGTGTAGCAGTGCAACAGTTGCTCAGTAGGTAATATTTAGAGACAAGTATTTTGATTTATTCTATAATCTCAGTGGCAGGGCAGATTTTCTACATTTTGTCAAACCAAGAAAGAACAGCACTGAAGACGTGGGAATAATTGTTTGAAATACATAGCTGTGATGGTTTAATCCCTGCCGGGGTCTGAGACCAAGCGGACGCTGCCCCTCCCCCACAAAGGGAGTGAAATATAAAGCCCCAGTCTGAGATAATTAAAGGTTTAATACAGCAGTGCAATAGCAACACAACAAACAGCAACAATAAGAATAACAGTGATAACAATGAACAGAACAAAGTATGTCTACCAATACAGGAGCGAGAGGAGCAGATGTATAAAACCACGCGCCCCGCGCTCCCGCGCCAGGATGTGACGTACGCATGGTATCTGACTAACCCGGCTAGAGCTCCCCCCCCACTGCTGGGGAAACTTAACCCTATCCTGGCTAAACCAGGACATAATCCACCCCTTTATTCTATACCATGTGCGTCACATCCAGCTGCCACTTAGCAATTAGCATTGACAAAGAAAAATTAACAAAAGCACAGTATAACTCACGGTGTGTTTTCACCCACAATCAAGTCCCCTTGTGGTACGCATCGGACCTCTCCATCCTTCTGCATCACCCACCAGGTGCACCCAGGTCCTTGAGCAAAAACAATCCCGTGGATGGGTTTGCCTTTGCCCGGCACAGGACTAACCCAGACCATTTTTCCCAGCAGGTCCCTCATGTGCACCACAGGGACTTTATCCCTGTCTACAACGCGTGGGAGTTTTGACTGAGCCGGGTCAGCTCGATTGGCAGATCCTCTTGTGTTCACTAACCAAGTGGCCTTTGTCAGATGTGTGTCCCAGTGTTTGAAGGTTCCACCCCACATTGCTCTCAATGTAGTTTTCAACAGTCCATTGTAGCGCTCGATCTTCCCAGAGGCTGGTGCGTGGTAGGGGATGTGGTAGACCCACTTGATGCCGTGTTCTTCTGCCCAGGCATCTATGAGGTTATTTCGGAAGTGAGTCTCATTGTCCGACTCAATCCTCTCTGGGGTGCCGTGTCGCCACAGGACTCGCTCTTCAAGGCCCAGGATGGTATTTCGGGCGGTGGCGTGGGACACTGGATAAGTTTTGAGCCACCCAGTGGTTGCTTCCACCATTGTGAGCACGTGGCGCTTGCCTTGGCGGGTCTGTGGCAGTGTGATGTAGTCGATCTGCCAGGCCTCTCCATATTTATATTTCATCCATCGATCTTCATTCCGCTGGGGCTTCATCCGTTTGGCTTGTTTGATTGCAGCACACGTCTCACATCCGTGGATGATCTCTGCGATGGTGTCAATGGTGAGGTCCACCCCTCGATCTCGAGCCCACCTGTATGTTGCATCTCTGCCTTGGTGGCCCGAGGTCTCATGGGCCCACCGGGCTATGAACAGTTCACCTTTACGCTGCCAGTCCAAGTCCACCTGAGCCACCTCGATCTTAGCAGCTTGGTCCGCCTGCTGGTTATGCTGATGTTCATCAGTGGCCCGACTCTTGGGTATATGGGCGTCCACATGGCGCACCTTCACAACGAGGTTCTCCACCCGGGCTGCAATGTCCTGCCATACTTCAGCGGCCCAGATGGGTCTGCCCTTGCGTTGCCAGTTGTTCTGTTTCCATTGCTGCAACCACATCCACAGGGCACTTGCCATCACCCACGAGTCAGTGTAGAGATAGAACCTTGGCCACTTTTCTCGCTCAGCAATCTCCAAAGCCAATTGGATGGCTTTCACCTCTGCGAACTGGCTCGATTCACCTTGTCCCTCAACAGCTTCAGTGGTTTGTCGTGTGGGATGCCACACCGCAGCCTTCCATCGTCGATGTTTTCCCACAATGCGACAAGACCCATCAGTGAACAGGGCATATCGTCTCTCTTCCTCTGGCAGCTCATTATATGGTGGGGCCTCCTCAGCATGTTTCACCTCTTGTTCTGGTGACATCCCAGCATCTTTGCTCTCTGGCCAGTTCATGATCATTTCCACTAATCCTGCGGGGTCGAGGTTCCCTATTCGAGCCCGTTGTGTTATCAACGCAACCCATTTACTCCACGTGGCATCTGTTGCATGATGTGTGGAGGGAGCCTTTCCTTTGAACATCCATCCCAGCACCGGCAGTCGAGGTGCCAGGAGGAGCTGTGTCTCAGTGCCGACCACTTCTGAGGCAGCTCGAATTCCTTCATACGCTGCCAGTATCTCCTTCTCAGTCAGGGTATAGTTAGCTTCAGAGCCTTTGTATCCCCGGCTCCAAAAGCCTAGAGGTCGGCCTCGGGATTCCCCATCTGCTCTTTGCCAAAGGCTCCAGGAGGGGCCATTCTCCCCGGCTGCGGTGTAGAGCACGTTCTTAATCTCCTGCCCTGTCCCGACTGGCCCGAGGGTCACTGCCTGGGTAATCTCCTGCTTAATTTGTTCAAAGGCTTGTTGTTGGTCAGGGCCCCATTTTAAATCGTTCTTCTTGCGGGTTACGTGGTAGAGAGGGCTCACAATCAGGCTGTAGTTTGGGATGTGCATCCTCCAGAACCCCACAGTGCCCAGGAAAGACTGAGTCTCCTTTTTAGAGGTTGGTGGGGCCATGGCTGTTATCTTGTTTATCACCTCCATTGGGATGTGGCGATGCCCATCTTGCCATTTTATTCCTAGGAACTGAATCTCCCTTCCAGGCCCCTTAACTTTCTGTCGCTTGATGGCAAAACCAGCCTTCAGGAGGATTTCAATGATCTTCTTTCCTTTCTCAAAGACTTCCTCAGCTGTGTCCCCCTATACAATGATATCATCAATGAACTGCAGGTGTTCTGGAGCCCCACCTTTCTCCAGTGCAGTATGGACCAGTCTATGGCAAATGGTGGAGCTGTGCTTCCACCCCTGGGGCAATCGATTCCAGGTGTACTGGATGCCCCTCCAAGTGAATGCAAACTATGGCCTGCACTCTGGTGCTATTGGAATGGAGAAAAACGCGTTAGCGATGTCAGTCGTGGCGTACCACTTGGCTGCCTTCGACTCCAGCTCATATTGGAGCTCTAGCATGTCCGGCACTGCAGCACTCATTGCTGGCATAACTTCATTCAGGCCACGGTAGTCCACGGTCAGTCTCCATTCGCCATTAGGTTTTCTCACTGGCCATATAGGGCTGTTGAAAGGTGAATGAGTCTTGCTGATCACCTTCTGGCTTTCTAGTTGATGGATCAGCTGATGGATGGGGACCAGGGAATCTCGGTTAGTGTGGTACTGCTGCCGGTGCACCGTCTTGGTGGCTATTGGCACTCGCTGCTCTTCAATCTTAAGCGACCCCACCACCGAGGGGTCCTCTGAGAGGCCGGGTAAGGTGGACAATTGCTCAACCTCCTCCAGGGCAGCTATACCAAAGGCCCACTGGTACCCTTTTGGGTCTTTAAAGTACCCTGTCCTGAGGTAGTCTATACCTAGGATGCATGGGGCATCTGGGCCAGTCACAATGGGGTGCTTATGCCAGTCCTTCCCAGTTAAGCTTACTTCAGCTTCTAATAGGGTCAGCTGTTGGGACCCCCCTGTCACTCCGGAGATGCAGATGGATTCGACCCCACTGTGGCTTGTTGGCATCAGGGTGCACTGTGCGCCAGTGTCTACCAAGGCCTTATATTCTTGTGGTTCTGATGTGCCAGGCCATCGGATCCACACCTTCCAGTAAATCCGATTATCCCTTTCCTCCACCTGGCTGGAGGCAGGGCCCCTCTAATCCTGCTCACCATCACTCGCTTGATCTAAGAGTGACTCCTGCAAGAATGACTTCCTGGTCCCCTCAAGAGGGTCAAGCATAGTGTTGGCCATTCTATTCTGTCTGGGGGATTTCCGACTGGACACTGGAGCTGCATCTCTCTTGGAAGACTCCCCTTTCATGGTGGTCTTCCCTTTCAGTTCCTGTACTCGTGCAGCTAGGGCGGAAGTGGGCTGTCCATGCCACCTTCTCATGTTTTCCCCATGGTCACGGAGGAAAAACCACAGGGTCCCCCGTGGTGTGTACCTTCTACTGCCCTTCTCTTGGGTGGGGAAACGCCTGCTTCTAATAGCTGAGACATTGGCCCGTATAGGTGGAACATAGGACATGTCCTGTTCCACTTTCTGGAGCCTCTGAGACAGTTCCTCTACAGCTGAAACCAAAGCATGTTGGGAGGAAGGGAGACTTCCCTCATATTGCGGAGCTGGGTAATCACTTCATCTACTGTCTGAGTCTGGGTGTCTCACCACCAGGACGCTACTGCTAATGCTTTGGAATGTCCCTCTGGTCCACTTTGCAGGAACTTCCGCCACATCAACTGTGTGCAAGGGGCCTGATCTGGATCCATTGGTGACCGCTCATCATTCAGATCACCATAGATCATATCAAACACAGCCATTTCCCTGAGGTTTTGAATGCCTTTCTCCATGTCGGTCCACTTGCCTAACCGACATAGAGCATCATCCTTGTAGGGGTACCTCTCCCTCACACCGAGCAGGAGTCGCCTCCAAAGGCTGAGTGTTTGAGCCTGTTTCCCTATTGCCTTGTCAATACCAGCCTGCTTGGCTAAAGGTCCCACCTGCTTGGCATCTCTGCCCTCCATTTCCAATCCAGCAGCTCCACTATCCCAGCACCGGAGCAGCCAGGTGCAAATTTGCTCACCCGAACTGCGGCTAAAATCCTTCTGCATATCTCGCAACTCACTGAGGGATAGAGATCGGATGGTTACCTCCGGCTCTTCCTCCTGCTCTCGTGATGGGCCTGGTTCATTATCACCCTGTACATTGCGAGGGGATGTTTTAGTATATTTGGTTTTCCATATCGGGGCAATTGATATTGGTACTGCCTGTCCCTCTGGCTCAGATGCTGTGCTGGTGGAGGCGACCGGCACTGGCGCTGCCTGTCCCCCTGGCCCAGCTGCTGTACCAGCAGGTTCACTTTCAGACCCTGCAGCTCTCTCTCCCCCTTGAGGGCAGTGATCAGTGTTAAGGGCGATGCGGTAAGCATGGGTAAGCCCCCAGCACATCGCAGCGAGTTGCATCTCCCGGGGTTTGTCAGATTGGCAGCACACCTTTTTCAAACACTCCACCAGTTTATCAGGACTCTGCACTTGTTCGGGAGTGAAATCCCAGAATGTTGGGGGTGACCACTGACTCAGGCACTTGCCCATCTTCTCCCACACACCTTGCCATTTATAACTATCTGCCCCCGGGGCAGGTTTCCGGGTGGTGCTATTGTTGGAGAAGTACCGCATGGCCCAAAACAAGATCTGGCAGGCATTTAGAAAGCACAGAGCCGCAAGCACAGTGGCCTGGGTGCTCCAGGGATAGCTGAAACTCTCAAAAGCCGAGAGAATCTCTTCCCCTGGCTCACCCACAGAGGGGGTGAGACCCTTAACAAAAGACCAGGCAGCAAACAGGTATCGGTTCACCCCCACAAGCAGCGAAACGAGCCCATTATAAGCAGACAGTAACCAATAGAGCAGAACAAGACCCTTGATACATTTTCCACCGAGAACAAACACCAGCACTAGGAGCACAGAGTGGATATGAGGATTAATCCAGCCCTACCACGCAAGCAAATTGCCCAGCATTGCAAACATTTCTTATCAAACAATGCAAATAAAAACAGAAAAAAAAATTACACCTAACAGATTGCTCTAACACACTTTCTCCTTTTGTCCTTATTTCAGTCTTCTCCAGCCCCATGTTGGAGCGCCGAAGTTGTAATGGTTTAATTCCTGCTGGGGTCTGAGACCAAGCGGACGCTGCCCCTCCCCCACAAAGGGAGTGAAATATAAAGCCCCAGTCTGAGATAAGGAAAGGTTTAATACAGCAGTGCAATAGCAACACAACAAACAGCAACAATAAGAATAACAGTGATAACAATGAACGGAGCAAAGTATATCTACCAATACAGGAGTGAGAGGAGCAGATGTATAAAACCATGCGCCCCGCCCTCCCGCGCCAGGATGTGACGTCCGCATGGTATCTGAATATCTGAATAACCCGGCTAGAGCTCCCCCCCCACTGCTGGGGAAACTTAACCCTATCCTGGTTAAACCAGGACAATAGCCCAACACAGCAATTGGAATGGGATGGAGAATAACAGAAACAACAATAATGGCTTGATAAATATGTTACATTGAAATGGTAACATCATAAATGTCACAGGGCCTTTGTACAAACCTGAACTCTCAAATTTCTCCAGTCTGGAGGCCAGTCATGGAGCTCTGAAGTCATCCTCTGAACAGAGCTGCACTCTCAAGTGTGACCCCTGTGGGTCTGCAGGCACGTGAGAGCATACATCACATGTTTTTTCGATGGGCCACTACTAGCACAGTCCCTATGTAAATCTTCAGAAGACTGTTCATTTGGACACTATCCTACTAAAGGTTAATGCAGTCAGAAGCCCTTCATTTTCTTACTGTGAGGGGAACCAGGAAAATTAGGACTGATTTATGAATTTATGGAGAAGGAAAATCAGTTGGAGTGCCATTAGATCTATTAATTAATGAGCCCTCAGAAGAAAATAGATGTGTCAGGACATTCCATTACTAATGAGAAAAAAATAAATAGGCAGAATGATTTGAAAGATTATCTTTCCCTCTTTTCCCTAACTTTTTTTCTCTTTATGGCAAAATTGTTATGTATTTGTTTTTGCTAGTAAAGAAAAAGGCAGTTGGAGGTGTATAGGAATAGGCTAGGTGAAGGTTTATAGTCTTGGTAAAAAGCAGATATTTTAGACTAAAAATTGGTCCAAAATTTTGTCCTGCTGCTAACAAACAGGAAAGGAGTGTGGAGAATGGGGTCACAGGTGGCAGTCTTGGCTGCAGGGACTGTAGGATGACAGAGTTCAGCATCCAGAGGAAATCTAGAGGAGTGAGGGCACTGGACTTCAGGAGAACAAGTTTCAGCTTGTTAAGAGACTTCATAGGCAAGGGGGGGAAAAAAACATCCTGCTCTTCTTGAAGACAGAATATTCACAGAAACCTGCTTGGCTAAGCAAGGAGTTTCATAATGAACTAATAGTGAAATGGAGGTGGAAACAAGAACAGAAAGGAGGAGTATAAAAGCATTGCTCAGGAACAAGAAGATGAAATCAGGATGGCCAATGCCAAAATTAACTAAAACTAGCAAGGCAATTCAAGGGGGATGGGAAGAACTGTGTAAGTTGGCTAGTGCTTACACTATCCCACAGAAGTGGGATATACTCAGACCTGGCCTGATGGGAATTGACTCAATGCACTGATGTAATTGCAAGATCGCTATCTTCTATCTTGAAAAATTATTCTTATTAGGGGCAGTCCCTGATGGCAGGGAGAAGGCTAATGGTATGTCTATCCTTATAAAAGGTAAGGAGAGGATCTGAGGAACTGCAGACAGTTGTATGGACAGAGAGGATATATATGAGGACACTGAGAAATCTGGCTGATGTCCATATGAGGCCACTCTAATTAATCTTTCAAAGATCACGGAGATCAAAGGAAGTCCCTGAACACTGGAGAAAGGCAAGTGTTGAACCCACCTTCAAAGGGGGCAAGAGTGATAATTTGAGGAACTATAGGCATGACAGCCTCACTTTACTCTCCGAGAAACTCATGGAGCAAGTCCTCCAAGGAAAAGAAGGAGAATGGGAATAGGCAGATTTAACAAAGGTAAATCATTCTTGACCAATCTGATTGCTTTCAATGACAAAAGACTGCCTATGATCCACCTCATGGATGAGAGGAAAGCAGAGGGGCTGAGATATATCATTACTTTGCTAAAACTTTACATAAAACTCTCCCACCACAGCCTCATTGATAAACTGAAGTACAGATTGGCCACACTCTTAGATGAGCTGACAATTGTCCACACTGCTGGTCTCACTGAGTAGTGATCAATGACTCAATGTCTGTTTGGCATCTGGTAACAAGTGGAGCATGACAGACATCAATACTTGGGCCAACAGAGTTCAATATCTTCATCAACTGCCTAGATGTTGAGAAAGTGTGATTCCTCAGCATAATTCTGAATGATTCAAAGCTAGGGGAGAAGCAGATGATAAATAAATAGTAGATCTTCATTTCAGTGAGACCTTGCTAAAATTAAAGATTAGATCATCAGGGAACCCTTGAAGTTCAGCAAGGAAAAGTGGAAAGATCTGCTTCAGGACAGAGCAGAACTGCCTATGCATTGGTACAGGCCAGGAAAAAACTGGCATCTCTGCTGAAAAGGACCTGGAGTAACAGTGGGTGCCCACACACATACGAGCCAAAAGTATGTTTTCATTGTGAATGAAGCAAACCACACACCGGGCTGCACTAGGAAAAGCACAGCCATCAGATCAAGGAGAGTTAGATCCCTTCTTGCTCAGTACTGGTGACGCCACACCAGGAATAATGTGTCTGGTTTGGGCCTTTGTTTTGCTATATTAAGGATACCAATTAAACTCAGACACCAGAGTGAAAAGAGTAGGCGTACTTTACTGGTGATAACCAAGTAATGTAACAGTGTAATACAGAGAACATGCAGTAAGAAGAAGCAGAATAGTGCACTTAAAGCAACAAACAGGAAAATACAGGGTAATGCATCAAATCATTACTACACGAGAGAGAGAGAGAATAGTAATTAAGAGAAATACATCACCACTTGCATATATTATCATCATCATCGAGATCCGCAGTCGCTGGGGAGCCCCGGTTACAGCGAGGATTTGGAGAGCCTGTCCCGGCAAGTGGGAAATCCTACGCGGTGCGTCCACCCATAGGTGAGGCATCCAAAGTCGCTGCAAACGGGCCCAGCCTTATATACCAGAGATCGACAAGCCAGAATAGCTGGCACCTTTGTTTTGAGCGGAAAGTTTCTGGTTTCATTCTCCTGTTGGATTCCACCCAAAGCCTGGCCAGCGCTCGGGGGGGGGAGACCAAGGGAGTTTCTAACAAGGCCAAATACTTGGGTTCTCAGCCTTGAACAAGGCTGCGAAAGGAAAGTTGAATACATTCTCTCCTCACTACTGATTATATTTTGTCTTTCACTAGCGAGTTTACATATTTTACTAATGACTACATGCTAAGTTAGCAGCTTCAGCTTGGGGCCTGTTGTTCAGGCTGCAGTATTTCAATGCTTTAGCACTTTTTACACCAGCATAAGTGGGTTGTTATAACTTAGTACAATACCTACTAGCACAATGGTTATCAGTTATAAAATATACAGGATTCATCTATAGGTCAACTCTGGCTTGGGCCTGTTGTCCAAGCTTTAGCACTTCAGCCTTCTAGTTCAAGTGGGATGCTGAGAAACTGGAGACAGTTCAGTTCAGTAACACTGAGGACTTATTCCAGGGAGATGCGGAGAAGGATTTTTCCCTCCTCGGTGATGCCTGCCTGGCCAGCAAAGACTCTTCAGATGCCTTATCAGAACAGTGAGCACACTAATGCTTAGCCTAATAGCTTGTTAAACCCTAACTATCTTTTGCTTATGTTAGCTACCAAAGGAGTGCTGTATACTTATAAGCTGTGTATAGCCTGCTTGCAGAGTGTCTTTGAGCCCAGTTAGATACCGGAACAAAAAGACTCAAATAAGGTGCTGTAGCAGAGTCCAGAAATTATTTGAGAGACTATGGCTTGTGACAAACTGTGTCCCTCTTGGTGAAAGGACCAAGAAGAATGGTTGAGTAATAAACTATGAACGCTATTTGAGAAAGGACAAAAAAGATTTCTGATGTCCAATCTAATTTTTTTCAGACTGCCTGCCCCTAGCTGTATGCATAACTTTGCTACAAGTGCAAAATAGCTATTCTTTCCATTACAACTACTGAAAAGCAGGCAAATTTCAAAATTTTTTATAAAGATCACAGAAATCAAATTCTTCAGCTTCCCCAGTGGAGTGAGTGGTAAAAGACATCCTAAATACCACAGCTTTCCCTCTCCCAGGACAGACAAGATTGTGTCACAAAGCTCTTTAGCTGACAAGCTTTGATGGTGTACTGGGTCTGACAGAGCCGGAATTCGTTTTCCCCTGTAGCAGCCCTCATGGTGCTGTGTTTTATGCTGGGAGCTGGCAGGGTGTTGATAGCACACTGGTGTTGTGGCTACTGCTGAGTAGTGCTTACACAGCACCAAGGCTCTTTCTGATATTTTCCCCCCCCACAGTGGGACGGGGTGGGCAAGATCTTGGGAGGGGACACAACCAGGACAGCTGACCCGAACCGACCAAAGGGATATTCCAGACCATATGACGTCTGCTCAGTATAAAGCTGGGAGAAAGGAGGAAGGGGGTGGGGTCACCCTTGGTCCTCCGAGGCAACCACTACGCGTATTGGAGCCCTGCTTCCTGAGAAGGCCCGACATCGCCTGTTCATGGGAAGTAGAGAATAAATCTGTTTCTTTTTTGTGCTTCTGCGTGTGGACCTTTGCTTCGCTTTGCTTATATTAAAACTGCTTTTGTTTTACCCACAAGGGTTTGGTTTTTTTTTTCCTATCTTATTTTCTTTCCTCTCTTTGCCCTGTTGAGAAAAAAAAGGGGGAAGGGGAGGGAAGTGATAGAGTGACTTGGTGGGTACCTGGCATTTAGCCAAGGTCAAACCACCACAGTTCTAAATGTAAGAATACTTGAAGTAAGACCTTGCTGTCTGTTAGTGAAGTTTGAAACAGTTTATAAAAAAAATGCTTGTGTGAATGTATTTCATAAGGGGACAATCTTTGTCTCTTCTAACCATTCTGACCTCTTGAATCCTCCAAGAGGTAACTGGAGTGGTCAGGGAGCTTAAAACTCCCTGAGTGAGATATCTAGCACAGGAACATCTTATTCAGAGCTGATCTGAAGGTCCTGAAGTTTACCTAAAAATATACATGTTATTCTATGAATAACAGTAGCTGCTGTTCTTCTTTTAGCTCAGATAAGAGACAAGATCCTCTTGTAGTTGATCTAGTTACGTTCATCACTGATACATTTGGCTTCAACTCTGCTTTACCAGCCTTACTTGCACACAGCCTATGAACATCAGTAAGGGAAGCTGCATGTACTTTCATGTACTTCCTTACAGACAAAGGTTTCAACAGGTCACAGGTATCACCTCCCTCATGGCTTCTTCTGAAGACACAAAATCTAGTATTAAAGTGCTTGTAAATAGCATAACTGGGAGATGGAGTAGATTGTAAACCACAGAGCATTACTGTCTAGTTGGAGAAATGTGAGGTTTGGAGAAACTACGTGGTGTCACACTTGATGCAGCTGAATATGCTGTTGCAAGGATCCTCACAACAGAAACTGCTGTCACTGTCTGGACAGGGATTGACCACCCTATTGGAAAAATTGGATATCCCAAGTCAGCATTGCTCTATGCCAAGATCCAAATAGATTATTTCTTTTAAAAAAAGCAAACACGCTTTTCATGAGTGTCTATGCAACACCTGTACCTTCATAATGAATCTTCATTCTGTATTTGCTGCATGTGCAGATCTATTGGCTGGTGGACAAACAGGAGATCCACCTGGCTTCACAACAAACCTACCATGTACTGGTGCTTCCTCTACTTCACAGCCTGAGATCAAAGATGTGAACACAGGGTGTCAAATTTTAACATCTTTGAACTTTATGACAGGTTTCAGCACAACAGAGTGAGATTTTTAAAAACATCTGCATGCTTACTAGTTTACTTGGCATGCATTTTCACAAATACCTTCTCACCAGCCATTTCTCACGGTGAAAACAGATTCTAGGGGTTATTACGTGAAATTTTCTACCAGTAAAGAAACCTCTCCACTTAAACTTGGTGCTCTCATTTTCTGATAGAATCTAGTCAAAAAAGACATGTTGATTATCTTCTGTCAATGAAAACTGCATTTCTAATAGCAATCATTTCAGCATTATAATATTTATATTATAATAAATTAAATGCAAGCTCTTGTGGCAAACTCTCAAAGTATCATTTTTCACGAGGATAGAGGAATGATGAAACTTCAATTTCATTCTGACTGTAGTATCTGACTCGGCCATCAATCATCACATCAACTTAGCAATGTTTTGCTGAGAACTCATTCATTGCAAGGGAAAGCTAAGTTGCACACCTTAAACATAAAAAAGCATTTTTCTGTGGCTTTTCCACAATAAAATGCATTCACAAATCACCTAGATTGCTGGCTATAACATGACAACTCATATTAGAATTCACTGTATGAAAAAGTGACTGATTTGGAAATATAGTCTATCAAATCCCTGCTTTCTGAAATGTGAGTAACATCTACAGGGATTTTACTTCATGTTTAATGACTTATCTGCTGGTATCAAATGCCTTGTTTTGGACAGGTGGCTCTGAACTCCATATGCAGATGGATTTCCATCTCATGCCATTATTGAAGTACTTGCTAAACATTGTGAAGGGAACCAAAATAAAGAAGAAAAATATACTGACTATGCAGTAACTATGATTTTTTGGAGATAGTCATAGATGTGGATTCTTCAGCTAAATCATATTGCAAGGACTTCTGGAGAAAAAAGCTGCAGAGCATTTGTTGTCATTCTGCCCTTAAGTCTTAAAGAAAGATTGGCAGAAGTGTGCAGGTACTCCTTGACACCAAAGCCATGACATATATATACTAGGAGTGATCTCTGTTTGCTCAAAGTATTTTGCCTAACTGTTGTCAACAAACTAAGCAAGTTTTTTCTCCTAGCTTTGCTGTAAATCCAAAATTTCTTGCCCAAAGTCAAATTGTGTATTCATTTTGTAGCACTGAACTTTACAGGTTACCAAAAACCTTGGAAAACATCTTCAAAGAAACCTCTCATGTTTTAAAAAGGAAAATCACTCTAAAAGTTATTAACATCTTACATTATTAGCTACCTTTAAAAATGCATGTCTTCAAGTCTGCATTTGAAAGCATTCAAACATGTACCTATTTTTTTCAGGAATAGGAGTCTATGGAAGGCACCAAGATTTCCACCCTTGACCAGATGAAAAGCTGCTTAAGCAATGAAGCTGACAGCTAAGGAGCTGATCACTAGCCAGAAAGCAAGCTGTAGAACAGTATTTGGAAATTTATGTTCTTCTAACAACTTTGCCTTTGATTGTACATATCTGCTGACACATTTGAGTGTATTTATCAGATGCTACAGACAAGTAGAGAATAAATAAGATTTGCAATATTTCTTTAAAAGAGCATGTATAAGCATGGAGCAGTGCTATAAACATGTTTCTTGTAATCCTCCCTGCTGAAGAGAATTATTCAGAGACAATTCCATATTTATGAGAAACATAATTTCTTTCTCCTTTCATTTCTTGCTCTAAGAACTTGGCTAACTTTATGGGAAGGGACTTTTCTCTCTCTCTCTTTCTGAGACAAACACACACATTTATATTTGTAGGTCACATCTTCTCTAGACTATATAACCTGATGATCTGGTTTATCTATATAAATTCAGCAGTATGTCACCAAAAAACAAACAGATGTATAGGACAAAAAAAAGAAATCCTTTGTGCATCTGCCTGTATTTTATAAATGAAACTGCCTGTCCAGATATCAGGAGCAAAACCTATCTTAACTCAGAGTCTAGACTTCACCCTGCTCCTGCACATGGCACAAAGAGCTCCATCACTGCTCCTGTAGCATCATGGCTTTCCTTACTGGTGCTTTGCCGTGACTCCTGCCAGCCTCCCCTGTGCTGGGGACACTAGTGGCCTCGTTTTTTCTCCCCTATCATACCTGCAACTTTGAGAGCGCGAGAGGAGCAACAGACGATCGTGAAGCATTAAGTGCAGTATAATTACACCACGCAGTAGCATTGTGATAAACAATACTGGTTGCATTAACATTTTGACCTTGGTGAGCAGTCTTGTTATAAGAGTAATTGAAAAATACACAAGCATCCATCATAACAGATCCTAATAATTCTAGCTCCTGGGGTTCCTGGGTAACTTGCGGGAGGTGTGCATACACACCATCCCAGTTTTTTGTACAATTTTCTGGAGAGCCACAGAGATTCGGGAACTGCAGTGGGTTCGGCCATGTATCCACAGGTATTCCTGCCAAGCATGTAGAGAATGGATTTTCAGGGTTTACGGTGGTGAGACACATGGTGGCCTGATGTGTCATGTTTGCTAGAGTGACCCAAACATTTTGTTTTGGTTGTGAGACCACCCATCCTTCACCCTGAGGCAGGTTCCAATACAGGCCGAACACACCGAGCAGGAATCCAGCGAGAGCCGGCATCTGTGAAAACACAAACATAACCCTTGCTCCAAGTTAATATCTCATTTGGTTTCTGTTTCATCTTTCTTAACTTCCTTTTCCAGGGTCGCACCCATCGACTCGGAACCCATCTAGTGCCGGTATCGGTAATAACGCAGGCATAGCCTCGACCCGTCATTGTTAGTTCCACAGGTCCTTTCCACTCTCCTGTAGCAACATCTTTGTACTGAGCAAAAGCACCATCTCCACACCGGCTTATACCAGATTTCAGACCCAAACTATGTATTACTACTGGTGGTTCCTCCCTATCACCTGTGAGCCGTAAGTAATTTAACACATAAACCGTTTTTGCAAGTGGTTCTGCATCAGCCAAGCTCTCTCCCCCTTTTTGTTTTTGCAAAAGCGCTTTTAAAGTTTTGATGTGCTCTCTCCACTATGGCTTGCCCCGTGGGGGAATGTGGTATACCTGGGATGTGACGTATACCCCAGAGTTGACAAAAAAAAGAGCAAATTTTTGAGAGGTATAGGCTGGTCCATTATCAGTTTCATGGGTCAATTGAACTAATTCCCCATATTCCCTGGCACATTCCGCCCTACCGCAGCGGTAACTTCTCACAGCTTAGTACTTTTCCACAGTTCAGTGTTGCAGCTGTCTGCTGTTTTTGCCTGCCACCTTGGCACAGCTCAGGAGTTTCTTATCTATCTTCCAAGGCCTGTTCTTCATCAAAGCCTAGCTATTGCTCAGAGGCTGTGTAAGGCTGACAGGCCAATGCCTCCCACATCTCCCCTTTCTTTGTTTTGCAGCTGCACCTGCGAGACTTGTTTCAAGGCTTTATCAATTAAGGGTTAGGCAAACTTCAAAAAACACAGTATAGTCAAAAATGTACCACAGAAGGCTAGAAACAATAGAGCAGTTACAGTTACTAGTTAAAAAGAGAAGGCTAATTTCACTATTACTAATTTTCACTACTTTAAGGGATATGACTAAATATTACAAAAATAAACAGTAAGGAAGATACAGAATAGCACACTTACTTAATGGGGTACTAACATTCAGATCCGCAATTGCTGGGGAACCCTGGATGCAGCGAGGATTTAGAGTGCCCTTCCTCACAAACCGGAAATCCTACGCGATGCGTCCATCCGTAGGTGAGGCATCCAACATCGCTGCAAGCAGGTCCAGCCTCATTTATCTAAATCAACAGGCCAAAATAACTGGCAATTTTCTTTGAGCGGAAACATCTGATCTCATCCTCCTGTTGGGTTCCACCCAGAGCCTGGCCACCACTCAAGGGGGAAAACCAAGGGAGTTTCTAATAAGGTTAAACACTTGAGTTCTTAATTCTTAATATTGCTAAACAAAGAAAGTTGAATACACACATTCTTATAGCATTTCATCCTTATTAATAACTACATTTTGTCTAAGCTACATCTTTCACTAGTGACTAGTAAGCCTATATATTTCATCAAGGAGTTGCAATTACTGTTAGCATTTTCTCTTAAAAGAGTTGGCAACTGTAGTGTGATTAAGGACAGAGATAGTGTATTTTGTCCTATTGCAGTAGCAAGCATTACCCATCCATTCTGCTTAAATGATCAGTCGAAGAGACCACAAACTGTCGGCACAGGGGCACCCACAGCTGGCTCCTGAGTGTCCACCAAAAGCTGCCTCTCACGCCTCAGGTATGGTCGCACACACCTTGCCGGTAACCACCGGGGACCGTGACCTGTGGAGACACAAGCATAACCTCTTCCCCGGGTTATTAAACGATATGGTCCTTCCCAGTCAGCACTTTCCAGGTTTTTTGCTAACACTTGAGCCTTGCCCTGCACTTCTTGTTGATCTGGTATCTGCGACGAGAAGTGATGCAATACTGATGGCACCTATTTTAACGATCCAAATGCAGCAAAGCGAGTGACGTCAGATTGCCATAATTCTGAGGAGGTGACTCCCCGAGGGTTGACACCACTGGCTGTTGAAGAGAGGGAGTCCTTCTGGTATTCAGGGCAAGTGGCAATGATGTCTTTAGCCTGACGCCTTGATAAAGAAAACTGGTTTTGTATTGCCCTGGCATTTTGGTGGAAAAAATGCATGTGAAAGCCGTGCTTGCTCAAAGACATTTGTATTAGCCACTGTAACATGTGCATAGTAACCAGAACAATGATACACACAGGTTCCTGACCAGCAAGTAATAGTAGGCGCTGCCTAACTTTCATGATCAGATTGGCAAATATTTCTGGATGAGTAGTGACCGTCTTGTGCATTTGGTGTGACAAAACAAAATCCATTCACCAATAACAAGAGGGTCACTAAGTGTTTCATCCTACTGAAACAGCAGAGCATAGGGCTGCCCTGGAGGATTAAATAATACCAGTTGATACAGATGGCCGGGCACACATCGCGATGCTTGTCTTTCTGAGATGGCATTAGCTACCCGGTGGAGATCTTGTTTCGCTTTCTCTGTAACTACTCTGGGTGATGTCAGTGAAGGATCTCTTCGCAAAATATCAAACAAGCTATGCAGATCATCATTAGTTAGGCCCAACAACAGCTTTATCCAATTTATGGCTCCCAACACATTTCTGTAAATCATTTGAAGTCTTAACATCAGTTTTAAGTTTAACCTGTTGCGGGACAATGGTCTGTTCACAAATTCTCCACCCCAGGTACTGCCACGGTGATGATCGCTGTACCTTTTCAGGTGCTATTTGTCACCTCATTTGAGATACTGAGTCTTTGGGTAAAGCAAGAGGCTTTTCCATGATCTCCTGTGTTTCTGCTGCTATAAGGATGTCATCCATATAATGATAGATAACAGCCTGGGGGACCTGCATTCTAACAGGGCTCAAAGCCTTTGCAACAAACCACTGACGCATCGTGGGACTATTTTTCATGCCTTGTGGCAAAACAACCCAGTGGTACTGTCTTGCAGGTTCACTAACATTAATACTGGGAACAGAAAAGGCAAATTTATGTGCATCATCTGGATGCAAGGGAATGGGGAAAAAAAAAAAATCAATCCTTCAGATCAATTATTGCAAGATGCCAGTTTCAGGGAATCATTGTTGGGGAGGGCATTCCTGGCTGTAACGTACCCATATCCTCCGTGGCATCATTAATGTGTCGGAGATCATGTAAAAGTCACCATTTACCACTTTTCTTTAAAATAACGAACACCAGGGAGTTCCAAGGACTGGTGGTAGGTACAATATGTCCTGCACTTAATTGTTCCTGAATTAAATCATTAAGGTGGCACAACTGTTCCATTGGCAAGGGCCACTGACCCACCCACACAGGTGATTCTGTTTTCCAGGTTAGTTTCAGGGTGGGTTTAGGGGTGGGCTGTGCTGCAGTGGCCATTAAGACAAATTTGATCCAATTTGAGTTCCCCATCGAGCCGTACAGTCACGACCCCATGATGTAATAGGGGTTTCCAATATAAATGGATGAATATTTGCTACCCAGTTTTCTGGGCCCCTTATATGAATGAGATCTTTGCTGAAAAGCACTCGAGTTACCCGAGCTAACGGCCAATCTGCTCACAGATATTACAGTCACATCCGCAGCAGTATCTAAAATGCCTGTCAGTTCAACAGATTCTTCTGCTTTGGTGAGGGCACATTTTACCAGAGGTCGACCTTGTGTCGCTGTCTGAGCCCAAAATATTTGAGGAGTACCTGCTGATCCAAATCCTGAGTCACCCCGGCTTCTCGGCATACTATTAGGGGGAGCCGCAGTAAAATAAACAAGCTGAGCAATTTTTGACCCTTTTGTTACTGAACACGGGGGTCCAGGGGTCCAGGCCATAATTCTGATTTCCCCTTCATAATTGGCATCTATGACCCCTGGTAAAACGAACAACCGCATTCAAGACAACAATTAACACAGAATTACTGCCTCCGCTAGAGGAGATATTTCACCTATGACACTTCAAACACTGAGCCCAAACAAACAGGCAGCACCGATGACCCAGTGGGCACTAGGACGCTCTGTCAGAGAACTCCGCACTCCGCAGCTGCCGCTGGGCTGCGTCTCCCACACGGAAAACAATCACACAAAGAGGCCTCTTACACTTATTGCTCACACAACATAAAATGACAAACGCTGCAAACATCAAAACACTGTTAAGAATATATAAAGCCATTGCTTATTGAATATGTGGTGTTGGCAGACAAGGGGCGCTGCACTCCAGTGTCAGTAGCTTCTGTAAAAACTGCCGCTTTTGGCGGGGGGGTGGGGGGGGCCGAGAGCGCGGTGCCGGGCTCGGCCGCCGGCGGGTAAGAGACTTAAGACTTTCTTAGTTTTCTCATTAGCATTATCATAAGCAAGCATAGCAAGAAATTTAACTTTCATTTCATCATTTACGTCAGGATTACCATTAATAGCAGCATGTAGTCTATCAATAAATTTTGGACAGGGCTCCGTGGGTCCCTGTCTTATTCCTGTAAATGCTGGTGCCGCCTTTTCATCATGTACAGCTAAAACCGGTTTTAGGGCTAATTCTTGGGTTAAGCGTTAACACTTCCGGTTGAAACCCTGCTTGCCAATCCGGGTTGGCAAAAGGGCCTGTGCCCATCAGCATCTGAGCTTGCACCCCATGTAGAGGATCTCCTTGCTGACGGGGTGTGGCTGCCGCAGCCTCGCAGGCCACTTGCCAACGTTGGAAAAATTGCAATTGTTGGGAAGCTGTTAGTAAGGTTTGTATAATCATGCGCACGTCATACGGAGTGAATAATTGTGCTGTAAGAATCTGCTGAATTACTGAATTAGTATATGGTGATTTTAACCCATATTGTGTTACGGCTAATTTGGCCTCCTTAATCACTTTCCAGTCTCAGGCCTCCCACTCCTTGCCTTGTGGGGTTACTGTTACCGGGAACGCCATTGGTCCCAGCTCGTTAAACTGCCCCTCAATTATCGCATCCCGAGTAACTCCCCGCCATCGATGTGCCGGATTACCATTACCACCCGCGCCTCCCAGTGCCCCCCCTCCCATTTGAGCCGACGATGGCAGCGGCCCGATCGCCACCGTTTCCCCCTGACCGCCCCCCCCAGTGTCGGGAAAAAAGGGGTTAATCGGAAGAGGGGGCGGCGGCGGTGCCGGAGGAATAGGCTGAGCCGCTTGCTGCATTCGGATCTCAAGTTGCTCTAGTTTTCTCGTTAGCTCTCGCAAGCGTGGATCTTGTAAACCATCACGAGATTGTTCCTGCACCGGTCGGGGTGACGGGGGCGAGGACGGGGGGCAGGGCTGGGTCGGCGCCTTCCTCTGGCGAGGGGGCGGGCGGGGGGCGGCGGGAGCGGGGCGGGGCGGGGCACTCCGGGGATTGGTCCTTTGAGCTTGAGGGGGGGACTCAAGCGGTGGTGAATCTGTTGACTTTTGCTCTTGCCTTCCCTGCCGCACGGGTGCTGCGCGTGCAGCGTCCCCGTCCCTCCTTTTAGGAGCCGCCTTGGGGAACAGGGATCCCGCGAACGTCCCAGCAGTGGCGGAATCCTGAGCGCCAGCGCGTTCGGCCTCTGCTGACCAGGCAGCGAAAGCGGAGGCGGGGGTCTGCCGTTCCGCTTTCAGTTCTGTCAGAGTGTCTAGGACCAATCTCCACACGGTGGAGAGTTTCCTACTGTCTTTAGAACCTGAACTAATGTCGTCCCACAGTGCCGCGCCGATCTTTTCCCAAGTAGCTGCTTCAAAGGCTGAGGGGATTAGTCCGTGCTGCCGAGCCCACAACAGCACCCTCCTCAGGTTCCCCTCATCATAAGATACTCCTCTCTTAGAGAGTATATGTTGGAGGAGCTTAACCACTGCCGCTTCTTCTTTACCCATCGTGGACCCCATCTCCTCCCCAGCCGCTCACCTGATCAGGGCGAGATTCCCGACGATTGCGCGCGCGTCTTCCCAGGCGCCGGGGCAGCGCCTGCTACGGCTGCTTCTGCCCCCTCTGGGCCGTCTTCTCTTGCTCGGGAGGGCACCGACGGGAGGGTCCCGATTCCTCAGTATTCAAGTCCCACATAGTTTCAATAAGGCTCCTTCACATCCCTGTTTGGGCGCCACTTGCTGGCGCGGAAGTCTCGGACACAACTTAGACGACCAATGTGATCAAGTTGATGCCCCTTTATTAAAGGCTACACAGCAGTTTATACTCTATCACAAGCTTCACGCACCGCTATCTTATTGCTAATAGGCTAAAGCTACTTGTTCACGCACCCTTCTGCCCTCTATGATTGGTCCCGGTGTGGTGTCCATGCGCTGCTCTCCCACTAGGTAGGCATCCTGTTTTCAACAGTCCAACTTCTTTATCTTTTGGCCAGGAATGTAGTCTCTCAGTCTGTCTTGGCCTTGCTTATGTCCTTGAACACAGCTGCAGCTTGTTGTTACAGTGAGGCCCCTTGGTCTGGATCACTCATAACATGTTCGTTGTTCTCCAGCGATTCCACAAGCGCCGGTTACAGCGAGGATTTGGAGACCCTTTCCCTGCAAGTGGGAAATCCTACGCGGTGCGTCCACCCGTAGGTGAGGCTTCCAAAGTCGCTGTGAGCGGGCCCAGCCTTATATACCTAAAAATCAGTAAGCCAGAATAGCTGGCACCTTTGTTTTAAGCGGAAATATCTGGTTTCCATCTCACATTAGGTTCCCCCAGAGCCTGGCCAGGGCTTAAGGGAGAAGCTAAGGGAGTTTCCCTCCTTATCCAGTTAATTTATGAGCAAGGTCACAAGGCCAGACAACTGTTTCTGTGGCCCTGTTACCTTGCTCACACATAAAGAAATATAAGGATACATTCAAGATAGACATGTTTTATGATGTTTAAGCTACGTCTTCTATGCATATTTCACTAATGACTACATACAGAGTTAGCAGTTTCAGTTCAGGGCCTGTTGCTCAGGCTTCAGTACTCCCACCTTTTACACCAGAATAGTTGGTTTGCTATAACTTAGTATAATACCTATTAGCACAATGGTTATCAGTTATAAAATGTACAGGATTCATCTATAGGTCAACTCTGGCTTGGGCCTATTGTCCAAGCCTTAGCACTTCATTTGGTCCTTTGACCTATAGGTGAATCATGGCTCTCAAACCATCTCTATGGTTAGTGACATTAGTTTTCGTTCATCAGTTGATGATGTTTTGTCAGGCGTGTCCCGATCCAATATCAGGGAGGGTTCTTAAATGATCTCAGTAGTGATCTTAAGACACAGATGAGGTTAGATGCCATACAACCTTGTAAACTCTATTTCCTGTAACAAGCAATAATAGCGATAGGACAGAGGGAAGAAGAAAGAAAAAGTCAGAATACCTAAGCAAGCAAACAGAAGAGATGCAGCAAAATCAGTTACCACCACGAATCCAGTGATGTCCTGTTGGTTCAGTCTCTCCTGAAATCTCAGCTCTGAGCCCTGAGAGAGGAGTACGCAGTCTTTTTATTGTCCAAGTCCCCACAATTTCTCCAAAGAGTCCGCCCATTTCCACGGAGCTCATTGTCATACGTGCCGCCCCCTGTTCCTCCAGGTGCGCATGTCCAGGTATTCACAGTGGTCGTGCTGGAGGGGGGGGTGTCGGCCTGCGGCGTCTTCAGCTTCCGCACGCCTTCCTCACCCTGATTTCTTCTCCACCTGGCTCGTGCGCAAGCGCAGCTTGGCAGGCACTGCCAAGGATGATGTCGTTCTGGCTTCAGGCAGATATGGTGGTTTCTTCGGGGACAATTCGTCTCCTTCAGAGCGTACTCCTTCACGGGACAGGATGTTGAGGTCAGGTAGTGGTAGTGGTGTAGCAGCAATGTCGAGGCAATACAGTCTCTCACACCGCCCCATGGCTTGACATTGCTGTCCTCGTGGTGGCACAAAGGATAGAGATATAAAGAGAGAGAGAAAGAAAGGCCAGAAATAGCGTGCAACATGACAACTAACGATATTTCTGACTAACATATAATTAATAACATCTTTAACGGATATATACATTTTTCATTAATAAACATGTAAGTAACAATATCTTTAACAAATATGAATATCTGCAGTTAACAAGCATATAGCTAACAACATCTCTAACAAACATGTCATGCTCAAAAGTAACTAACTCTAGAAAACCAAAACATTCTACAAACTGATTTTAAGGTTGTGAGGAATCAGTAGAAGAACATGACGGCAATTTACATGGTGGACATTTACAAGGACAAAAAAGATATATTAGAAGAGCAATTAAGATAATAGATGACAAAGTTAAGGCTATAAAGTGAATTGGAATCACCACTAACATATTATCCATTATTTTTCCGTAGTTCTGGCAATATACCACTGAGCGTTGGCGGCCCTGGCAGTCCACGCGGTCTGTTGCCCTGGTCTGCCGAAGTTTGGGTCAGCATACGCAGCAGGAAAATCGCTTTCCACGCCCCTTTATCCTAAAGCGCATGTGTCATCTGGGCCTAGAAACTTCTATCCCAGATTTAAACAAAGGTAAATGAGCAATAACACTACAAATAACAAATAAAACAATATTAACACTGACAATGGTTAACAACATCCTAACCAAACATATAATAAAGGTAACAGTGACAATAACAATGTCAATTAACAATATTTTAACCAAACATATTTAACCAAAATGTGTCCCAGGCCAGGCCTAAGGATGTGTTCCCGGTCCTTGGGGACTGGGGTGAGAAGGTGGTTGTCTACATGAACAAGATGGTTTATATGGATACTTACAAGACCAACACATACATATCACAAGGGAAAATATTCTGGTTTTTGCTGTCAATTGTGGAGCTGAAGATGGTCTGGCTCACTGGAGTTGGGGTCTGCCTACACAGCAGGAAAATGGATTTCCATGCCCCCAGCCCAGAGTGCATGTGTGGTTTAGGCCTTGGTACCTCCGTCTCGCCTTCATGGGCTCAGTAATGACCTTTTAAAGGCCAGGCCCCATTAGCAAAGGGACCTTCCCCTGATTTGGTGTCTGTTGTTTGCTCATAATACTGGCAACAGAATGACCTAAACCCACAAATCCGTTTTCCTCCCATTCTTGGTTAACACTTAGGAAGCCGGAGCTTCCCCCAGAACCAAGGGAGAGGGGAACAGTCACCCAAAGCAATTTTTGCAATGATAGACAATACATCTTAGAAATATTAATAAGACAATGAACATCAACACTGTATAAAAAAAAAAAAAAAATTATATAAGGATCCCCCGTCGTGACTCAGGATATCTTTCTCCGGGGGGGTTTACCTGCAAGAAAAAGGAAAGAAAAGCTTCTCGGTTCATTTTGAGAACCGGAAGTGGGTTATAATTAGAAAGATGGGATAATCCACCTTGTATTAATTTCGTGCTCCTTTCCATGAGCATCTTTGGCTTTCCAGGTGTACTTGTTTATTGGGGTATCCAATACCACTGGTACTGCTCCCACCATGGGGAGTTCGACTAAGACAGGTTGTCCTGGCAAAGGAGATGGATTTCTGGGGTGGTCAGGGCCATGTGGGGCTGGCTTGATTCCCGCAATGTCACTGAATTCCCAGAAACTTCACTGTCTCAGACGGTCCTTGGATTTTTGCAGAGTTAATTTCCCAACCCTTCTGTTTCATATGATCTCCCACTAATTCAAGAACTTGTTGTATTTTCTCCTCATCATTTCCTTGAATCAAAATATCATCTATATAGTGGCTTAATTGTGTGTGAGGAGGCAGCTGTATTTCATCTAAGTGTTCAGCTACAATTCTATAACAGATAGTGGGGCTGTGCAACCATCCTTGTGAAAGCAAATGCTTTTCTGCAATTGGGATAGTAAAAAATGCACTAGTTAAATCTATTACAGCGTACCAAGTTCCTGGATGTTTCTGAACTTCTTCTATTAAAGTGACAGTGTCTGGCACAGCTGCTGCAAGCGGTGCAGTATGTTTGTTTACTTCTCTAAAATCCACTGTCATTCTCTAGGATCCATCACTTTTCTTGACAGGCCACATCGGACTGCCACCTCAAAACTTCTACATCTAATAAATCTCTAATTGTCTATGATATCTCTTCATGTGCTCCCAGAATTCTATATTGCCTCATTGTAACTAACTTAGTTGCAGCCAGGATCTGCTCAGGAGGCATTTTTTTACTTTGCTGACCGTAACAGGTCTGGTACTAATACAGGGTTTAACTCCAAATCGATACTGACTATCAGAAAGATTTAAAGTTAGTCTTTTTAGAATGTCTATAATGATTTTATATTCAGGAATGGGGACAATCATGACTGAATATAATAATTTTTGGAGGTTTCCTGTTTTCATTTCCATTTGTGTTTGTACAGCTTTAATTTATTTTCCTCCCAAACCTGTAATAATTACAGGTTGTCCTTTAAATTTCCTGGGATTCCCATATATTCAGGAGGTCTCCGCTCCAGTGTCAATTAGGGTATTTACAGTTTGTGGGGACTGGTTGTTCTAAATAAAAAACAAACAAACAATAACAAAAGGAAAAAAAAAAACAAACCAAAACAAAAAAAAACCCCAAAACTTTAAGTTCTACATGGGGCCATCGGTCCTTCTGCACCCACTGCCCTGGAGCTTGGCCATTAATTCATATGTGCTGATTATAATATTGATTCCCCTCCCTTGCCTCCTGCAAAGGGTACAAGTCAGAAAATGCTGCCCAATCCTCTTTCACCCCCGGAACCGGTGATCCACTCACGGGGGGCCCTCCGTGGGCAGATGGAGGGTCCCGTTGAGGTTCGAGAAGGGGTGCCGTAGGCTGAGTTGTCCCTGGATTCTTAGTTTTAGCACTCTGCACTCTCTTGCTAGGTTTATTCAGCCCTCTCTGTGTATATATTCGCCACGGCTCGTTAGTTGGAACACCATAAATTTTTTCATGAGACATGCTGTCTTTTAACAAAGCCGTAAACATTTCCTTACGAGAAATCCTGTTTTCACTGCCTTTAGGGCTGTCTCGAGTATCTCGATTCCCTGCACTCCCTCGGGGGCCCCACCCTTCAAGGTCACGTAACTGTTGCACTTTTTCTATTACTTCATCGAGGGGATCCCCCATTTCATTAATGCAAAGGGGCATGATTACATTTTTATATGCCAATGGAACGGTTTTAATCACTCTGTTTCTCATAGTGACCGACAAAGGATGCCACACCATAAAGTCAGCGTCTCCTACAAAAATAGCTGCTTTCATCCCTTCCTCTTTCATTCGCTGTATACAATCTCGCAAAGTATACCACTGCCGGTCAGATGCCAGCCAATCATTCTCTGTAGGATATTTGGTATTACATCCCAGAGCAGCCAGTGTTAACAAATTAATATCCTGAGTGTTGTTTCGAAATGCATCCTGCACAGAAGCATTTGAACTTAAAATCAAAAACCTTTTAGAATCTCCTGTGTCTAGGGTTACCCCTGCCACTCCCTGATCCTGCAAACGCACCATCCAAGAGAGCAAGGATTCCCCCGGTCTCTGCTTAAATCTTTCAATTATATCATTTACTTCATACTGTGTATGATCCTCTATCACATCCTTCCTCACAGCTTGCCCACTATTAGGATCTCTACCACGATCCCACTGCACACCCGCTTCTGCAATCACCGCATGCACTTTCTTACAGTTTCTCCTTTTCCTATAATTATATTGTGCTACTCGCACCGCAGCTTTCTCCGCCACTGTCTGATAAGTATCCAGCTTATCAGCAAACACCTTATTCTGGCATTGCAACATCACTATTTGACTCTGTAAATCACAT
Organism: Strix aluco; assembly: GCF_031877795.1. Classification (NCBI taxonomy): domain Eukaryota; kingdom Metazoa; phylum Chordata; class Aves; order Strigiformes; family Strigidae; genus Strix; species Strix aluco. The sequence goes on from NC_133970.1 coordinate 39,721,772, forward strand.
CTCTGTCGCTCCATCTGGGAGCGCTCTAACAACAGCCTCTCTTCACTCTGGTGGTGTTTTCTACATGCAGTTAACAAAATCCACCCTCGTTTACGTGAATTTGTAGTTTCTTTTCCTTTTTCAATAGGTACTTTTTCATACAATTTAAAACATCCAATGGTCACTTTAAATAATGGCATTTTTGTCGAATCCCACTTCTGACACCAATTTATGTTTTGCTGATCAGGGATATCAATTAAACTCAGACACCAGAGTGAAAAGAGCAGGTGTATTTACTAGAAATAACTAAATAATATAACAGAATAATACAGAAAACATACAGTAAGAAAAGACAGAACAGTGCACTTAAACAAATAGGAAAATACAGGGTAATGCATCAAATCATTACTACCTGAGAGAGAGAATAGTGATTAAGAAAGATCCATCACCACTTGCACACGTTACCATCATCCAGATCCGCAGTCGCTGGGCAGCCCCGGTTACAGCGAGGATTTGGAGAGCCTGTCCCGGCAAGTGGGAAATCCTACGCGGTGCGTCCACCCGTAGGTGAGGCTTCCAAAGTCGCTGTGAGCGGGCCCAGCCTTATATACCTAAAAATCAGTAAGCCAGAATAGCTGGCACCTTTGTTTTAAGCGGAAACATCTGGTTTTCATCTCACATTAGGTTCCCCCCAGAGCCTGGCCAGGGCTTAAGGGAGAAGCTAAGGGAGTTTCCCTGCTGGTCTAATTAATTTATGAGCAAGGTCACAAGGTCAGACAACTGTTTCTGTGGCCTTGTTATCTTGCTCACACATAAAGAAATATAAGGATACATTCAAGATAGACATGTTTTATGATGTTTAAGCTACATCTTCTATGCATATTTCACTAATGACTACATACAGAGTTAGCAGTTTCAGTTCAGGGCCTGTTGCTCAGGCTTCAGTATTCCCACCTTTTACATCAGAATAGTTGGTTTGCTATAACTTAGTATAATACCTATTAGCACAATGGTTATCAGTTATAAAATGTACAGGATTCATCTATAGGTCAACTCTGGCTTGGGCTTATTGTCCAAGCCTTAGCACTTCACACAGTCCCTTACAACGGCGAGTTTGTATGATAGTTTGCATGTTTTGTTCTAATAGTTAAATAAAGAATTTTAAAATGTATAAGAGTTTACCATAAAGACATTTAACGGGTTATGAGAAAAATCTGAAACATGACAGCTGTTCAGGATTTCTAGTCTTTGTCTATTTTCTCAGGAAACCCAAACCAAATATTTGTATTATGAGATCTGTTTTCCCAAAGTGCAATCTACACTTTTGCCAACAGATGGAAGTAGATTCAAGCAAATAGTGGACTGCTGGTTTTAGCAGTTTTCAGGGCAATAAGACATACTTCACAGAACTGCAAAAAGATGATAAAATAGTATCTTCAGGATGTGAGGGAGACATTTCCTTACCAAACTCTTAACAGGCTGTGTATATATAATTCACAGTATGTGACTTCTTTTTTTAATAATATTATAATTTTAAAATGTGTTATTGTTTTGTGTGTCTAAGGACCCTACTGATTTTTGGACCACATCATAAAAAGCAGACCTTGTTCCTAAAAGCAATCAAATCCAAACAGGCAAGACAGGGGAAAAGGAGGAAAAGGAAGAGAATTTCAGCCTTCTGATAAGTGTGGGGAAGATAGGTCTCAGAGAGGAAACATGAAAACCAATATTTCATACATATCTTCAACATAGTCAGTTTTTTGACCTAAGTTTCCTGAATTGTGTCCCATAAGCCATGATGTCACCCATTCCCCAGTCATCATATAGACCAGTATTAAGGAGGAAGAAAGCTCAGAAGTCTCCAACTCCAAATAAAAAGATCATTCATAGGCACAGAAGAGCCATCAAGATCATCCTGTCTGACTTCCTCTAACAATGTCCAGAAAGGAAGTGACCTTGAGTTAAAAGCTTTTAATGATAGCAAAATAAACCATTTATCTTATTTTCAAGTGAATACACTTGCTGGTACATATCTTTGATTGTAATGATTACTGTCTAGTCCAAATGAAAGTTTTGGGGAACATATGTTTATAAATAGTTTCTATTAAGAGAAGACTCATCTTAAGCTCAGATGCATCTTTAAAGATAAATAAATGTTTTGGCTAGGCACAGAGCAGAATGCCATAGCCTTCAATAGATTAATCTGTCCTACTTTTTAAGTCTTGGGTCAATGTCTAGTCCCATTTCCAACATAGCTGTCCTAAAATTTGAAGCACTCTCCTATGGTGCCTGTATTTCTCCACTGACTACAGAGACAGAGCAGTCAGATGCACAGCTAACTTAGGCGCCTCAGATATCTGGTAGGATGGGCTTGGGCCACAAGGATGTAGTCTTGACTAGTGAATTGATAAAGAATATATCAGAATGTATCTCAGGAATGATTTCACTTGAAAGTCACTTATATAGTTAATGTTGTCTAAAAAACTGGAATTTCTAAACATGACCAAAGAGTAGAAATTTCAGGCCTGTGTTATCCAATACATTCTTAACTATTAAATTCCTTTGTGAAATTATATAGTTAAATTCCTAACAAAATTTTTGACAAATCCAACATAGTCCCTCAAAACATATTGATTTAATTGAAACAATTTCTGGTGAAAATATTCCCCTGTCAGAAATTAGTCAAGTACCTGTTATACCTACATGAAAGAACTTATGCCAGTATTGGATTACAGTAATGCTTTAGAAATGTATACCAACATTGACCAGTTTCTAACGAGAAATAGTGAAATCAGTCATGTAACTGGAACATCATGAAGCTGTGTAGTAGGTCGGTCACCTCTTTAAGGAAGTGGTCAGCACATTAGTATTGTCTCCTTCACTCTTTCAGGAAAACACTTGTGAGGCTAATGGCCAGAAGTGGACAAACATGTAGAAAGGTAAGGTCATCATCATGGACCATTGCCCTTTTTTACTCCTATCTTTGAGCAGGAATACCAGTGTGTAGCAGTGAAGTGCTAAGGCTTGGACAATAAGCCCAAGCCAGAGTTGACCTATAGATGAATCCTGTACATTTTATAACTGATAACCATTGTGCTAATAGGTATTATACTAAGTTATAGCAAACCAACTATTCTGATGTAAAAGGTGGGAATACTGAAGCCTGAGCAACAGGCCCTGAACTGAAACTGCTAACTCCGTATGTAGTCATTAGTGAAATATGCATAGAAGACGTAGCTTAAACATCATAAAACATGTCTATCTTGAATGTATCCTTATCTTTCTTTATGTGTGAGCAAGATAACAAGGCCACAGAAACAGTTGTCTGACCTTGTGACCTTGCTCATAAATTAACTAGACCAGCAGGGAAACTCCCTTAGCTTCTCCCTTAAGCCCTGGCCAGGCTCTGGGGGGAACCTAACGTGAGATGAAAACCAGATGTTTCCGCTTAAAACAAAGGTGCCAGCTATTCTGGCTTACTGATTTTTAGGTATATAAGGCTGGGCCCGCTCACAGCGACTTTGGAAGCCTCACCTACGGGTGGACGCACCGCGTAAGATTTCCCACTTGCCGGGACAGGCTCTCCAAATCCTCGCTGTAACCGGGGCTGCCCAGCGACTGCGGATCTGGATGATGGTAACGTATGCAAGTGGTGATGGATCTTTCTTAATCACTATTCTCTCTCTCAGGTAGTAATGATTTGATGCATTACCCTGTATTTTCCTATCTGTTTAAGTGCACTGTTCTGTCTTTTCTTACTGTATGTTTTCTGTATTATTCTGTTATATTATTTAGTTATTTCTAGTAAAATACACCTGCTCTTTTCACTCTGGTGTCTGAGTTTAATTGATATCCCTGATCAGCAAAACAAGCAGCCAAAATAACGAGTCAGAGTGTTCTTCTCTCTTTCTGCAGGGCAGGGGCCGTTTATTCTTCCAATAGTACATACTTATGCTCTCGCCAAAGCTCTTACTTCATAATTAGCAAATCAGCAATTAGACAGCTATCAACCTTTTCTCCTATCAGCATAAGACCACTCTCACACGCGCTGTGCAGACCAATCACCCTCTCGTTCAGGCGCTGTTCACGCGGCGGTAACTTCTCACAGTTCAGTACTTTTCCACAGTTCAGTGTTGCAGCTGACCGTTGTTTTTCCCTGCCACCTTGGCACAACTCACCAGTTTCTTATCTTTCTCCCAAGGCCTGTTTCTCATCAAAGCCTGGCTGCTTCTCAGGGGCTGCTCAGAGCTGACAGGCCAATGTCGACTTGCCTCTCTCCCACACCAGTGATTTGTGCTTTCTTAGTATGGGTACTCTAACTCTTAACTTTTGTTCCCAGAATAAAACTCTGGAATTATTAATATGAAAATCAATTTGTATTAGCAACTACTGAAATCATATTCCTATTTTATTAGCATGTAATTTTATGAATGTGTCAGAAAAAAAACCCTTCTTCTAGTTTATGATTTCTGTTCTGTGTGCCCTTAACATAAAACTTCCAAATCTCATTAACAGAATCAGCCATTAAAATACAGTTAGTTTGGGATACAAATGTGGTAACTTTTATAATCACAGTGGAAAATTGAATACTGATGGTGTATACCATTACCTTGACTGATACGGAAAATACCTTGACAGATTAAATAGTATAGGACTGCGCTTTTTGTTCTGTGAGTTGAGGCAATCCAACAGTCTGTTGGATCCCACTTAGGCACTGAGATTGATCAGACTTCTGCACAAATCCACAGCTCAGGTGTGGCCTTTAGATTCACAGAGATGAACCTGTCAATCCTTTATGCTTTCTTTTTTTCCAAGTATAGGTTCTTAGGTATAAAATACTTAGTTCCACAGTCTGATTTATAATCCAGGATTTATCTGTTGATCAGGGGGATTTAACCTCTTTTCAACAGCTGAAGGCCATGAGCAAAGCTAGTTAATCTGTTTATACAAATATATATTAGGCATATGCATAGCTCTTTGGATTACTTCCCGTACTATTCCCTGGGTACCAGGAACACAAACACTTTTGGTAAGATGACTGAGAGAGGACATAAATAGAAAGTGGGGTGGAAATTAGCTCACGTAGTTAGACAACTAAAAGTAGATCTTAACAACTAGATGTCTACATGTGAGTTTGATATCAAAGATCATATCTGCCTTCAGGTGGGCTGGGTAGCATTCAGAGCACCACTGAGTGTATTGACCAGGTTTCTGGTGACTGTGATGGGAATCTAGACACTGACATTCAGGTGTGCAAGTCCGCAGCTGAATTTGACTGTTGGTGTCCAGGCTCTCAGCCCATTTATCCCTGGCATTTTGCTAGCACAGAGCACTCACATTTTATCAGCTTTCTTCCAGCTAGGAACAAGCAGGCAGAGCCTGTCATGGAGACAAAGATGACTGGAATAAGGAAGAACACCAGACTTAAAGGTCTGAAAATAGGTTTGGTTCAAGGCAATCCTGGTTTGCGATCTGCTTATAGTTTGTCAAAGACATACTTGTCTTTTTGAATAACCAGTACAAGAGAAGTTTTCTATGGCACTTTGTCAGCTGCAAAACAATAGGAAGCTGTTCCACGTAATCTATGACCCATTGCAAAACATCTGATGTTGATGGCTATTTGGAAATAACAATTGTCATTGCTATGCAACAGTTTACACTAAGCCTTCTGCAAACTTCAGTACAGAGTTGATAAGCCTGCTGAGTGATGAGCCCATTTCCCTTTGGGATATTGCTGAACCAAGGCTAATAAATAGAGCCCAAAGAGAATCTTACATCTGATCCTTTTTTATTCCAGGGAGGTTGTATTTTATAATGTTGTGTGTGGCAGTAGTTCAGTTGTAATTAAACAGGAACTGATATATTATTTCCTTCAGTGAAGTACAGAACCACTTCTTACTAGGACTGCTAATTAGGCAATAAGGAAGGAAGGTATCATGAAAAAATAATAACCACTTCACTAATCTTTGAGTTTCCTGGGGTGGGGAGAGGGGGCAGGAGATTGCAAACACAGTTAAGATGTTTCACTCATTCCATATGGGCATTTTGAAACCAGGGCAAGAGAAATGCTGTTTGGGTGTAATGGCCCACATTTTCAAAGGTATGGCATATCACTCACATGGATTTCACATGAAGTAGAGGACTTCTGGATTTCAAAATAACTTTAGAAATCTACCTGATAATGTTTGCTTTTAAATCTGGCAAAGTGACTGATGCCGAGTTTCCTAAAAGGAAGTTCCTGTGGTATTTAAACAAAACCTGTAAAAAATCTTTTTACACTGATTAAACTGCTATTACCTTCATAATCTTTATAGAAGGTTCATGCTGTGTAGCAGAGTCTTGGCTCAGAATATGAGCATACCCCATCAGATCTCCTGCCCTGCACCATACTTTGAACAGGCTTCTTCTGATCAATGGATTAAGAGAATTGCCGGGTGAAATGACTGCACACACGCCCTGCTGACTGCTGGGGTGGGATTATCCCTGCTGGAGCAGCACAAAGGACAGATGGAAGCAGTGACATTTTAAAATGGCACAAAATTTTCTGAGGTTACCTGTCAGGGCCCTATATATCAGCATACCTTCATGAGGACAAGCCTGTGGATCTCCATCAGCTTTGGGAGCAAGTTCTGGAACCAGAAGCCTGATCGTGGCAGCTAAACACACCAAGGTTACTAAACGAACTGAGGAGGAAGTGGTCTCAACTAAGAAATTAGTGTGTGTTATGGTTTGAACTCAGCCGGTAGCAAATCGCCACATGGCCAGTTGTTTACTTGCCCTCCCCCCCCCCCCCCCGCCCGCCCCCAGTGAAATAGGGGAGGGACAAAAAAAAGGAAGAAATTTGTAGGTTAAATAAAAAAAAACTACTAGCAAAACCAACAGTAATGATAGTAGTCCAAAATGTGATAGACAGTAAACTGTTTGTTCATCAAATTCCATAGAAGATACTGGGAGCTCGTGACATGTTATTCCATAAACTATGTTGGCCTAAGCTTAATCTTAACTATTACACTGTGTAACGACTAACTGACTGTAAGTGCTTATCTAAGTTGAAATGCTGAAGCAAGGACTCCTACTAGGCAAAAGACTGAAAAGAGGGAGAAAGGGAAGAAGGACAAAGGGGAGAAAGACAAAGGGGAGAAGAAGAAGAAAAAAAGGGGGTAGTGTCTATATTCTGTAAGATATAAACAAAGACTTTGTGAGCCACTCTCAGGAAAGTAGGAAATACGAGAAGCTGGTGACGTGAGGAAGACCCGGATGGAGCGACCCCCTAGCTGCAAAGTGCGCAGACGCAGGATACACCTCTCAGAGAGACCCGATACCGGAAGGCGGAGGATATAAAAAAGACGGACCCTCGGGAAGTGGGTGCGCACCGTTGGTGGAGCAGGGACTCCCCGGCCGCCCAGCGCTGTTTTGCTTATTGCCGCTTGCTAAAATAAATAATTGAAATTTAATTTGTCCTAACTTGCATCATTTTGGCAAGATAGTCTATAACAAAATTGGTGCCGTGACTCGGATAGAGGCAATCTGGTGGGAAGCCCCATACGGGGAGGCGCGCCCCGCTGAGTTCAGCGGCCCCGGCTGAGTGCTATCACATCACGCCCTCTACCGACGAACTCCAAAACTCGGCAACAAGCAAAAAAAAAAAAAACAAACCGGTAACCCCGTAATCTTTGTGCACGAAGCCCCGGACGAAGACGCAGGGTTGCGTGAGTATAGGCCGGTTACCGTTCGGTTGGGGTTGGGTTTCCCGGAGCGTGGTGTGTGAGACGCCCAGCAGGGCGAAGCGAGTGCGGACCCCTCGGTAGTGCAGTTCCCATATCCCGCGAGGGACTGGGTCACGAAAAGGGGGAAGCGAATTGTGTGAGTGTGTGAAGGCGCTCCGGAAGATGGGACAGAAGAAGAGCAAGCTCTCTGATCCCATGGGTGATTTGGGACCCAAGGTGAGGTACCCCCAAATACCACCAGATAGCCCTTTAGGCTTGATGTTAAACCATTGGGAAGATTACCCCTCTAGGCGGGGTAAGGACAAAGCAAAAATGATTTATTATTGTATGGAAGTTTGGGGAGGGAAACAAATCAGAGGCGACCATCTCTATTGGCCTGTTTTTGGGTCCTTTGAAGAATGGGTCTGCCAAGCCCTAAACATTTATGTCAACTCAAGGGAACCCTTTAATTTAGAGGAGAGTGAATATGCACAGGTATGGATAGCATCAGATACCCGAATAAATCTATATCCTCTAAAAGAAAAAGTTAAGAAAAAGAAGGTACGTGATGAGGACGAACCTCCCACCTCTCCTCCTCCTTACATACCTCCACCCCCACCGCTGGCGCCTTCACCTCCTCCGACTGCGCCGGAGGACCCAGAGAATTCAGACTCCCCACCTGAATCCCCGAAAGAACCGAGACGAATAACCCATAGTCAAACTAGAATGGGGTGGGGTGATAGTGGCTTGTACCCCCTAAGGGAGGTTGCGATGGGAGGACCCCAGCCTGGCATGGGATATGTGACTGTCCCTCTTAATTCAGGGGACGTCAGAGAATTTAAAAAAGAGATGGGGAATCTATTGGAGGATCCCTTAGGTGTGGCGGAGCGGGTGGATCAGTTTTTAGGACCAAACATCTATACCTGGGATGAAATACAAGCCATAATGGCTATACTATTCACTGTTGAAGAAAGGGATATGATCAGGAGAGCAGGAATGAGAATTTGGGATCAACAGCATCAGCAAGGTCCGGCAGCAGATGTAAAATGGCCTCTAAATCGACCTAATTGGAATAATCAAAATGAAATTGATAGAGGTCATATGCAAGACCTGAGGACGATTGTAATCCAGGGTATAAGGGAATCAGTCCCTAGAGGACAAAATATAAACAAAGCCTTTAGTGAACATCAGAAAAAGGATGAAACTCCTACTGAGTGGTTAGAGAGACTGAGGAAAAATCTTCAGCTTTACTCAGGACTAGACCCTAATACCCCAGTGGGACAGGCATTATTAAAGACACAATTTGTGGCAAAAGCATGGATAGATATTAGAAAGAAGCTAGAAAAAATAGAAGATTGGCAGGATCGGGGGTTGGATGAATTACTGAGAGAAGCACAGAAAGTCTATGTCCGAAGGGAGGACGAGACTCAAAAGAAACATACCAGAATGATGGTAGCTGCGATAAGGGAAGGACAGAGAGTGAACAGTGCTGGGAGAAAACAAGAAGGTCAAAGAACAGGCTATAGATCAAAGGAACCGGAGAGAGAGAGAGAAAAAGGGAGTATTGTCTGCTTTTATTGCGGAAGAAAAGGTCACACAAAGAAGAGCTACAGAAGGAGAATGATGGATGAGAGAATGTTTAAAGAAGATTAGGGGTGTCAGGGGCTCTATTTGCTGGGGACCCGAGAACGAACTGAGCCCTTGATAAAGTTAAAAGTAGGTCCTCGGCAACAGGAGGTAGAATTTTTAGTAGATTCAGGAGCGGAGAGATCTACTGTTCAATCATTGCCCCAAGGATGTAAGATTTCATCAGAAAAAGTACAAGTAGTTGGGGCGAAAGGAGAACCATTCGGAGTACCGGTAATTAAAGATGTACTCCTTGAAACAGATTCTAAAGTGGGGGTGGGATCCTTATTGTTAGTACCTGAGGCAGATTATAACCTACTGGGGAGAGATCTAATGATTGAATTAGGAATTAGCTTGGAAGTAACAGAACACAAACTTGAAATCAAACTATGCCCCCTACGGGTTGAAGATGAGACTAAAATCAACCCTGAAGTGTGGTACACTCCGGATACGGTGGGAAAACTGAATGTTGAACCTTTTATGGTAACCATCCGGGATCCTGAAGTACCGGTGAGGATTAAGCAATATCCCATACCTCTGGAGGGAAGGCAAGGATTAAAACCAGAAATTCAGAGATTAATAAAGCAGGGATTATTGGAACCCTGCATGTCCCCTTTTAATACTCCCATTTTACCTGTCAAGAAGGCGGATGGGGGGTACAGATTAGTCCATGACCTAAGGGAAATTAACAAAAGGACTGTAACTAGATTCCCTGTAGTAGCTAACCCACACACTCTCTTAAGTCAATTAGGCCCGAACGACCGGTGGTACAGTGTAATAGACTTGAAGGACGCTTTCTGGGCATGTCCCTTAAAAGAGGAGTGTAGAAACTATTTTGCTTTTGAGTGGGAGGACCCAGACACCCACAGGAAAACTCAACTCCGGTGGACAGTCCTACCCCAAGGTTTCACTGAATCCCCAAACCTGTTTGGGCAAGCTTTAGAACAAATTTTGCAGGATTACCAGATAGGAGATACCCTTACCCTAGTCCAGTATGTAGATGATCTTTTAATAGCAGGGGAGGATGAGAAAAGGGTTCGGGAAGAAAGCATCAAGTTGTTAAATTTCCTGAGCTTAAAGGGACTGAAAGTGTCAAAATCCAAATTGCAATTTGTTGAAAAGGAAGTTAAATACCTAGGGCATCGATTAAGTCAAGGAACTAAGAAATTGGATCCAGAAAGGGTGAAAGGGATACTTTCCCTACCAAGTCCAAAAACTAAAAAACAAGTCCGGCAGCTATTAGGGCTCTTTGGATATTGTAAGCAGTGGATCGAAGGGTATAGTGGAAAGGTAAAGTTTTTATACACCAAAATAACTAAAAATGGATTATTAAAATGGACTCAGGAAGATGATCAACGGTTAAAAGAACTAAAAACTGAATTAGTAAATGCTCCTGTTCTGAGCTTGCCCGACCTGAAAAGACCATTTTTCTTATTTGTCAACACAGAGGAAGGAACTGCATTTGGAGTATTAGCCCAGGAATGGGCAGGAAAAAAGAAACCAGTAGCATATATCTCAAAATTACTGGACCCCGTAAGTCGGGGATGGCCTACGTACCTACAAGTTGTGGTGGCAGCTGCTTTGTTAGTTGAGGAAGCGCATAAAATAACTTTTGGTAGTAAATTAAGGGTACTATCACCCCATAATATTAGAGGTGTGTTACAGCAAAAAGCAGAAAAATGGATAACCGATGCTAGACTAGTAAAATATGAGGCAATCCTCATTACGTCCCCCCACCTGACCCTTGAAACAACATCGTTACAAAATCCAGCCCAATTTTTGTATGGAGAACCTAGTCAAGATCTTTTTCATGATTGCCTCCGTAACATCGAGGAGCAGACTAAGATAAGACCAGATTTGGAAGAGGAGGAATTAGGGAAAGGAGAAAAATTATTTGTAGATGGATCCTCTCGAGTGGTAGAAGGGAAAAGAAAATCAGGGTATACCATAATTGATGGAAAAACTTTTAAGGTGATAGAATCAGGACCCTTGAGTCCCAGCTGGTCAGCACAGGCATGTGAATTATATGCAGTATTAAAGGCTTTACAATTACTAAATGGAAAAGTGGGAACTATATACACTGATTCTAGATATGCCTTCGGAATAGTACATACCTTTGGGAAAATATGGGAAGAAAGAGGTTTAATCAATTCTCGGGGGAAGAGCCTAGTACATCAGGAGTTAATATCACAAATTTTGCAAGCTATACGAGGGCCCAGCGAAATTGCGATAGTACACGTAAAAGGACACCAGAGGGGGCTAAATCCTTTAGTACGGGGGAATAACCTTGCTGATCAAGAGGCAAAGAGAGCAGCGCTATCAGCACTGAACTTGGATGATCCGATAGAGGACAGAAAGCAGTGTGTTAATTGTGGAGATAATTACCTCCCCTGTTATGGTTGCTGGAAAGAATACGGAGTAGACGGTATAGAATGTGTATGTGAAAGACCAGGGTTTAAGTGGTGCTTTTTCCATGGAAAATCCTATGAACTTTTAAGTTTTACTGTTCAAGAACAAGCAAAATTAAATCAAATGGGGATTAAACAGAAAGCTAATGGAAAATGGGAACTCCCGGACGGCCGAGAAGTTCTCCCAAAACCCATAGCTACCAAGATAATGCAGCAATTCCATAAAAACACTCATTGGGGAACTCAGGCATTAGTGGATCAATTTGCAACTAAATACATGTGCATTGGGATATATGATATAGCCAAACGAGTGATAGGAGAATGTCTCGTTTGTCAAAAAGTAAATAAACATCAAATAAGAAAACAAGTATATGGGGGGCGAGAATTGGCTCATAGACCTTTTGCAAGAATACAAATAGACTTTACTGAATTACCAAAGGTGGGGAGGTATAAATACCTATTAGTAATTATAGATCATTTAACTCAATTCGTAGAAGCCTTTCCCACAGCCCGAGCCACAGCTCACACAGTAACAAGGATATTACTTGAAGAAATTATACCTCGGTATGGAGCAATAGAAGCAATAGACTCAGATAGAGGTCCACACTTTGTATCCAGAGTAGCCAAAGAGACTTTGGCTGCCCTGGGTACACAGTGGCAATACCATACTCCGTGGCACCCGCAGAGCTCAGGGAAAGTTGAACGTATGAACGGAGAAATAAAAAAAACAACTTACCAAACTAATGTTAGAAACTAAAATGTCATGGGTAAAGTGTCTCCCTTTAGCCTTGTTAAATATCAGAACTCAGCCCCGAACTGATGTAGGCATTTCTCCCTTTGAAATGCTATATGGGATGCCCTATGATTTAGAAATGCCACCAGATCACCCCCAACTTGAAGAATTAAAGATAAAGTCCTACCTGATACAGCTAATGGCAAGGAGAAAACAACTACAGGCTCGGGGGATGGTAGTACAAAGGCCTCCATTGGATGTGGCCATGCATCAAATCCAACCAGGAGATAAAGTACTAATCAAATCATGGAAAGAATCTTCTTTGACCCCCCGTTGGGAAGGACCCTATGTTGCTCTTATCACTACAGAAACTGCTGTTCGGACTGCTGAGAAGGGGTGGACACACGCAAGCCGAGTAAAGGGACCTATACAGGATCCGGTCTGGAAAGTGACCAGCCCTCCTGGGGATCTACGAGTCACCCTTCGGAAAACCTGAAAGAACTCTCTACACATTGTGAGATAAGAACCTACGAAGGACTCGATGAGTGAGACCCTGATATTTTTGTCCAATTGAAACTTATATTTGTTTTCCTTTTATATGCATAAAGTGTAAAGTGTAATGTATGTAAAGAAGGCTGGGGGATTCATAATGCACATGGAATAAATCTTCGGTCTAGTTGTAATCAGTGTTATTAACGAGAACAGAGATTAACTAATCAGGCCCTAAAACTGGAGATTCTAAAACTTGGTAGAAAATATTTACTAAAGAGAGTGCACTCACTCTAATTGACCTACTCAATAGCACTCTCAGATCCTAAGGGTGATCTGTAGAAAGCACATCCCCTGGGTCCCCTGTCGTGAACCCGAGGTCAAAGATAAAAACTGGGAGACCTATGTGTCCCGGAGTAGAGGCAAACGTACCCCTGAAGAATACGGCTGCTGCCGAGAAGATGGAACACCCTGCTGCTCTAAGCAACAGAGTAGGCAGAGGAGGCAGAGACGTATCAAAGTGGGGAAAACTTTACTGCCCTACTCTGAAGAAAAAAGGACCTCTGAGGGAGAAGGGCCAGACGAGAGTGTCAGACACCCCGATACAAAAGAGACTAAGAAAAAATATGCAAATCTATAAAATCCCGTCAGCCTTCTATTGGAGCTATTGGATAGTCTGGCTAGGTGTATTAGCTACAATGAATGCACTACCAGGATGGGCTAGAACGACTAACCAATCCCACCAACCTTTTGAACATACCCTAACTAATCAAATTATATGGCCTTGGACAGATACTTATTATGGACATACAGGAAGTATGGATGCAGATTTGTATGGGACAGAGTTAGCAACTGCCATACTAAGCAATAACCTAACACTCCAAACATATAAATGGGAGAATTCATCCCATACCTGGACAGCTAAAAAAGGAGATGAGATACAGATAGACTGCAGAGTATTCAATGTAAATGTGATAATAAGTCGGCACCCTTTAATTCAAACCGTCCGTCAGCCCCCTTTTACTCAAATCGTTATCAGAGACAAAACGGAATCTAAAATAACTCAAACCCGCTGTGAGTCGGAAACCTGTTGGTATGCATTTACTGCAACCCAACCGGTGTCCATAGTTTGTTTGGGAGGGACCAGGTCAGGAGATCAAGCTATATCTTTCCGATTTCCATTGAATATACAGGAGGAAACTACAACAACCACAACCCACGCTCCCAAAGAGACTACTCAGACTACTCATACTGTTCCAACACAACCAACAGTCGTGCTTAGCCCAAGAATTTTTAAAATTGGACCATATGCAATTAGAAATACAGGTAAACAACAAATGCTGTTTAACCCGGCGTGGTCTCTCAAACAAGTTGAATTGTTAATGCAAAATAATGTTTCAAATATTCAGCCAGCATGTTCACCTTTCCTAAAGACTTCTTACGAGGGATGGACAACCTGGCTGCAAAAACAAACTCCTCACACAAAAAGAACGCAGAGAGACTTAACCGGTGCTTTGGGAACAGGATTGGGAGTTTTAAATAGTATTGATTCGGAGGTGATAATGAACAAATTGGCTACCTCAATTAGTGATTTAACTAATATACAAAGGCCTTTGCGATCTTCCTTATTGGCTTTGGGGGCTAACCAGTGGCTGTTGTCGAATATATTACCAAAAGGGGAAAAGGTAAATATAAAGGATCATGAATTGATTACAGATGCACTCAGTGTGCTCCAAAATAACCTCTCTTTAGCTCTCAGCTGCATCCAGGCTCAAATATGGATGCAGTCAATAGCTGCCTCAATTATAAGAGAAGGTGAAGAAGGTATTCTTCCTACTGAAATTCGAAGAATAATTTGGGACAGTGCTACTAATTTTGAAAAGAAACTCCAATCCTGGTGGAACCTGGTAAACTTTACCTATGACCCCATCACAAACACAGTTACTACCTTTATACTCACTATTTACAATACCACCATATACCAAATTTATCCTATCATTGCATTAGGGCTGAATCACAACGGAACCATACTCTATCCTTCTGAGCATAGAGTATGGGCCCGAAAGGTAAACGAAAAATGGCAAACTGTCAATCTAGAGTCCTGCATTGTACGGGAACAACAAGGATTCATTTGTGAAGGCAATGCAATTGAGACACAAGATATTTGTTTAGATACCGAACAAAATATTTGTCACTTTGAGGTCCATCCCAATGAAAATCCTAAAACAGTACTTATATATATTGACGAAGGTTGTGTATGTTTGAGGACGGTTTGTGAATTCTTAACCGTAGACAAGATCATAATAGAGACAAAAAATTATTCAAATCTCTGTGTTTGCAACTTCACAAAGGTAATCGGATGTGACTTTTCCTATTTAGCCCCGGTCACGTCTTACCAACTCCTGCAATCCAATTATACATTAATACATAATCTACAACCTACACCCATTGGAATGAACCTCACTTTGGTTAAGCAGTTACTTCAACACAAAGACTTAGTTAGAATTTTAGAGAAAGTTAGAGAAAACGGACAGAAAACTCTAATAACTGTTCATCACAATGTGGAAGAAATACACCGAGTCTTGGAAAGAACAAAAAAGAATGCAGAACATAACTGGTGGGACACCCTTTTTGGATGGTCACCTACTGCTACAGGCATCTTGAACAAGTTGTGTCACCCCATTGTGGTTCTCTTGATATTAATCTTAATCAGTTTGACTTTGTCAATAATATTATATGTCATAACTTGGAGAATGATGCAACGGGTAACATATCTGATGTCTGTCGCCCGTCCAATACTCATTAAAGCCAAAAACAATCAATTAGATGATGACTTTAAATTGAAAAAAACTCTCCTGTTAAGTCAACAAGAATTGCAACGATTTGATGAACAAAATGATAAAAAGAAAAAGGGGGGATTGTGATAGACAGTAAACTGTTTGTTCATCAAATTCCATTGAAGATACTGGGAGCTCGTGACATGTTATTCCATAAACTATGTTGGCCTAAGCTTAATCTTAACTATTACACTGTGTAACGACTAACTGACTGTAAGTGCTTATCTAAGTTGAAATGCTGAAGCAAGGACTCCTACTAGGCAAAAGACTGAAAAGAGGGAGAAAGGGAAGAAGGACAAAGGGGAGAAAGACAAAGGGGAGAAGAAGAAGAAAAAAAAGGGGGTAGTGTCTATATTCTGTAAGATATAAACAAAGACTTTGTGAGCCACTCTCAGGAAAGTAGGAAATACGAGAAGCTGGTGACGTGAGGAAGACCCGGATGGAGCGACCCCCTAGCTGCAAAGTGCGCAGACGCAGGATACACCTCTCAGAGAGACCCGATACCGGAAGGCGGAGGATATAAAAAAGACGGACCCTCGGGAAGTGAGTGCGCGCCCTTGGTGGAGCAGGGACTCCCCGGCCGCCCAGCGCTGTTTTGCTTATTGCCGCTTGCTAAAATAAATAATTGAAATTTAATTTGTCCTAACTTGCATCATTTTGGCAAGATAGTCTATAACACAAAACAGGTAAAATGCAGTAGTGGCTCACCGAACAGCAACTGGTACAGAGCTCGTCCCCAGCAGCGATCTCGATCGCACTAGAGAAACTCTGCCCAGCTGATCCAGAAACACAAAACAAAACAAACAGCACACCTGAGAGAGCATGCACCCACCTCTATGCTGAGCTTTGACGTCACATGACATGGAATGCTCCAATCAGGTCCCAGCCCTTCAGCTGTGCTCCCTCTCAGCTAAAGGAAAGGTGACTCTATCCTGGCCAAAACCAGGACAGTGTTTGAGCTATGTGTTCTGAAACTTTGGTCTACACAGCAGCTGCAACCTCTCTTGCTTGGCCTGAGATTTCCCAGGTCTCTTTGTAAAATACATCCTACACCCACCCAGCAAAGGGAAGCCCTGGTGAACAAAGCATGGCAGCTATTTTAACATCACAGCTGTACTGATAGGGAGTGAAAGATGGTCATAAAGCAAATGACAGTGTAATTTTCTCCCCTGCAAAATTCTGGGGCAATTTAGCTTTGCTAAATTCCTTACCCTACCCACTCCTGCAAAAACCACCTAGAGAATAAATGCTTTCCTGTGAAAAAGGACAGATCTTCCACGGTGACAAGTAGTTGTGTGGTGGTGCAATTCTTACACCCCCCCCCCCCCCCCCCTTTGTTGGGCTGCTTGGTGCTAGGTGCGATTCCACCCACATCCCCTGAGCTATACACCAATCTGTGGAGATAAGGACTGACAATGTTAACGAGCCTGGCTCCTGCCCTTCCCGATTGCTCGAAAATGGTTAAAATGGCCCATCAACTCCTAAGGGCCTGGCACACCTGTGCCTGGGATGTGGTCAAATGGGAACAATAACAGAGTCACACATTCATCAAATTCTTGTGTAACTGCTGGAAGGCACCAGAAGGTATTTGACAAAAGTCAATTATCTTGGACCCTATAAATGGCGACCACCAGGGAGGCCCTTTGAGCTCTCCTGGATTGCAGCGGGCCTGTGACCAGCACCTCCCCTGAGCTGGGGTGCCTCTCAGGTACCAAAGCCTTAAGGTGTCGTCTGCTCCAGACGGAAGGCCAGGGCGAAGTCCACACGCTCGAGTCTCAATTATCGCCCGTTGAGGAATGCCAAGGCATTGTGAGTATTTGCTCTAAACTCGAGAGGGAAATTTTCTTTGAGCTAGCTTCTCTTTACTGTGTGTGTGTGTGTGGGGGGGGGGGTACGTACCCTTGTTTCTGTGTGTGTATGTCCGTTCTGTTATAAATTGAGACCACAATGGACTATAATTCAATCTTTATTAATTATAGCAAGTAGAATATGAGCAAAGACAGCGCTGGACGGCAGGGGAGTCTGCGCTCCGCCAACTGCCGTGCTGAGTAGTTCAAATAGTCCCCTTTTTATACATCTTTACTTCCGTGCTCATGAGGTAGTGGAGGTACTCCGCGCATGCTTCAGTTGTTGTTAGGGGGGGTCGTTTCCTGCCTCCTGGTATTTGTTGAGGCTGAAGTAAGAAGTCTTCCCTCTTTGTCTCATAGTTGATCTTTCACTCATATATCCTTATATGGGGCTGTCTTGTCCTGTTTCTTGTCGCTTCCTGGAAATCTGGCGGTTATCTTGCATGAGCAGTATCTGGTTCAGTTTGTGTGAGCGATTACAGTTATCTTATCTCACACAGGCGGCGTCCAGTGGTTGTTTGCATGAGTGGTTTCTGTCGTCTAATTTTACATTGAGCTTAACATAAATCTTAATAAACAATACCTTAGTCCACAGTTTCTCACAATCCCCCCTTTTTCTTTTTATCCTATTGTTTATTAGGTGCTACTTTCATCTTCATTCTTGTAAACAATTTCTTTTTCACAATTTCGACATTTATTATAGCACTCACAATAATGATTTTCGCGTGGCATAATACATTCACAATAATTTTCATCTTCATTATTAGATACACTTTCATATTCTACTCTCGAGGTTAAAATAAGCAATTTAGCTGTGTCAAACCGTTCTTTAATAAAATGAAAAATATAGCGTAATATACAAGGCCCAAATATAAGTCCCAGGATCAACATAATAAGCGGTCCTGCTAAAGCCGACAACAAAGTGGTTAGCCAAGGTGAAACATTAAACCAGTTTTCATACCATGACCTGCCCGCTTCACGATCCTTTCTACGTTGGTCTAACCTTTTCCGAAGTTCGGACATGGTGTCTTGGACGACTCCCGTATGGTCAGCAAAAGAACCACATTCTTCATTGAGAGCTACACATAACCCTCCTTCCTTCAAAAATAATAGGTCTAATCCTCTTCTATTTTGTAGTACTACTTCTGATAAAGACTTTACTGAAGTGGCTAAATTTTGGATAGATTGTTCTATTTTCGCTAAATCCTCATCTACAGCCATTTGCAAACCTTGTAATTCCTGACCTTGTACTAGAGAGGCTTGCATTAGATTCCATAAAGGGTCTTTGGATTCTAACAACTTTAAATCCCTAGATAAGGAGAATTCAGTCATGGTACCATTAGCTGTTTTCAAAAAGGAGTCTGGGGAAGGGGTTGCGATGTTCACGGGGACAACCTTTTTTTTTTTTTTTTTTTAGAGAAAGTGGGTGGATTCAGGACCGGATTTGGTCCTACTGGTAAAGGATCGTGGGGTATCCTTTCTTTTATTATTTTGAAAAAGCTTCCTCTATCTGCTCCAGGTTCCCAATATCTAATTCCCCAGGTACGGCCAATTAACCATGTGTCATCTTCTGGTTGTTTAACTTCAATTTCTATTCTGTCGCATTCTGATGGAGATGATTTCACCCCCCTTACGGATCCCCAGACCCCGGAGCCGTCAGATCCATGTTGTGGTGGAATGCAACCTGGAGGTCCCCAAGTGATACTTATATATTTGTCTCCTTTTGTTGGCCAGTCTGAGGCTATTGTCTCGCAACCCCAATAACCGCAATAAAAATGGCCTGGATAGTTGCAATAACTCTTTCCAGGATTGGAAGCTGGACACACATAGAAGGCTTTGGAGTTGGCTTCCGTCGCCTCCCAGCCTCTCTGGATATCGACCGGAATCATTGAGACTAATTGGACAGTAAAATTCCAATTTCCCGGAGAGGTCTGGTTTTGTATTAGTCTAGATTCCTGTAAGTTATATAGTTTCCAGAGCATTGGTTCATGGGGGTTTCCATTTGCTTGGGTTATTATCAATAACAAAACTAGCGGTACACCAGAAAAAAAGGTGTCTGTCAATTTTGCCAATTTAAGTATATTTTTATCATCCCTGGGGAAGTTTGGCCATTGTTGCTTTTGTGTCCCATTGTTCTGATTCTTTTCTCCACAGTTTGTTCCTCCTCTGCCTCGCCCGTCGACTCGGTTGCTTCGAGCCACGGGGTGTACCATCTTCTCGGCAGCAAGGGAATTCTTCAGGAGAACAGCTGTTTTGGGCTTTCTGCCTGTTTATATATAGGCTTCCCACTTTACAGCTTTAACTAATGGGATGAGGCAAGGCACAGTTGGTACTTCCCTTCTTACACTTTATAGCCAAGATTTCAGTTACAAAGGGGATTGGTTCATTGGAATAGTAACAATAATATTGGGGGTTTATTCCTTTGGTAAAAATTTCCCACCACTCATGGGATTCTTAAATAATTTCTTGTTTAGACTCTAATTGCTTTGATTTTCACTCAGTGAGAGTTCTTTGGATTTTCCAACACTGTGTGCAAACCCCTATTGAAGGGTATCCACATTCACAGTGAGTCCACCATTTATCCTGGCATACCATACACTTGGAACAAGCAAACGGATAACAATTGCGGTTCAAATTATTATACTTAATTCGTATATCTAGAGTGTTTATATCAACATATTTTCTATATTCAATATTGTGTGGTTGCATGAGTTTAACAATTTCCTTTAGTACATTTTGTATGCTTCCATATATAATATACGAAGAGAGAAATAATTATTGCGAATATAAACAACAATACACACTTTATACCAAAAGGTAATGCGACAAAATGATCAAGCAAAGTTTTTATCATTACTTTATCTTTTCAGGGTTATCTTGGTGTCACCTGGAGTACTGATTACTTTCCAGTGGGGTCTTGTCACTGGGCCTTTAACGCGACTGGCATGAGTCCATCCACGCTCAGCAGTCCGGACAGCTGTTTCTGTTGTAAGCAAAATAAGATAAGGTCCCTCCCAATTGGGTTTTAGGGTTTCTTCTTTCCATGTTTTAACTAATATCCAGTCCCCCGGTTTGAAAGTGTGAATTTTTAAGTCCAATGGAGGTCGTTGCACAATCAGCCCATGTTCCCAAAGTTTGTTACGATGCTCTGCTAATTGTGAAACATATTCATTAATTACACGATCTCGAATTAAAACATTTGTTTGTGGACTTTCAATTCTATAGGACATTCCATATACCATCTCAAACGCTGATATTCCTATATCTGCTCGGGGTCTGGTTCTGAGTATTAATAGTGCCATGGGTAGGCACTTGATCCATGATAGTTTGGTTTCTATCATTAATTTAGTCAAAATAGTTTTGATTTCTCCATTCATCCTTTCAACTTTTCCCGAACTTTGTGGATGCCATGGCGTATGGTATTCCCACTTAATTCCCAGGTTTTCTGCTAGATCTCTAACAATTTTTGACACAAAATGTGTTCCTCTGTCTGAGTCGATTACATCAGGTACTCCATATCTAGGTATAATGTGTTCAAGTAATACCTTAGTAACCTGGTTAGCAGTTGCCTTGGAGGTAGGAAAAGCCTCAACATAATGTGTTAAATGATCCACCATTACTAATAAATATTTGTAACGCCCTACTCTGGGTAGTTCAGTAAAATCCACTTGTATGTGTGAGAAAGGTCTGTATGCTGGGGAACGTCCTCCAAGAGGTTTTTGTCTCGTGTTGTTTCGATTAACCTTTTGACAGGTCTCGCAGGCTGCTGTGACTGTCTTTGCTATATTATATACGCCTATACAGGCAAACTGTTGATTGAAATGATCAACTAATGCCTGGGTTCCCCAGTGGGTTTTACTGTGTATTTTTGAAAATATTTCGAGTGCTATGCCCTTCGGCAAGACTTCTCTCCCATCTGGTAATACGTACTTACTATCCCGTTCCTTAGCTCCCATTTGTTCTAGTTTTTCCTTTTCTGCAGACTCAAAACTCAAATTTTTACTAACAGGTACTGGTTGTATAGTCAAAATCGTATTATAATTGCCTGCCACTCGTTTTGCTTCTATATCAGCTGCGTTATTTCCCCTGACTTGATAATTTGTACCTCGCTGGTGTCCCTTTATATGTACAACTGCTATTTTATTCGGCACTTTCAATGCCCCCAGAACTCGCCGAATTAATTCCGGGTGTATCAATTCTTTTCCTTGTGAGTTAATAAATCCTCTTTCCTCCCATATTTTTCCAAAGGTATGTACCACTCCAAACGCATAGCGTGAGTCTGTATATATAGTTCCATCCTTTCCCTTCAGTGACACTAATGCTTTCCACAATGCATACAGCTCACAGGCTTGAGCTGACCAGCTGGCACTCAGGGGGCCTGATTCTATTGTCTTAAATTCTCCTTTTTCCAACTTAACGATGGCATATCCGGACAATCGTTTACCTTCCACTATTCGTGATGACCCATCTATAAATAATACTTCCCCACATTGTAGTTCTTCTTCTTCTAAGTCTGGCCTAATGCGTGTCTGTTGTTCAATTGTTTGAAAACAATTGTGTAATAGTTCATTACCTTCTCCTGGGTACAAAAATTCAGCGGGGTTAACTGCTCCAATAGTTTTTAAAGAAAATTTAGGGGATTCTATGAGTATTCCTTCATACTTCAATAGTCGGTTATCTGTAAGCCATTTTTCCGCTTTTTGTTGTAACACTCCCCTGATGTTATGAGGTGCATATAAGACAACTTCTCCATTAAAGGTAATGCGATTCGTTTCCTCAAGTAATAAGGCAGCAGCGACAATGATTTGTAAACAACTTGGCCAACCCCTGCTCACAGGATCCAACAGCTTCGATAAGTATGCCACCGGCTTCTTTTGTCCGGCCCATTCCTGAGTTAATACTCCGAATGCCGTTCCTTCATGTATGTTAACGAATAAGTGGAATGGCCGCTTTAAATCTGGGAGGCTTAAAACCGGTGCTTGACTTAGCTCCCTTTTGAGATTAGCAAACTGCTCTTGATCCCGAGGGGTCCACTTGAGTATTTTGTCTTTAGACAATTGTTCGTATAAAAATTTAACTTTAAAGCTGTAGTTCTCTATCCATTGTCTACAATACCCAAATAGCCCTAATGCCTGCCGAATTTGCCTCTTAGTGACAGGCATAGGTAATTCTAGAATTCCTTTAATGCGCTCTGGGTCCAATATTTTTTTGCCATTAAACAAATAATGTCCCAAATATTTCACTTTTTCCTCCACAAATTGTAACTTTTCTTGTGATACCCGTAGTCCCTTTTGTGCAAGAAAGTTTAGGAGTCGAATGCTTTCTTTTCTTACATCCTCCTTATTGTTCCCTGCTATGAGCAGATCATCTACATACTGTAACAGCACGTTTCCCGTTTGTACCTGGTATTCTTTTAAGAGTTCTTCCAGGGCCTGTCCAAACAGATTAGGGGACTCAGTGAACCCTTGGGGGAGCACGGTCCATCTCAATTGCTGTCTTCGGCCTGTCTCTATGTCTTCCCATTCAAAGGCAAAATAATCACGGCATTCTTCTGCCAATGGACAGGCCCAAAAAGCATCTTTTAAATCAGCCACACTATACCAGGAGTTATGGGGTCCTAGCTTGCTTAACAGTGTGTATGGATTTGCTACTACAGGGAACCGGGTGATAGTTCTTTTGTTTATTTCCCTTAAGTCATGTACAAGCCGATATTTTCCATTTGGCTTCCTTACAGGCAAAATAGGAGTGTTAAAGGGTGACATACAAGGTTCTAAGATTCCTTGTGTTAACAATCGATCAATTTCTGGTTTTAATCCCCTCCGTCCTTCTAAGGATATAGGATATTGCTTTACCCTTACAGGTATGTGGGGTTCGGAAATTTGAATTTTAATCGGTGGGATTTTTAATTTACTTATTGTATCCGGAGAGTACCAGACATCGGGGTTGATTTGGTTTTGATCATCCATGGTCAAGGGATAAGCAGACACCGTTAGCTCTTGATTTTCTACTTTGATTTCTAATTGTAGTTCAACAATTAAATCCCGTCCCAACAGATTAAATTCTGCTTCAGGGACGAGCAAGAGTTCACCCATTCCAAATTTATTTTCAGTTTCGAATATCACATTTTTGATTTTGCTTACTTTAAAGGGTTCTCCTTTTGCCCCTATTACTTGTACTTTTTCAGGGGAAGCTTTACATCCCTCAGGTATTTGCCTAATAGTCGATTTCTCAGCCCCTGTGTCTACTAAAAAGGTGAACTCTTGTTTATGGGGACCTATTTTTAACTTTATCAAGGGCTCATGATGACTCCGGTCCCCTAAAATATAGAGCCCCTGACTCTCCTATTCTGCTTTCAATATTTCCTCATCTCTGATCCTTTCTCTGCAATTCTTCTTTATGTGTCCCTTCTTTCCACAGTAAAAACAACATCTCTGTTCCTTCTTTACTACTGCGTTCCCTTGTTTTATTCCAGCAGATCTGTGTTCACCAGTCCGCCCGTTGCGATCCTCTCTGACAGCTGCTACCATCATTTTTACCTGTCGCTTGCTGCTCTCTTCTTCCCGCCTTACGTAGACTTTCTGAGCTTCCCTCAATAATTCATCCAACCCTCTATTTTGCCAGTCTTCTAGCTTTTCAATCTTTTTTCTGATATCTTCCCATGATTTTGCTACAAACTGAGTTTTTAGGAGCGCTTGCCCTAAAGGGTCGTCTGGATTTACCCCAGAGTACAGTTGAAGGACTTTCCTCAGTCGTTCCAGCCACTCAGTAGGGCTCTCATCTTTCTTTTGCATTTCATTAAATGCTTTATTGATATTCTGGCCACGGGGTACTGCTTCTCTAATCCCCTGAATTACTATAGTTCTCAGATCTTGCATATGAGTTCTATGCACCGGATCCTGATTATCCCAGTTAGGTCTTTGGAGTGGCCATTTGATATCTGCTTGGGGTCCCTGGGCATGCTGAACATCCCACAGTCTCATTCCTGCTCGTCTAATCATATCTCTTTCCTCGGTAGTAAATAATTGACCAAGGATAGATTGCATCTCATCCCAAGTATAAAGGTTTGGTCCCAAAAATTGATCTAATCTTTCTGCCACTCCAAGTGGGTCCTCAATCAAGTTTCCCATCTCGGTTCTTTTAAAATCTCGTAGGTCAGCCGAGTTTAGGGGTACAGAAATATATCCAATCATAGGCTGAGGTCCCCCCATGGGCATTTCCCTTAGAGGATACATCTGAGCTGCCCCTTTTTGACTTCTAGTCACGCGTCTAGGAGGAGGGGAAGACCCTTGTTCCGACTCCGGTGGGGGAGTGGGAGCTCTGGGGACCTCGGGAGGGGCTACGGGAGCAGGAGGAGGAATGTAAGGAGGGGGGGTTAGAAGGGTTTCGTCTAACTCTTCCTGCTTTTTCTTTTGTTTAGTTTTTACTTCATTCAGTGGGTAAAGTTTAGCTCCCGGTCTTTTTATCCATACTTCCGCATACTGACTCTCCTCCAGGTTAAGGGGTTTTTTATTATTGACCCAGAGGTTTAATTGCTGTCTTACCCAATCTTCTTCTGACCCATAGACTGGCCAAAAGGTATTTTTAGAAATCTTCTTCCCTCCCCATATCTTAGTACAGTATTCTATCATTTTCTGCTTATCTTTCCCTAGGGTTCCAGGGAAATACCTCCAATTGTCTAAGACATATGCCAAAGGGGTATTCTTAGGTACAGTGTGTACCCTTCCCATGGGAGTCGAAGGCTTGCTGCCCTTCGCCCCCATCTTCTGGAATATCCACAAACATACACTCACTCACTCCCCTTGTTCCTGGCCCAATCCCTCGCGGGAGATGGGAAACGCAGTACTTAAGAGTCCACACTCGCTTGGTTCAGTATATCGAACCTCTCATTCGTTATATTCCAGGAAACCCAGTCCCGCCCGAACGGCAAACCTGCGAGCAAATTCGCAATATACTTACGCGTCCTGCGTCTTCGTCCGGACTCCCGTGCACAGAATTTTTATGGGATCTTACCGGTTTTCTCCTTTGCTCACTATTCTAGAATTTAGGTTCGTCGGTAAGGTTGAGGTAGGCTGTCAGTCGCGGGGCCGCGGACTGCCGCGGGGCGCCTCCCCGGAGGACAGAAGCCCACCGTTCCTTATCCGAGTCACGGCACCAGGAATTGTTATAAATTGAGACCACAATGGACTATAATTCAATCTTTATTAATTATAGCAAGTAGAATATGAGCAAAGACAGCGCTGGACGGCAGGGGAGTCTGCGCTCCGCCAACTGCCGTGCTGAGTAGTTCAAATAGTCCCCTTTTTATACATCTTTACTTCCGTGCTCATGAGGTAGTGGAGGTACTCCACGCATGCTTCAGTTGTTGTTAGGGGGGTCGTTTCCTGCCTCCTGGTATTTGTTGAGGCTGAAGTAAGAAGTCTTCCCTCTTTGTCTCATAGTTGATCTTTCACTCATATATCCTTATATGGGGCTGTCTTGTCCTGTTTCTTGTCGCTTCCTGGAAATCTGGCGGTTATCTTGCATGAGCAGTATCTGGTTCAGTTTGTGTGAGAGATTACAGTTATCTTATCTCACACAGGCGGTGTCCAGTGGTTGTTTGCATGAGTGGTTTCTGTCGTCTAATTTTACATTGAGCTTAACATAAATCTTAATAAACAATACCTTAGTCCACAGTTTCTCACAGTTCTGTGTTCATTCTACTGAATCCAAACACCTTTGTTTCTGTATGTTTGTCCGTTTTGTGTATGTGCATGCATGTGTATATATAGGTACTGTTAAGTAAGTTAGTGTGAATCTTGTCATTTTAGAATCTGAATAAGTCACTTTTCTTTCTTTTAGTATTTCTGAATTATTTTATAATAATAAATTGCTGATAGTTATTAATAAACCTAGATTTCTTACTAAATATTACCGTGTCAATACTTTCATCCACGACAAATTGGCGTAGTTGGCAGGATGACAAGCAAAATCACCGAATACTTACAAAAACACGGTATCCAACCAAATCTCACCTTCCCAGAGGATTGGGCTTATAATGATTGGCACAACTGGGAAGAGGTAGAAAAACAGTTAACTATTGCTGGAGGTGCAACTAAATTTGGAAAAAATAAAGGTATGATTTGTAAAATGTTGGGAGTGTGCCTGGAAGCTGCCTGTCATGAACGAGAGAAAGTTAATCGTAAAATACAAAATTTACAAGATGAGATTACAGGGCACAAATCCACCAGTCTGCTGTTATCGATTAAAATAGAGCAGCTGTAACAGCAACTTAAGGAATCCCAAATGAAACAACAAAAACTGGGGGAACGTGTTGAAATGATGCTAATGCAGTCTCCAAACCCCCCTGATATCATTCAAATCAGAAAATTAATTGTGTCCCCTGAAGACTGGGATGGTAACATTTGGAGCAATACACATAATGACGACTCAGACGAAAATAATTATTTGCAGCCGCCTGAGTCCCCCCCTCTTGCAGTCAGACCAATTATTAAAGCAGAAGAAACAACAGGACCTCGGGGTGGTGTGAGAAGTCGCATCAGCAAAACAACCCCCTTTGATCCAATTCAAATAGCCCATTTACAAGATCGTTACGGCCGTAAGCCTGGAGAAACTGAAACTGAATACCTATGGAGAGTTTCTCTAAACGGGGGAGATAGAATTTTACTAGATGGCAATGAAGCCAGTGGCTATTGGGGTCCTGGTGTCTTTTTGGATGCTGGTCCCAACCCCCCGAATGATCCCCACTCACTAACAAGCAGAGTGGCATATTGGGCTGGTGGCATTGATGCTGTGAGAAACTATGGACTAAGGTATTGTTTATTAAGATTTATGTTAAGCTCAAGGTAAAGTTAGACGACAGAAACCACTCATGCAAACAACCACTGGACGCCGCCTGTGTGAGATAAGATAACTGTAATCGCTCACACAAACTGAACCAGATACTGCTCATGCAAGATAAACACCAGATTTCCAGGAAAGCGACAAGAAACAGGACAAGACAGCCCATATAAGGATATATGAGTGAAAGATCAACTATGAGACAAAGAGGGAAGACTTCTTACTTCAGCCTCAACAAATACCAGGAGGCAGGAAACGACCCCCCTAACAACAACTGAAGCATGCGCGGAGTACCTCCACTACCTCATGAGCACGGAAGTAAAGATGTATAAAAAGGGGACTATTTGAACTACTCAGCACGGCAGTTGGCGGAGCGCAGACTCCCCTGCCGTCCAGCGCTGTCTTTGCTCATATTCTACTTGCTATAATTAATAAAGAGTGAATTATAGTCCATTGTGGTCTCAATTTATAACAATTCCTGGTGCCGTGACTCGGATAAGGAACGGTGGGCTTCTGTCCTCCGGGGAGGCGCCCCGCGGCAATCCGCGGCCCCGCGACTGACAGCCTACCTCAACCTTACCGACGAACCTAAATTCTAGAATAGTGAGCAAAGGAGAAAACCGGTAAAATCCCATAAAAATTCTGTGCACGGGAGTCCGGACGAAGACGCAGGACGCGTAAGTATATTGCGAATTTGCTCGCAGGTTTGCCGTTCGGGCGGGACTGGGTTTCCTGGAATATAACGAATGAGAGGTTCGATATACTGAACCAAGCGAGTGTGGACTCTTAAGTACTGCGTTTCCCATCTCCCGCGAGGGATTGGGCCAGGAACAAGGGGAGTGAGTGAGTGTATGTTTGTGGATATTCCAGAAGATGGGGGCGAAGGGCAGCAAGCCTTCGACTCCCATGGGAAGGGTACACACTGTACCTAAAAATACCCCTTTGGCATATGTCTTAGACAATTGGAGGTATTTCCCTGGAACCCTAGGGAAAGATAAGCAGAAAATGATAGAATACTGTACTAAGATATGGGGAGGGAAGAAGATTTCTAAAAATACCTTTTGGCCAGTCTATGGGTCAGAAGAAGATTGGGTAAGACAGCAATTAAACCTCTGGGTCAATAATAAAAAACCCCTTAACCTGGAGGAGAGTCAGTATGCGGAAGTATGGATAAAAAGACCGGGAGCTAAACTTTACCCACTGAATGAAGTAAAAACTAAACAAAAGAAAAAGCAGGAAGAGTTAGACGAAACCCTTCTAACCCCCCCTCCTTACATTCCTCCTCCTGCTCCCGTAGCCCCTCCCGAGGTCCCCAGAGCTCCCACTCCCCCACCGGAGTCGGAACAAGGGTCTTCCCCTCCTCCTAGACGCGTGACTAGAAGTCAAAAAGGGGCAGCTCAGATGTATCCTCTAAGGGAAATGCCCATGGGGGGACCTCAGCCTATGATTGGATATATTTCTGTACCCCTAAACTCGGCTGACCTACGAGATTTTAAAAGAACCGAGATGGGAAACTTGATTGAGGACCCACTTGGAGTGGCAGAAAGATTAGATCAATTTTTGGGACCAAACCTTTATACTTGGGATGAGATGCAATCTATCCTTGGTCAATTATTTACTACCGAGGAAAGAGATATGATTAGACGAGCAGGAATGAGACTGTGGGATGTTCAGCATGCCCAGGGACCCCAAGCAGATATCAAATGGCCACTCCAAAGACCTAACTGGGATAATCAGGATCCGGTGCATAGAACTCATATGCAAGATCTGAGAACTATAGTAATTCAGGGGATTAGAGAAGCAGTACCCCGTGGCCAGAATATCAATAAAACATTTAATGAAATGCAAAAGAAAGATGAGAGCCCTACTGAGTGGCTGGAACGACTGAGGAAAGTCCTTCAACTGTACTCTGGGGTAAATCCAGACAACCCTTTAGGGCAAGCGCTCCTAAAAACTCAGTTTGTAGCAAAATCATGGGAAGATATCAGGAAAAAGATTGAAAAACTAGAAGACTGGCAAAATAGAGGGTTGGATGAATTATTGAGGGAAGCTCAGAAAGTCTACGTAAGGCGGGAAGAAGAGAGCAGCAAGCGACAGGTAAAAATGATGGTAGCAGCTGTCAGAGAGGATCGCAACGGGCGGACTGGTGAACACAGATCTGCTGGAATAAAACAAGGGAACGCAGTAGTAAAGAAGGAACAGAGATGTTGTTTTTACTGTGGAAAGAAGGGACACATAAAGAAGAATTGCAGAGAAAGGATCAGAGATGAGGAAATATTGAAAGCAGAATAGGAGAGTCAGGGGCTCTATATTTTAGGGGACCGGAGTCATCATGAGCCCTTGATAAAGTTAAAAATAGGTCCCCATAAACAAGAGTTCACCTTTTTAGTAGACACAGGGGCTGAGAAATCGACTATTAGGCAAATACCTGAGGGATGTAAAGCTTCCCCTGAAAAAGTACAAGTAATAGGGGCAAAAGGAGAACCCTTTAAAGTAAGCAAAATCAAAAATGTGATATTCGAAACTGAAAATAAATTTGGAATGGGTGAACTCTTGCTCGTCCCTGAAGCAGAATTTAATCTGTTGGGACGGGATTTAATTGTTGAACTACAATTAGAAATCAAAGTAGAAAATCAAGAGCTAACGGTGTCTGCTTATCCCTTGACCATGGATGATCAAAACCAAATCAACCCCGATGTCTGGTACTCTCCGGATACAATAAGTAAATTAAAAATCCCACCGATTAAAATTCAAATTTCCGAACCCCACATACCTGTAAGGGTAAAGCAATATCCTATATCCTTAGAAGGACGGAGGGGATTAAAACCAGAAATTGATCGATTGTTAACACAAGGAATCTTAGAACCTTGTATGTCACCCTTTAACACTCCTATTTTGCCTGTAAGGAAGCCAAATGGAAAATATCGGCTTGTACATGACTTAAGGGAAATAAACAAAAGAACTATCACCCGGTTCCCTGTAGTAGCAAATCCATACACACTGTTAAGCAAGCTAGGACCCCATAACTCCTGGTATAGTGTGGCTGATTTAAAAGATGCTTTTTGGGCCTGTCCATTGGCAGAAGAATGCCGTGATTATTTTGCCTTTGAATGGGAAGACATAGAGACAGGCCGAAGACAGCAATTGAGATGGACCGTGCTCCCCCAAGGGTTCACTGAGTCCCCTAATCTGTTTGGACAGGCCCTGGAAGAACTCTTAAAAGAATACCAGGTACAAACGGGAAACGTGCTGTTACAGTATGTAGATGATCTGCTCATAGCAGGGAACAATAAGGAGGATGTAAGAAAAGAAAGCATTCGACTCCTAAACTTTCTTGCACAAAAGGGACTACGGGTATCACAAGAAAAGTTACAATTTGTGGAGGAAAAAGTGAAATATTTGGGACATTATTTGTTTAATGGCAAAAAAATATTGGACCCAGAGCGCATTAAAGGAATTCTAGAATTACCTATGCCTGTCACTAAGAGGCAAATTCGGCAGGCATTAGGGCTATTTGGGTATTGTAGACAATGGATAGAGAACTACAGCTTTAAAGTTAAATTTTTATACGAACAATTGTCTAAAGACAAAATACTCAAGTGGACCCCTCGGGATCAAGAGCAGTTTGCTAATCTCAAAAGGGAGCTAAGTCAAGCACCGGTTTTAAGCCTCCCAGATTTAAAGCGGCCATTCCACTTATTCGTTAACATACATGAAGGAACGGCATTCGGAGTATTAACTCAGGAATGGGCCGGACAAAAGAAGCCGGTGGCATACTTATCGAAGCTGTTGGATCCTGTGAGCAGGGGTTGGCCAAGTTGTTTACAAATCATTGTCGCTGCTGCCTTATTACTTGAGGAAACGAATCGCATTACCTTTAATGGAGAAGTTGTCTTATATGCACCTCATAACATCAGGGGAGTGTTACAACAAAAAGCGGAAAAATGGCTTACAGATAACCGACTATTGAAGTATGAAGGAATACTCATAGAATCCCCTAAATTTTCTTTAAAAACTATTGGAGCAGTTAACCCCGCTGAATTTTTGTACCCAGGAGAAGGTAATGAACTATTACACAATTGTTTTCAAACAATTGAACAACAGACACGCATTAGGCCAGACTTAGAAGAAGAAGAACTACAATGTGGGGAAGTATTATTTATAGATGGGTCATCACGAATAGTGGAAGGTAAACGATTGTCCGGATATGCCATCGTTAAGTTGGAAAAAGGAGAATTTAAGACAATAGAATCAGGCCCCCTGAGTGCCAGCTGGTCAGCTCAAGCCTGTGAGCTGTATGCATTGTGGAAAGCATTAGTGTCACTGAAGGGAAAGGATGGAACTATATATACAGACTCACGCTATGCGTTTGGAGTGGTACATACCTTTGGAAAAATATGGGAGGAAAGAGGATTTATTAACTCACAAGGAAAAGAATTGATACACCCGGAATTAATTCGGCGAGTTCTGGGGGCATTGAAAGTGCCGAATAAAATAGCAGTTGTACATATAAAGGGACACCAGCGAGGTACAAATTATCAAGTCAGGGGAAATAACGCAGCTGATATAGAAGCAAAACGAGTGGCAGGCAATTATAATACGATTTTGACTATACAACCAGTACCTGTTAGTAAAAATTTGAGTTTTGAGTCTGCAGAAAAGGAAAAACTAGAACAAATGGGAGCTAAGGAACGGGATAGTAAGTACATATTACCAGATGGGAGAGAAGTCTTGCCGAAGGGCATAGCACTCGAAATATTTTCAAAAATACACAGTAAAACCCACTGGGGAACCCAGGCGTTAGTTGATCATTTCAATCAACAGTTTGCCTGTATAGGCGTATATAATATAGCAAAGACAGTCACAGCAGCCTGCGAGACCTGTCAAAAGGTTAATCGAAACAACACGAGACAAAAACCTCTTGGAGGACGTTCCCCAGCATACAGACCTTTCTCACACATACAAGTGGATTTTACTGAACTACCCAGAGTAGGGCGTTACAAATATTTATTAGTAATGGTGGATCATTTAACACATTATGTTGAGGCTTTTCCTACCTCCAAGGCAACTGCTAACCAGGTTACTAAGGTATTACTTGAACACATTATACCTAGATATGGAGTACCTGATGTAATCGACTCAGACAGAGGAACACATTTTGTGTCAAAAATTGTTAGAGATCTAGCAGAAAACCTGGGAATTAAGTGGGAATACCATACGCCATGGCATCCACAAAGTTCGGGAAAAGTTGAAAGGATGAATGGAGAAATCAAAACTATTTTGACTAAATTAATGATAGAAACCAAACTATCATGGATCAAGTGCCTACCCATGGCACTATTAATACTCAGAACCAGACCCCGAGCAGATATAGGAATATCAGCGTTTGAGATGGTATATGGAATGTCCTATAGAATTGAAAGTCCACAAACAAATGTTTTAATTCGAGATCGTGTAATTAATGAATATGTTTCACAATTAGCAGAGCATCGTAACAAACTTTGGGAACATGGGCTGATTGTGCAACGACCTCCATTGGACTTAAAAATTCACACTTTCAAACCGGGGGACTGGATATTAGTTAAAACATGGAAAGAAGAAACCCTAAAACCCAATTGGGAGGGACCTTATCTTATTTTGCTTACAACAGAAACAGCTGTCCGGACTGCTGAGCGTGGATGGACTCATGCCAGTCGCGTTAAAGGCCCAGTGACAAGACCCCACTGGAAAGTAATCAGTACTCCAGGTGACACCAAGATAACCCTGAAAAGATAAAGTAATGATAAAAACTTTGCTTGATCATTTTGTCGCATTACCTTTTGGTATAAAGTGTGTATTGTTGTTTATATTCGCAATAATTATTTCTCTCTTCGTATATTATATATGGAAGCATACAAAATGTACTAAAGGAAATTGTTAAACTCATGCAACCACACAATATTGAATATAGAAAATATGTTGATATAAACACTCTAGATATACGAATTAAGTATAATAATTTGAACCGCAATTGTTATCCGTTTGCTTGTTCCAAGTGTATGGTATGCCAGGATAAATGGTGGACTCACTGTGAATGTGGATACCCTTCAATAGGGGTTTGCACACAGTGTTGGAAAATCCAAAGAACTCTCACTGAGTGAAAATCAAAGCAATTAGAGTCTAAACAAGAAATTATTTAAGAATCCCATGAGTGGTGGGAAATTTTTACCAAAGGAATAAACCCCCAATATTATTGTTACTATTCCAATGAACCAATCCCCTTTGTAACTGAAATCTTGGCTATAAAGTGTAAGAAGGGAAGTACCAACTGTGCCTTGCCTCATCCCATTAGTTAAAGCTGTAAAGTGGGAAGCCTATATATAAACAGGCAGAAAGCCCAAAACAGCTGTTCTCCTGAAGAATTCCCTTGCTGCCGAGAAGATGGTACACCCCGTGGCTCGAAGCAACCGAGTCGACGGGCGAGGCAGAGGAGGAACAAACTGTGGAGAAAAGAATCAGAACAATGGGACACAAAAGCAACAATGGCCAAACTTCCCCAGGGATGATAAAAATATACTTAAATTGGCAAAATTGACAGACACCTTTTTTTTCTGGTGTACCGCTAGTTTTGTTATTGATAATAACCCAAGCAAATGGAAACCCCCATGAACCAATGCTCTGGAAACTATATAACTTACAGGAATCTAGACTAATACAAAATCAGACCTCTCCGGGAAATTGGAATTTTACTGTCCAATTAGTCTCAATGATTCCGGTCGATATCCAGAGAGGCTGGGAGGCGACGGAAGCCAACTCCAAAGCCTTCTATGTGTGTCCAGCTTCCAATCCTGGAAAGAGTTATTGCAACTATCCAGGCCATTTTTATTGCGGTTATTGGGGTTGCGAGACAATAGCCTCAGACTGGCCAACAAAAGGAGACAAATATATAAGTATCACTTGGGGACCTCCAGGTTGCATTCCACCACAACATGGATCTGACGGCTCCGGGGTCTGGGGATCCGTAAGGGGGGTGAAATCATCTCCATCAGAATGCGACAGAATAGAAATTGAAGTTAAACAACCAGAAGATGACACATGGTTAATTGGCCGTACCTGGGGAATTAGATATTGGGAACCTGGAGCAGATAGAGGAAGCTTTTTCAAAATAATAAAAGAAAGGATACCCCACGATCCTTTACCAGTAGGACCAAATCCGGTCCTGAATCCACCCACTTTCTCTAAAAAAAAAAAAAAAAAAAGGTTGTCCCCGTGAACATCGCAACCCCTTCCCCAGACTCCTTTTTGAAAACAGCTAATGGTACCATGACTGAATTCTCCTTATCCAGGGATTTAAAGTTGTTAGAATCCAAAGACCCTTTATGGAATCTAATGCAAGCCTCTTATCGTACCCTTAATGAAAGCAAACCAAATTTAACTGAAGAATGCTGGTTATGTTATAATATTAGACCACCATATTTTGAGGCAATTGGAAAACCAGGAAGGATTCGATGGTCTAACGGTTCAAACCCACGAGAATGTCCATGGGATGGCCGGAGGAATCATACGCAAGGAATTACTATTCAATTAGTAACGGGTCAAGGAAAATGTATAGGTACAGTGCCCGAAAAGTATCAGCCTTTATGCAACCGAACAGTCACTAATACCAATATAGAGAAACACAAAAATCAAAAGGACAAATGGGCTATCCCGACACCAGGAGCTAAATGGGTTTGTTCAGACATCGGAATAACGCCTTGTCTATCTCTAAATGTGTTTGATCAATCTCAGTTTTGCGTGCAGGTAATTATTGTTCCTCGTCTAATCTATCACACCTCGGAAGAAATATTGCATCACTTTGAGGGAGACCGGAATAGACAAAAACGAGAACCAATTACAGCGGTAACCCTAGCTACACTACTGATAGCGGGTGGAGTTGGAGCAGGCACAGGTATAGCCTCTCTAGTACAAGGTCAGGAATTACAAGGTTTGCAAATGGCTGTAGATGAGGATTTAGCGAAAATAGAACAATCTATCCAAAATTTAGCCACTTCAGTAAAGTCTTTATCAGAAGTAGTACTACAAAATAGAAGAGGATTAGACCTATTATTTTTGAAGGAAGGAGGGTTATGTGTAGCTCTCAATGAAGAATGTTGTTCTTTTGCTGACCATACGGGAGTCGTCCAAGACACCATGTCCGAACTTCGGAAAAGGTTAGACCAACGTAGAAAGGATCGTGAAGCGGGCAGGTCATGGTATGAAAACTGGTTTAATGTTTCACCTTGGCTAACCACTTTGTTGTCGGCTTTAGCAGGACCGCTTATTATGTTGATCCTGGGACTTATATTTGGGCCTTGTATATTACGCTATATTTTTCATTTTATTAAAGAACGGTTTGACACAGCTAAATTGCTTATTTTAACCTCGAGAGTAGAATATGAAAGTGTATCTAATAATGAAGATGAAAATTATTGTGAATGTATTATGCCACGTGAAAATCATTATTGTGAGTGCTATAATAAATGTCAAAATTGTGAAAAGAAATTGTTCACAAGAATGAAGATGAAAGTAGCACCTAATAAACAATAGGATAAAAAGAAAAAGGGGGGATTGTGAGAAACTATGGACTAAGGTATTGTTTATTAAGATTTATGTTAAGCTCAAGGTAAAGTTAGACGACAGAAACCACTCATGCAAACAACCACTGGACGCCGCCTGTGTGAGATAAGATAACTGTAATCGCTCACACAAACTGAACCAGATACTGCTCATGCAAGATAAACACCAGATTTCCAGGAAAGCGACAAGAAACAGGACAAGACAGCCCATATAAGGATATATGAGTGAAAGATCAACTATGAGACAAAGAGGGAAGACTTCTTACTTCAGCCTCAACAAATACCAGGAGGCAGGAAACGACCCCCCTAACAACAACTGAAGCATGCGCGGAGTACCTCCACTACCTCATGAGCACGGAAGTAAAGATGTATAAAAAGGGGACTATTTGAACTACTCAGCACGGCAGTTGGCGGAGCGCAGACTCCCCTGCCGTCCAGCGCTGTCTTTGCTCATATTCTACTTGCTATAATTAATAAAGAGTGAATTATAGTCCATTGTGGTCTCAATTTATAACAATGCCTTAGAGAGAGGAGAACCTCTGTTAATACCTATCAAATCTCTAAATGACCTCTCTGCAGCTTTTACAAAAGCTGCCTGTATTCAAGCCATGCATCAGCGTAAGCCTACTGATGTTCCTCTTTCGGCAACTGTAGCTCCTGCTATACTTAAAGTACTGATAAAAGGAGCCCCTGCCATGCTCAAACCTTTTCTCATTGCAAAACGGGATGAGATCCAGAGAGACTTAAATTATAATGAATTGGTAAATCTAATACAAACTATTGGAAATAGTGGGGAAGAAGAATTAGAACCAAGAGTATTACCCACTTGGGCAACTTTAGTACATGAAACTGTAAATCATGCCCGAGAAATGGGATGGGATGAAATTCCCAATGAAACAAAAAATATAGGTCGCACTGTTAGGCAAATTAAACAATTGCATCAAAATAATTCTCAGGAACAAAAACCCTCTGACCGACAATCTAGGGGTCAGGAGTGGAGAAATGAACTGTGGAAGCAAGCATTGTCACTAGGAATTCCTAGAGCCGTGATTCAGAGACAGCCTACCGGCGTCATTCTGAGTCTGATTCAGGCATTTCAAAAAGGTATGGCTTCAAATGCTCCAACCCCCCCCCTCCCCCCTCGCCAGCTCCCAGAGAAAAAAAAGATAACCCTTTCCTCCCTCAAGAGGATCAGTTGCAAAGCACAGGATCAAAAAACTGATAAGGTCCGGACGGCAACTGGGCCTGCCAGTCCGGCAAGTAGAAGCTTATCAGTGGATAAATGAGAACGGCCCTTACATTTTAATTCCAGTTGGTCCTCAAAATCAATTAATAAAATTTTTGATTGATACTGGTGCACAAATTTCAATAATTACACAGCGAGATGCCAATAAGCTAGGCATACGACCTGGCCGGCGAAAGGTTAAAATTACCGGAGTTACAGGAATTAGCACTGTGTGCCAGACAGCAAAAGTTAATTTACTTCTCCCTGGCGAAAAACGTGTAACATCTCTTTGCTTTGCGATCAAGGAGCATCATGAAAATATCCTGGGTTTTGATGCACTGAACGGCCGGACCTGGCGTTTGCCAGACGGCAGTCTGTGGTCTTTTGGTTCAATTGCCAACCCCAGCCCTAATAAAAATCAACAAACTGCCACAGTGCGTGTACTCCGTGCAGCTCCAGCACTTCCCGAATCAAAAATTACTAATGTCCCACAGTATCCAATTTCTGCTACGGCACGAACTGGAATTTCTGAAGTAATTGCGGACTTAGAAAAACGACAGATTATTTCCCGAACTCACTCCCCATACAATTCTCCTGTCTGGCCAGTCCGCAAACCAGATGGGAGGTGGCGTTTAACAGTCGATTATCGGCGTTTAAATGCCAGTACAGCCCCATTGACAGCGGCAGTCCCCAACATTGCAGCTTTAACTGCTACACTGCAAGCCGCCGCACATCCTTGGATGGCAGTGCTAGATGTAAAAGACATGTTTTTCATGGTCCCTTTAAGGGAAAAAGATAGAGAAAAATTCGCATTTACATGGGAAGGTATCCAATATACCTTTAACAGGCTCCCACAGGGATATAAACACTCACCCACAATTGCCCATGCTGCACTTGCTGAACTTTTACAGACAGTTTCACTCCCTGCAGATGTAAAACTGTATCAGTATATAGATGATATTCTAATTGGAGGACCCTCTCCTGACAAGGTGGGAGAAGTGGCAGCAACAGTTTGGCAAACATTGCATGAAGCAAAAATTGAAATTCCACCTGAAAAATGTCAGGGACCAAGTAAAGAAGTGAAATTCCTGGGCACTTGGTGGATTGCTGGAAGTGCAGCAATCCCACCAGATACTCTAAATAAAATAGAACAATCAGAAATGCCCCAATCTAAAAAAGAATTACAACAGCTAATGGGCACTTTAGGATATTGGAGAAAACATGTACCTGGATTCTCCATCATTGCCCGCCCACTTTATTCACTTTTACGAAAAGGAAAATCATGGAGATGGGATTCAGAACATGAAGAAGCAATTAAAACTCTAATACTGGAATTAAAAACATATCAATCCCTAGGACCTGTTCATCCTCGTGACCCTATTATAGCAGAATGGGGTTTTGCAGAACATGGTACTTATTGTAACTTATTTCAAATCGGCCCTGATGGGCCAAAGAGACCTTTACTGTTTAGCTCAACTGCATTTAAAGAGACTGAACAAAGATACTCAGAGTGGGAAAAGGGTCTTTTGTCTCTAGTCCGTGCAGTTAAACAAGTTGAGAAAATACGTCAAGAACAAGCTGTTCAGACCAGAGGTCCCTTTAATTTATTAGACACAATCCTAAAAGGGACTGCTCCCCCAGAGGGAATTGCACAAAAACCTACAATTAGGAAATGGTATGCCTATCTAGTGGGTGTGGCAGATGAAATGCAATTAAATGAAGGACACACAAAAGTTTCTAAATTGCAAATGCCTATTAATACTGACCCCCTAGCACTACAACAACCATTCAAACCTTCACCAATTTTAGATGCACCTCCCTTCACTGAAGATTCACCAACCGAGGGTGTCTGGTTTTCTGATGCCTCGGCAAAAAGAGTGGATGGTGAATGGCAATATAAAGCTGTTGCATTAGAAATCAAAACAGGGAAACAAGTTATTGAAGAGGGTGAAGGCAGTGCTCAAGTAGGAGAGTTAAGAGCAGTTGTTTTGGCAGCACAAAATGAAGCAAAAGCCATTTATGTAGACTCTTATGCTGTCTGGGCAGGTGCCACACAGTGGCTTTGTCAATGGGAAGCCCTAAACTGGGAGATAAATAAATCACCAATCTGGAGAACTGAAGACTGGCAATTACTATTAACCATAGCCAGAAAAACACCATTCCAAATAGGATGGGTAAAAGCTCACGCTAATGACAACAAACCAGCTACAAATTGGAACCAAAGGGTGGATGAATTGACAAAAATTAGGAAAATAGACATTGAAGATTCCTCAGACCCCACATGGTATCGACTAGGAGAATGGTTACATCAAAAATTAGGCCACACAGGTCGAGAAGCACTTTACTTTTCAGCCCAAAGCCGGGGATGGCCCCTCAGTAGGAAAACATGTGAAACCATCCTCACTGAGTGCCCCCAGTGTAAATTAAAATTGCAGATGGACCACCCTGCCAAAGCACCACCTTTACACATTAAAGAGGGGAAAACTTTGTGGTCTACTTGACAAATTGATTACATTGGTCCTTTAAAACCCTCTGCTGGGTACAAATATATTTTAACAGGTGTAGAAATAATATCTGGACTCCTTACAGCTACCAAGTGCCAAAAGGCTAATGCACAGAATACTATCCGAGGCCTTTCCTCATGGTTCTCAATTTTACCTGTCCCTGATTCTATCCAAAGTGACAATGGCTCACACTTTACTAGTAAAGAAGTACAGGAATGGGCAAAGCAAAAAGAAATAAAGTGGGTATTTCACACACCTTATTACCCACAATCTAATGGTATAGTTGAACGAGCCAATGGACTGCTGAAAAAATATCTTAAACCACATGAAGGACAATGGGACAGACGTCTTTCTGAAATTTTACAGCAGTTAAATAATCGGTATGGTCCCTATGGAAGTCCAATTACTCGAGCCTTCTTAACACTTTCTTCAGAAACAAACCTAAATAATGAGCACACCTGGTCCTCAATGAAAGCAGGACAGCCTGTGATGGCAAAAATACCATCTGTAGGAACAATACCAGTAACCCTGGTCAAGCCACGAGGATTTCTAGCATGGGATGCTATTGATAATAATGGAATAAAACATAAAATCAGTACTAGATGGATTTATCCAGCATCCTAAGGGGTAACCTGTTCAGCTTCCCCCCCCCCCCCCCGAGACCGTTCTCTTTTCTTTCCTTTTCAGAAATAACCGACTCCACCAACGACAATGTGGAAGCAGACACCATACCCAGCAAGTCCACCAGTAGCACTGTGGGAACAACCCTCATCTTCAATATGAGACTCTTCACAGCATTGCACCTACCCTTTCTCTCCCTCACCATCATACCTCGATTGCTACAACAATGGTGTCTATACGGCTCTTCTTCTCTCTTCCTTTTTCTGCTCATGAGAGTAAAGACACTTACAATGGCTCACACATCAAATCCTTGGGATCTTGCATTACTGAGATACACTGGAAGCATCAAAACACTACAAGGCAGGTCTAATTGGTCAACTTTCCTCACTACACAGAAGGTGACAGGATTATTGCATTTGTCCTCACTATACGCAATGCCTCAGTGTACAACATACACCCAATCCTTGCATTAGGACTAAATCACAATGGAAACATACTCTGTCCCTCAGAACATAAAGTATGGGCCCAGCAGAAGGAGGGGAAATGGCAAACAATTGATGTAAATGCATGTACTGTGCAAGAACAACGAGGCTTCATTTGTGAAGGAAATACTCTTGAGGCTCAAGACATTTGTCTTGACACTGAACAAAACATTTGTCACTTTGAGATCCACCCAAACGAAACCCCTGAAAGCGTAGTCATATATGTTGGAAAAGGATGTGTTTGCATGCGAACACGATGTGATTCCTTATTAATAGATGGTACTGTCCATACGACTCCTCCAACATCCTGACTTAATCGACCTCCTGTAACAAGCACAGAAAACTGGACAAAAGACTCTTATCACTGTCCAACATGATATAGAAGAAATACATCAAGTGTTAACAAGAGTCAAAAGGGATGGAGAACATCAGTGGTGGGAAAGCTTATTTGGATGGTCACCAACCGCAACTGGACTGTTTAATTCCATGTTCCACCCGGTCATGATTTTCTTAATTCTAATTTTAATATGTTTACTACTCATAATTGTATTGTATATTAAGGTTTGGAGGATGGTTAAACAGATTACTCAGTTACAAAAGTATCCCTGTGTGTACACTATCCCAAAACAGGGACTAGTGTGTACACTATCCCAAAACTTTTTTTTTTGAAGCTAATCAAGCACAAAATTTCCTTCAATTGTAATTGGATTATGGCATCCTCTGTTTATAGGCATAGAGGCAAGAGGCAACCACACTGCCACTCTATGGACAAGATAAATTGACTTTAGTCACTGGGTGGATTGTGGTGGTGCAATTCTTACCCCCCCCCCCGCCCCTCTTTGTTGGGCTGCTTGGTGCTAGGTGCAATTCCACCCACATCCCCCGAGCTATACACCAGTCTGTGGAGATAAGGACTGACAATGTTAACGAGCCTGGCTCCTGCCCCTCCCGATTGCTCGGAAATGGTTAAAATGGCCCATCAACTCCTAAGGGCCTGGCACACCTGTGCCTGGGATGTGGTCAAATGGGAACAATAACAGAGTCACACATTCATCAAATTCTTGTGTAACTGCTGGAAGGCACCAGAAGGTATTTGACAAAAGTCAATTATCTTGGACCCTATAAATGGCGACCACCAGGGAGACCCTTTGAGCTCTCCTGGATCGCAGTGGGCCTGTGACCAGCATCTCCCCTGAGCTGGGACGCCTCTCAGGTACCAAACGCTTAAGGTGTCGTCTGCTCCAGACGGAAGGCCAGGGCGAAGTCCCCCGCTTGAGTCTCAATTATCGCCCGTTGAGGAATGCCAAGGCATTGTGAGTATTTGCTCTAAACTCGAGAGGGAAAGTTTCTTTGAGCTAGCTTCTCTTTACTCTGTGTGTGGGTACGTACCCTTGTTTCTGTGTGTGGATGTGCGTTCTGTGTTCATTCTACTGAATCCAAACACCTTTGTTTCTGTATGTTTGTCTGGTTTGTTATGTGCATGCATGTGTGTATATAGGTACCGTTAAGTAAGTTAGTGTGAATCTTGTCATTTTAGAATCTGAATAAGTCGCTTTTCTTTCTTTTAGTATTTCTGAATTATTTTATAATAATAAATTGCTGTTAGTTATTAATAAACCTAGATTTCTTACTAAATATTACCGTGTCAATACTTTCATCCGCGACAAGTTGAGACCCTAGTTTTGTGCTCCATCTGTAAAAACATTTCTAACTATTATTAAATGCTTTTCTTTTTCTTCCTATTCTGCCTGTTTGCTTGAAGTTTTCCTTCCTCTGTGCCCTGGCATTCCCTTGAGGTTCCCACATGCTAGAATCACTGTCCCTCAACAAATGAATGTTTTATTACCTTACTCCTTAGTCCTTTTTTTTGACAACTTTTCTTTTCTTTTTTTTTCTTTTTTTTTCCTTGTGGTGTTTTGTTTGTTTCTATAAATGAATCTATGCTAACCAGGCTCCTTCCAACAAATGTCAACAATTGGTGCCACAAGCACTAAGAAGAGCTATTAAAGCTTTTCAGCTGTTGGGAATTTTCCCTTTCATGCTTTCTGTTTTAAAATATACGATGATGAGGTTATTTATTATTTACACTATGATTTGTTTTATTATCCTTCATTACTCCCAACAATGGTAGATGAAGGCTGCAATGCATCTGGTAGCTAGCAGCAACAGAAAGCAGCAAGAAAAAAAAAATCTCCTGCTATATTCAGCTATTTTTTTC
Source organism: Strix aluco (assembly GCF_031877795.1). NCBI lineage: Eukaryota > Metazoa > Chordata > Aves > Strigiformes > Strigidae > Strix > Strix aluco. The sequence goes on from NC_133970.1 coordinate 39,764,878, forward strand.
CCACAGTATTATTATTCATAAAACTTTCTTAAATGGGAAATTAATAAGAAAATAATACATTACAATCCTTCTGTCACAGAGATGTGTGAAGGGCTTGGTGGAACACCTCCAGCATATGCCTGAAAACTTCACTATTTAGTGCACTTCGTTTTAGCACCGATTCTCTTAAGAAATTCTTGCTGCAATTAATTAAAGCTATCTAAATTTAAAGCATACTAATTAGGCAACCATCAAAAGAGAATATCTATCCTTCCAGGAAATTGGAGCCTTAAATATAACTCTCATAATTCAACTGTTTGGATTTTTAAAGGGAAGAAAGTTGTTTTGAGTCAGAAGCTTCCTCAGTTCAGGATTTAAGAGCTATAAAACAAATAACTATGGACATACATCCTACTGTACCAAATCCTTACACCCTACTAGCTGCTGTGCCTGTATCTAATACTTATTTTACTGTTTTGGATTTAAAGGATGCCTTCTTTTGTATCCCAGAGGATGACCAGAGCCAAGCAATCTTCTCTTTTGAATGGGAAAGCCCCTCAACAGGAAGAAAAGTACAACTGTGCTGGATGGTACTCCTGAAAGGATTCAAAAACAGTCCTACCTTATTTGGTAACATATTGGCAAAAGAGTTGGAACAATGGCAAGGTAACAATGATCATGTTACTTTACTACAATATGTAGATAATTTGTTAATAAGAGCTGACACAGAAGAGGACTGTGTAGAGGCCACAATCAGTTTACTCAATTATTTGGGACTAGCAGGGTACAGAGTTTCCCAGAAAAAAGCACAAATAGTGAAGGAAAAAGTCTTATACCTGGGTTCCAAAGCGTCAAAAGGACAAAGAGACTTGGCATAGAAAGAAAAGAGGCTATATGCAGAATTGCAGTTCTGAGAACTAAAAGACAATTGTGGGGATTTTGGGAATGACTGGATTTTGTCAAATATGGATTCTAAATTTGGACTGATAGCCAAACCCCTATATAATGACATTAAAGGGCCAGGGGATTTATTAGAATGGACCCCAGAATGCAGGAAGAGCTTCAATGAAATAAAAAAGAAACTAATAGAAACTCTGGTCCTGTGTTTCCCCAACATGACAAAACCATTTCAATTGTATGTCCACAAGAGACATGTGGCTTTGAGAGTGATGACACAAACACTTGGTAGTTGGAAAAGACCAGTGGCTTAATTTTCAAAACAACTTGATGAAGTGAGTAAAGGATGGCCTGCATGTCTTCAGGCTGTAGCAGCTACTGCTTTCCTAATTAAAGAAGCACAAAAGCTCACATTGGGATGACCCATAACAGTGATGGTTTCTCGTGCAGTAACAGCCATCCTGAATGAGAAAGGACATTATTGGCTCTCCCCAAGCAGATTGGGGAAATATCAGGCTATCCTGATGGAGCAAGATATTATTTTGGGCGAAACATCTACAATGAACCCAGCCACACTGTTGCCCGTAGCAGAAAATGAACCTTTGCAACATGACTGCTTAGCCACAGTTGAACAAGTGTATGCTAGTAGGACAGATCTGAAAGATGAACCATTAATAAATACAGATTTGGAATTATACACTGATGGTAGCAGTTTTATGCAAAATGGGGAAAGAAGAGCAGTATATGCAATAATAACAGTCTGGAAAGAAGTGTAAGATAAACCATTGCCCCAAAATACTTCTGCACAAAAAGCAGAAATTATTATATTGACCAGGACCCTTGCATCAGGAAAAGATTTAAGAGTTAATATATATATGGACTCTAAATATGCCTTTGGAGTTGTGCATGCTCATGGAGCTATCTGGAAGAAAAGGTGATTGTTGAATTCATAGGGGAGTGGTATAAATTATAGACAAGAAATTTTGAAATTATTGAATGCAGTCACCAAACCAAAAGAAGTAGCAATAATTCATTGTAAATCTCACCAAAAAGGACATGTGTAAGGAACTGAAGGAAGTAATGCCTCAAACATTCATCGACACAGAAAACCTCAAGGACAAGCTGTGGCCTTTGTGATTAGTCTAAGGAATGTAACCCAAGGAAGCAGGAGTGTATCAAAGGATGCACCCCCCACTCCCTTGCAGTTGTATTGCAAACTCCTTAAATAAGCCTCAAAGAGGGGGAAACGTGGACTGAGTGAAACCAAATGTTTCTCATCAAGCACAAGGATAGCTAATCATTGGCTCCATTGTGTAAGCCTGAAGAGGTGACAAGGCCTGACAAGAGGTGATCATTTCTGCCCCAGAAGCTGGATGATTGCTCAAGAAGCAGGAAGTCAACATAAATCTGTGGGAACAGAGGAAAAAACAAAGGTGGGCAGGGTGAGTACGACCACCGAGTCAACTGGACAAGGGGTGGTGCACCCCATTTCCCCCTCAATGTATGCCCAGAACCCATGCTCCACCTTTTTCCTTGTCTCTCATGGAAATGAGTTTGTGGAATACCTGCCCCTCCTCATCTAGTATGCTAATCAGATGATAAGATGAACTTCAAAGGTGACAGAAACTTTGCTGTGTGGTGCACCCACCACACAAGATTACCGGACCTGAGACAACACTGGATCCAGGGGGGGTGATCTGGATTTCTTTGACTCTCTTTCTCTCCTCTCCTCTCCTCTCCTCTCCTCTCCTCTCCTCTCCTCTCCTCTCCTCTCCTCTCCTCTCCTCTCCTCTCCTCTCCTCTCCTCTCCTCTCCTCTCCTCTCCTCTCCTCTCCTCTCCTCTCCTCTCCTCTCCTCTCCTCTCCTCTCCTCTCCTCTCCTCTCCTCTCCTCTCCTTCTTATAGATTTATAAGAAACCACATTGTTTATTATCCTTTTCCAACTTTAAATTGTTTTCTACCACAACTAAAACATTTTGACTGATTGTTTGGTGTCGTTTCACTGTAATTTAACCTGAGGGGATCACAGAACCATTGCGACTCTCTGGACTCCCAGTCCAGTCGTGACAACAAGGAGATGTAATACAAGGAAATAGAAAAACTGATCTGGCAGTGAAGAAAGCAGCCCTATGAGACATAATAATAGCAGCTTTGATACCTGAACGAAAAATAGAAATGAAAACCCCGCATTATTCCATAGAGGAAGACCGATTAGCAGAAATATTAAAAAGTAAAAAGAATAAAGAAGAATGGTGGGTAACACCAGATCAACAAGTTCTTACTCTTACTGAAAAGCCGGTCGAAGAAACTCTCTAAGACTCGTTTTGGAGTTTTAGAAAGCAGGCATTCTTTATTGCAGCGCTGGGCACACACGTGAATAGCTTCACAAAGGTGAGCGCGCTGACTCCTAACACTACACAGCTTATATTAAAAGCAATTCATTCATATTCATTGAATTTCTAAGAACCCATTAACATATTTTTACTTTTCCTAGAACTAGTTAACATATGCATTAGTAGTTTGCGCATGTTCACTTCCATTAATCTAAATGAGTCGGTGGTCCTCTGGTGGTCTCTAGTGGCAAATTATAGTCTTCCTCACTCCATCCTTTTGATGAACTTTTACTCCACGCATGCTCACTTTCCCTGGAGGCTGATTGCCAAAGTAGAGTCCGGCCTGGACTTGTTCAAAGTCACAATCTTCTTTGTCCAGACACTGAAGCATCCTGTTATCTACTGTTAGGGTGTCTAAACTGAGAAGTGTACATTTTGTTATTTATAGATAAGCTAGTTTGTTTTACAAACGGGTCCTTGGTTCCAGTCCCCTGGTATCAATCCCTCCTTTTCTTTTGAGGGTATAGTGCTTTTCAGCTCTATCCCTCAAATCCAGATCATCGTGTCATAGTGCATTTGTAAACAACAACTACAACAATGGAAACAACAACTACAACAATGGATCATTATACATGTAATTATACGTACTGTGACAATTAATAAAATCAACATGAACAATTCTTTTAACCAGGACAAATTTAGTAACCATGAAGTTAGCTTATTCCAAATTTCTTCAAATCCCCATGAGGTATCATCCATAGAAATCCTGTGGAGTTGTTCAGTTTGTTTCCAAATCTTGTTTAAGTCTGTGGTTATCCTTCCTGACTGATCTATGTACATACAACTTGAGTTTATCAAAGTGCAGACTCCCCCTTGAGAGGCCAGTAATAAATCGAGAGCTATTCTATTTTGCAAAACCATCTTGGACAAGCTAGTAATTTCAACTTGTTGAGCTTGTATTATATCTATCATCCTATTTTCAATTTGTTCTATTGTTGCTGAAATGTTTATTATAGTCTTTTCTAGTTCACTTACCCCTAACCACAGGCGAAACCATCTAACAAAGCTGTGACATCTTGTGGGTCTATCCGCAATTGCATTATGGGACTTCTTAGTTTGTTTGAACAAAGTTCTAATCCACCCTTTTTGTTGATCCAAATTATTAACTATTGTTAGATTAGGAACTACAGCTCCCAAAGTACACGCTCCTTGCCAATTAGGGGGTAAAACTTTAAGAGCATTATTTCCACACAACCAAAACCAGCCACTGCCTGCTGGGACAGGAAGACCAGAATAATACGGGACATGTGAAGTACCTGGTTGCCAATATGACATTGTTCTATTGCAGCCAGGAAAACAACCTATAAAAGTTTTCTCATTTCATTGATTTGTATAATTGTCACATCCATCAATTCCAGATTTGTTACCATCATAGCTAATAGAATCATTACCTGGTCCATAAAGACATATGGTTGTATTTAAATTGTCTGGCACCATGGTGACCTGTAACCTTTCCTGTTTCCAATTTCTAGAAAGATGGGGCCACCATTTATTGCCAGGGTGATCAGTCCCATATTGAGGGTTATTAAAGAGGGTGGTACTCACTGGTATTGGTATTCCTATCAAGGGAAGTTGGCTTTCTACCCTTGACACTGGCATCTGATTACATATCCAACAGTCTGTTCTATTCAAAATTCGAGTTATATTTTGCATTAATGAGATGTGCAAATTTTGATCCCACCCTCTAATTAAAGTTATCATCTGACTCAGGGTTACCAACAAAATATGGAACATGCTCACAGTCTTTTCAACTTTAACTTTAAGGGAGTCTGTTGGTCCACTGTCCACAGAGAGGGAGCCCTTTTGACTCGAGAGTAGTGGATCCAAGGTCCTTTTCCATCCAGCTTCACAGCCGTATATGTGGTTAATAAAATCTGATAGGGTCCTTTCCACTTCTTCTGCAGTGGTTCAGATGTCCAAGATTTGAGGTATACCCAATCTCCTGGTTGAAACGAATGTGCTGGGGAATCAAGATTTAAAGATTTATTCATGACCATATATTTATTTAATGTTTGCAAAACTTTTCCCAAAGTTATTAGGTAATTTTGTACATCTAATTCTCCCCTGATATTCATGTTTTTAGGAAGCCCCGGGACTTGATATGGTTTTCCATATAAAAGTTCATAGGGACTGAGATTATGTTTTCCTCAGGGTCTGACCCTGATTTTTAACAAAGCTAGGGGTAAGGCTTGTACCCACGTTGTGATCCAGTAAACAAAGCACGTAATCCAAAAATTGTAATCCAATAAACAAAGCACATAATTCAAAATTACCAAGACCAACAGGTGGGACTCAAACCCCTATACCAGTTTCAGACTGGGTGGGACTCAAACCCACAATATTACAGACCAGGCATCCTCCAAACTTTCATCTGATAAAACTTACCCAGGAGGGGACTTGAACCCCTTGGGTACCCTTCTGGCCCAATCTTGCGAGGCTTTCACCACATCTTACAGGCAGGAAACCAGAAATCCCAAAAGAATGCCTTTAAATTTACCAGGGGATTTGCTCTGAGCTCTTCAGTCAAAGTGAATTTCAGAAGACTGTGAAAAAACTCCTCTTTTTGCTCTTTGACCAAAAGAAACCCATTAAACTCAATTTAATTGCAAGTTTCTTCAAAAAATTTCTAGTTGCTGTTCTGATTTTTTTTTTTTAATCCACTGATGGCCTAAAATAAAACCTGTGAGGATTTAAACTGGAACTAATGGGGTTGCAGGCTTTCCCCTACCCCGTAACACTACCTGATGAGGTAAGCTGTCAGATGGACGTCTTGCCCTACGAACACTTTTGAAACTGGAACTTTTCCAAAATGCTTGTCCAACAACTAAGTGGAAAGACATCTATTTTCTCCCCCTCTTTGAGCAGTTCATAGAAATGGACCTAGGAAAAGGAATTTACATGAGAATTCATTATTTTTCCTTGTCCTGTCTCCAGCTCCCAAAGACAGTCTTTTCTTTGCAAACATCTGAAAAGCTCCAAGGCGCCTTAATGACAGTTGCTGGGTAAGGCAAACTGGGTTCATTTAAAAACTGGAATTGGAGGATGATGTATTCCCCCTTTCCCCTCTCCTAATACCATAATCATGTCACAATGAGATGAGTGAATATGGACAGCAGGACATAAGGAAAACAACATCCGAAGACTCTTTCATTCAAATGAAGTTTGGAATTGAATTAGCTGACAGATCAGATAACATACAGTTATAAAGATACAGTTGACCTGCACCCTAACAAGGGAATATCAAGTTGAATGAATGCTATAATATGTGATTTATGACCTAATCTCAAGTATTTTTCTCTTCCCACCATCCCTACTAAAATCTACATCAATCCATTCCAGTGTTAGTCAATCTAATATGCACTGTGATATGCATCAAGTTTGAGGGGGCAGGTATGAGATAATTACTCGTCTGATGGAAGATAACATTGGAGTTGTCAAATTAATGTCAACCTAAAAGAGATACAAGAAATTACCATGCTAATGGCTTATTTTCTTCTACTCATCCTGCTTTGTAATACTTGAAATTTGCAGATCTTTATTTTTACTGTTATTATTAATAATAACTATTTAGTGCTTTTCTATTTGGGGAAATATGTAGGTGTTTTTTCAACTTTCCTTAACAATTTTCAGTGACAGATCTGAACAGTTGCTGCATTGGCTCTTTAGCTGGATATACACAGCATTAGCAGTATATTTTTTTTAATATTCTGACTGATGGAACTATGTATGCCTGTCGAGCCCACAGTCTGATTGTACATACATGCTGCAGGTGAGCACCTCTTCTGAAACAGTTTTCAGTCTCAATAGGTAAGAAAAAAAAAGAATGGTCATTTTAAGACTTCTTTACATCACAAAACCTATCAGAAGGACAAGTAGGGCTGGCACCTCTGATCTTCTCTTTTGAAGAACTGTATGCATAAAGTGGTGTTGATATTTGTGTCAGTGAATTATTTTGTACCTCAGCAAAACAGAAGAGTCATGTCAGTTTTAAATACCACATGTGTCTTCCTTTGAAATATTTCTTGAACCTAACCACCTTGCTGTTAGGGAAAAATCAGTCAGAGACCATTCCATACCAATGACTTTGCAAAGTCGTTGATCTGCTTCTGTGCTCCTGTGGCAGGTGCATCCACCCAATGAAAGCAGAGCTCCTTGGCTGCTGAAGTGTGGCAGCTTCTGGTTGTCTTTGTTCTCAAGGTCTCGCAGTAGTTGGGACCTTTGGCCAATGGGAGCCGCTATTGACTACAGGTCAGATTCGGCCTGGGTATAAATGGAGTCCCCTGGGGGAGCCATTTGGAGCTCGTCCCCTGGAGCAGCACACTGCGGTTGAGGACTCTCCCCTTGGGTCAGGATGCCACCCTTGAGGGGCCTTGGGTCAGGACACTGCCCTGAGCAGGTCCTCGAGGTTGAGAGCCCTCACTTATCAGGTGAGTGATAAAGCATTTTGGGTTGCCGTTAAACCCCATAGAGTTCTTTGTAAAGCGTTTTGGGTTGCCGTTAAACCCTGGAAAGTTGTTCTGTTCTCCTCTTGCAGACATTCGAAACTGTAATTTACGGAGAGCTGGTTGGCTGTGTTATTATTAATAAATTTTTTATTTTTTGATATTGGTGGTTGGTTGCTTATTTGGGAGCCTCCATAACAGCTCCCCTGAGATAATTCCTGATATGCACAATACACAAAATTCCTGGGAGTCCTTTGAAATAATTTTAAATCCAAGTTTTATAATTTGATCTTAAGTTATCACTGTTAAATAATATTTATGGGATTTCCTGATGAGTTGCCCTAAAATTCATATACATAAGAACTCTCAACCAAAAGTTTAAAGCAAAATGACCACCAAACACCTCATTTGCAACCTGAAGGTTTTCTTTTAATCTTTCCTCTTTTCCTTAAAGGAATGAAATAATATTCAAACTATCAAAAGTACTGTGAAAGAAAAACAGACATAATTTTTGTCTCAGGAAACAATTGTTTTATACAGTTATGCCATGTGTAAAAAGGCAGTTTTGATGGGAAATTTCTCTGTAAGCTTAAGTACAATGAGGAACTATATTTTTACAGTCTGTGCATACTTTTAATGTCTGATTCATGTCTAATCATTATCCTGTTAAAAACAGCTACTCTTTTGCTATAGAATTTCCCTTCATGCAAAGTCTATGACTTAGAAGACAGATATTCAGTGAAGCAGAGATATATCAAACTTCGATTGTAACAGATCATTAGATAACATAGCTAAAGGAGATGAGGTGATTGCAATAATCCCTATCCAGTGACAAAGGCATGAGTCAATGGCTCAAAATCATTAATAAAATTTATATTAAAATGAGTTTTTATTCATGCAAATAATCTAGTAGATGATGATGGGGAATATAAGTTAATATCTCATATGAGGAAATCTAAGTATATTCCATCACAGCTGTCAGAACAGAAATTTACACTCTAATCACATACCATTGCATTTTTAACTATATTTCTTTTTTCACCATTATTTTGGCATTTCCTGCAGTTAGCCTCTGTTGGATCACCTGTTGTTCTTCTTAGTGATTGTTTTGCTGATTAAGGATACCAATTAAACTCGGACACCAGAGTGAAAAGAGTAGGTGTATTTTACTAGTGATAACCAAGTAATGTAACAGCGTAATACAGAAAACATGCAGTAAGAAGAAGCAGAATAGTGCACTTAAAGCAACAAACAGAGTAATGCATCAAATCATTACTACACGAGAGAGAGAGAGAACAGTAATTAAGAGAAATACATCACCACTTGCATATATAATCATCATCATCCAGATCCGCAGTCGCTGGGCAGCCCCGGTTACAGCGAGGATTTGGAGAGCCTGTCCCGGCAAGTGGGAAATCCTACGTGGTGCGTCCACCCATAGGTGAGGCATCCAAAGTCGCTGCAAACGGGCCCAGCCTTATATACCAGAGATCGACAAGCCAGAATAGCTGGCACCTTTGTTTTGAGCGGAAAGTTTCTGGTTTCATTCTCCTGTTGGATTCCACCCAAAGCCTGGCCAGGGCTCGGGGGGGGGAACCAAGGGAGTTTCTAACAAGGCCAAATACTTGGGTTCTCAGCCTTGAACAAGGCTGCGAAAGGAAAGTTGGATACATTCTCTCCTCACTACTGATTATATTTTGTCTTTCACTAGCGAGTTTACATATTTTATTAATGACTACATGCTAAGTTAGCAGCTTCAGCTTGGGGCCTGTTGTTCAGGCTGCAGTATTTCAAAGCTTTAGCACTTTTTACACCAGCATAAATGGGTTGCTATAACTTAGTACAATACCTACTAGCACAATGGTTATCAGTTATAAAATATACAGGATTCATCTATAGGTCAGCTCTGGCTTGGGCCTGTTGTCCAAGCCTTAGCACTTCACTATGTGATGCAGTAGGTCACTGACTATCTCCTCCTCGAATGCAGGGGCGTCGTTCTCCCGGTCTCTGTCTTCTGGCTGAGGAGGCTGGATTCCCTCAGTACAACTAGTCTTGCTATTAAAGACTGAGGCAAAGAAGACATTAAGGACCTCAGCCTTCTCCTCATCACTTGTTATCATGTTTACTCCTGCGTCTAGCAGGGGATGGAGTCAGTGCAACACATGAAGAGGCCTTCACATGATAAGAAGAGAATGATAACAGTTATTTTCTTACCCTTTCATAATACACCTCTAGTGGTTGACAGCATGTTTAGCACAGAATGATTTTTTTTCAATACATTACTCTTTTATTTAGCAATTGTTAACAGTGAATGAGACCATATTCAGTATTTAAGAACAGCACCTGTAAGCAACCTTCTTATTCATGAACAGTTGCAGTTAGTTTTATGCTCCAGCAGATACTCTGTATAATCTTTTTATATATTCCTGTTCCTATAATCTCAGTTTTATAGCAATCTTGTAATGGAAGATGCATTTTCTTCATGAAGAGACTGCGACCTCAGTACAGGTATCCCTCGGGTGAATTCATTATTATGTATATTTACAAAAACAGTGAATGGTGAGTAGAGTTACCAGCTCATACTAGGAACCCAGTGGCTGTGTTTCAACAGTTTTATAGTAGTTGTCCCTGGAGTATCCATACCTTTATCTTCATATTCCCTTATTACCTTCATATCAGCCCATACAGCTGTCTTGGGAAAAGCAAGGGGGAAAATTTATTGGTATCCAGACAATCAGCACAGCCAGGCCATGATGGCTGCAGTCTCACTAGATGGAAAGCATGAAAACCAGTCCAGATCCTTGTCACAGATCATAAACAAAGTTAATAGCAAAACGGGGAAGGAAGAGTCCAGATGTTCTGGCACATAGGCTGTAATCCTGGTCATTGCACCTCACTGCCGCCAAAAGAAAAAATACTCCTCAGTGTTGGAAGGTAGGTGACTTGTGTTCCTTGGTGGGGAACAGACTTTGTACTGTTGGCCTCATGTATGAGGACTGGCTAGTTCCCATAATATGGCAGAAAAATATCTCACACATTTTTGTCCACAAATCCTGAGGTATGTTCTTAACTTGGTATCTCACATCTCTAGTCTTCACGCTGTGATCAAATGGACATAGCGTTTGATTTTTTCACCTTCTGTAACCCTTTATTATTTATCAGTAATTTCAAGGTGCTGAGCACTTCTGTGAAATGCTGAGCCTCCTCAGTGATTGCCAATTAAAGGTGTGAAGAACCTTTCAAGACTGTGACTTTGTACTGGGTCTGACTGAGCGGGAATTGGTTTTCCCCTATAGCAGCCCTCATGGTGCTGTGTTTTATGTTGGGAGCTGGCAGGGTGTTGATAGCACACTGGTGTTGTGGCTACTGCTGAGTAGTGCTTACACAGCACCAAGGCTCTTTCCGACATTTTCCTTCCCCCCCACAGTGGGACGGGGTGGGCAAGATCTTGGGAGGGGACACAACCAGGACAGCTGACCCGAACTGACCAAAGGGATGTTCCAGACCATATGACGTCTGCTCAGTATAAAGCTGGGAGAAAGGAGGAAGGGGGTGGGGTCACCCTTGGTCCTCCGAGGCAACCGCTACGTGTATTGGAGCCCTGCTTCCTGAGAAGGCCCGACATCGCCTGTTCATGGGAAGTAGAGAATAAATCTGTTTTCCTTTTGCTTCCGCACGCGGACCTTTGCTTCGCTTCTCTTAAATTAAAACTGCTTTTGTTTTACCCACAATGGTTGGGGTTTTTTCTATCTTATTTTCTTTCCCCTCTTTGCCCTGTTGAGAAAAAAGAGGGAAGGCGGGGGGGAAGTGATAAAGCAAATAGAGCAACCATAGCCAAGGTCAAACCACCACAGACTTATAAGAGCAATTGTGCTGAAAGGGAAAATAAGTCTTCTCTTAATTACAAGTTCAGTTACAACACAACCAACATCAAAAGTACAGGGCAAGAAATAATACAATGCAGAGTACTTCTGACATGTATAAAAGACAAATATGCCTTCTTATTAGTTTGAAGGTTAACGTGCTCATTAGATTATATCAGTTCATTTAGCAATTGTGCCTGTGCCTGCAGAATGATATATAGCAATCAACAGGAACATTACAGGGATGAAATAAAAGGAAAAATAATAAAATAACGGTTGAGCATGAACAGTTAAAAAGATAAACTGGACAAAAAGTTCATTTTTGCAGACATGGTAGGCCCACTTCATAAAGGAAAAAAATGAATTTTTTTGAAATGCAAGTAAAATAGTAAGGCAAGTTTGCTTAGGAGTCACAGAGATGCAGATTTCGGCTGACAATGTTTATGATGACCACATCTTTCTTGTTTTCCCCCTTTACCCTAACATAATTGCTTTTGACTGGGCAAATCATGTTGTTCCTGTTGTAAAGTCATGGCAATTTATGATTCCATATGTCACTTGAACAGATTTTTTGGTTTTATATGCTTCGCATTTCATTTTAATGCCACCTAAGGAAATTACATACCTAAAGCTGTACGTGCTACTGTTTTTAAAATACCAAATGGTATAATTTTATTTTACCTGTTCCTTGATTACAATCAAGATGAGTTAGCTGGGCTCATTGACAGAGCTTTAAACGAGATTTAAAGGGGGGAGGGGGCAAAACATCAGCCCAGCTGAAGTGCATGTATACCAATGCACACAGCACGGGTAACAAACAGGAGGAGCTTGACGCCATGATGAAACAGGAAAATTATGATGTCGTGGCTATTACAGAGACATGGTGGGATGTCTCCCATGACTGGAGTGTGCCAATTGATGGCTACAAGCTCTTTAGGAGGGACAAACAAGAAAGGAGAGGTGGTGGAGTGGTGCTGTATGTTAGGGACTGTTATGATTGCTTTGAGTACAAGTACAGTGAAGACAGGGTAGAGTGTCTTTGCGTTAGAATCAGGGGGAAGGCCAACAGGGCAGATGCTGTAGTAGGAGTCTACTATAGGCCACCCACCCAGGACAGAGAGGTGGATGAAATATTCTGTAGGCATTTAGGAAAAATCTCACAATCGCTTGCCCTTGTTCTTGTGGGAGACTTTAACTTCCCAGACATCTGCTGGAAATACAACACAGCAGAGCGGGACCAGTCCCGGAGATTCCTGGAATGTGTGGGAGACAACTTCCTGACACAACTGGTGAGAGAACCGACCAGAGAAGGTGCCCTGCTGGATCTCCTCTTTGTGAACAGAGAAGGACGGGTGGAGGATGTGGTGGTTGGAGGCCGACTAGGGCACAGCGATCATGAAATCATAGAGTTCTCTATTCTTAGAGAGGCCAGGAGAGGGTGAAGCAGAACTGACATCCTGGATTTCAAAAGGGCTGACTTTGTCTTGTTTAGGAACCTGCTTGAAAGGATCCCTTGGGAGACGATCCTGAAGGGTATAGGGGTCCAGAAGGCTGGGCACCCTTTAAGAAGGAAGTCTTAATGGCTCAGGAACAGGCGATTCCCAGGTGCTGTAAGAGAAGCCAGCGACAGAGAAGACCACCCTTGCAAAACAGGGAGCTTTGGCTGCAACTCAGGGAGAAAAGGAGAGTTAACGGCCTTTGGCAGAAGGGGCTAGCCACTCACAGTGATTACAAAGAGGCTGTGACGCTATGCAGGGCAGAAATCAGGAGGTCTAAAGCCCAGCTGGAAATTACCCTGGCTTCAGCAATCAAGGATAACAAGAAATGTTTCTATAAGTATGTCAGGAGCAAAAGAAAGACCAGGGAGAGAATCCATCCCCTGCTAGATGCAGGAGTAAACATGATAACAAGTGATGAGGAGAAGGCTGAAGTCCTTAATGCCTTCTTTGCCTCAGTCTTTAATAACAAGACTAGTTGTACTGAGGGAATCCAGCCTCCTCAGCCAGAGGACAGAGACTGGGAGAACGACCCCCCCGCAATCCAGGAGGAGACAGTCAGTGACCTACTGCATCACATAGACACACACAAGTCCATGGGACCTGATGGGATACACCCGAGGGTGCTGAAGGAGCTGGCTGGGGTGCTCGCCAAGCCACTTTTCATCATTTACCATCAGTCCTGGCTGACCGGGGAGGTCCCGACAGATTGGAAACTGGCCAAAGTGACGCCTATCTATAAGAAGGGTCAGAGGGATCATCCGGGAAATTACAGGCCTGTCAGCTTTACGTTGGTGCTCGGGAAGCTGATGGAGCAGCTCATCCTGAGTACCATCACACAACACATGCGGGACAACCAGATGATCAGGCCCAGTCAGCACGGTTTTATGAAAGTCAGGTCCTGCTTGACAAACCTGATCTCCTTCTATGACAGAGCGACCTGCTTATTGGATGAGGGAAAGGCTGTGGATGTAGTTTACCTTGACTTCAGTAAGGCCTTTGACACCGTTTCCCACAGCATTCTCCTGGCAAAACTGGGTGCTCGAGGCTTGGATGAGCGCACGCTTTGCTGGGTAAAAAACTGGCTGGATGGCCGGGCCCAAAGAGTTGTGCTGAACGGAGTTAAATCTGGCTGGTGGCCGGTCACGAGTGGTGTCCCCCAGGGCTCAGTTTTGGGGCCACTCCTGTTTAACATCTTTATTGATGATCTAGACGAGGGGATCGAGTGCACCCTCAGTAAGTTTGCAGACGACACCAAGTTGGGTGGGAGTGTTGATCTGCTCGAGGGTAGGGAGGCTCTGCAGAGAGACCTGGACAGGCTGGAGCGATGGGCTAAGGCCAACTGGATGAGCTTCAATAAGGCTAAATGCTGGGTTCTGCACTTCAGCCACAGCAACCCCCAGCAGCACTACAGGCTTGGGGAGGAGTGTCTGGAGAGCTGCCAGTCAGAGAGGGACCTGGGGGTGTTGATTGACAGCCAGCTAAACATGAGCCAGCAGTGTGCCCAGGTGGCCAAGAAGGCCAATGGCATCCTGGCTTGTATCAGAAATAGCGTGGCCAGCAGGGACAGGGAAGTGATCTTGCCCCTGTACTCGGCACTGGTGAGGCCGCACCTCGATGACTGTGTTCAGTTTTGTGCCCCTTTAATCACATACCATTGCATTTTTAATTATATTTCTTTTTTCACCATTATTTTGGCATTTCCTGCAGTTAGCCTCTGTTGGATCACCTGTTGTTCTTCTTAGTGATTGTTTTGCTGATTAAGGATACCAATTAAACTCGGACACCAGAGTGAAAAGAGTAGGTGTATTTTACTAGTGATAACCAAGTAATGTAACAGCGTAATACAGAAAACATGCAGTAAGAAAAGGCAGAATAGTGTACTTAAAGCAACAAACAGGAAAATACAGGGTAATGGATCAAATCATTGCTACATGAGAGAGAGAATAGTGGTTAAGAAAGATACATCACCACTTGCATGTATCATCATCATCCAGATCCTCAGGCGCTGGGCAGCCCCGGTTACAGCGAGGATTTGGAGAGCCTGTCCCGGCAAGTGGGAAATCCTACGTGGTGCGTCCACCCATAGGTGAGGCTTCCAAAGTCGCTGTGAGCGGGTCCAGCCTTATATACCAGAGATCGACAAGCCAGAATAGCTGGCACCTTTGTTTTGAGCGGAAAATTTCTGGTTTCATTCTCCTGTTGGATTCCACCCAAAGCGTGGCCAGGGCTCGGGGGGGGGAACCAAGGGAGTTTCTAACAAGGCCAAATACTTGGGTTCTCAGCCTTGAACAAGGCTGCGAAAGGAAAGTTGGATACATTCTCTCCTCACTACTGATTATATTTTGTCTTTCACTAGCGAGTTTACATATTTTACTAATGACTACATGCTAAGTTAGCAGCTTCAGCTTGGGGCCTGTTGTTCAGGCTGCAGTATTTCAATGCTTTAGCACTTTTTACACCAGCATAAGTGGGTTGTTATAACTTAGTACAATACCTACTAGCACAATGGTTATCAGTTATAAAATATACAGGATTCATCTATAGGTCAACTCAGGCTTGGGCCTGTTGTCCAAGCCTTAGCACTTCAGTGATACAACTGCTTTACTCCTCAATGAAGGAACCCATATGCTGTGTAATCTGCTATTTCCTGCTATGGTTCTATCTCTATTCTTAGAGAGTCAGGAGTCTTATACCCAGCTCTCTCTTAGGCAAGATGATGTCAATGTAAGTTTTGGGAGAGTATGACCTAGATTCAGGAGTTGTAGGTTTGATTCCTGAGATGCCCATCTTGACTGACAAGTTTAAAATGCTAAAAATCAACAAAAGATTTGTTTTTAAATGTTTATGTAACTTCAGAACAATAAAAAAATAACAACAATATTGCCATCTGCTTAATACATTTTATAAAAATTATTTCTAGAAAAGTAAG
This sequence comes from Strix aluco, assembly GCF_031877795.1. Taxonomy (NCBI): domain Eukaryota; kingdom Metazoa; phylum Chordata; class Aves; order Strigiformes; family Strigidae; genus Strix; species Strix aluco. The sequence continues at coordinate 39,780,879 of NC_133970.1, forward strand.
GGAAAAATTATCAAGGGAAAAAATGGAAAAATGTAACCCGTGAGGATTAAAATTCATTCTCTGATACCTACAGACTAAATCTAGTGTGAAATAATTGATCTTTAGTTTTATATTCCAAGGGGTTTAAGCACAATATTAATAAAGTACTTACCACAGATACTCCAGTAGTGCCAATTTTCCAGTACTATAGCTACAGAAAAGTTTAGATAAGACTATGAGATCGAGATATGTAATCAGTTTAATAGACTTGCTCACTTCCCTCTGTTTATTTCCATCAAAATGTTTAAATTATCTAAACTTTTTTAAGGAATGTAAAAACTTATTTGCTATTGTGGTGGTTTGACCTTGGCTAAATGCCAGGTACCCACCAAGTCGCTCTATCACTTCCCCCCTCTTCCCCTTTTTTTCTCAACAGGGCAAAGAGGGGAAAGAAAATAAGATAAAAAAAAAAAAACAACCCTTGTGGGTAAAACAACAGCAGTTTTAATATAAGAGAAGCGAAGCAAAGGCCCGTGTGTGGAAGCAAAAAGAAAACGGATTTATTCTTTACTTCCCATGAACAGGCGATGTCGGGCCTTCTCAGGAAGCAGGGCTCCAATACGCGTAGCGGTTGCCTCGGAGGACCAAGGGTGACCCCACCCCCTTCCTCCTTTCTCCCAGCTTTATACTGAGCAGACGTCATATGGTCTGGAATAGCCCTTTGGTCAGTTCGGGTCAGCTGTCCTGGTTGTGTCCCCTCCCAAGATCTTGCCCACCCCGTCCCACTGTGGGGGGGAAGGGAAATGTCGGAAAGAGCCTTGGTGCTGTGTAAGCACTACTCAGCAGTAGCCACAACACCAGTGTGCTATCAACACCCTGCCAGCTCCCAACATAAAACACAGCACCATGAGGGTTGCTACAGGGGAAAACCAATTCTGGCTCAGCCAGACCCGGTACAGCTATCAAAATAGATAATCTATTTCCTTCTTATTAAAAAAATATGAAGAAATAATGCTACACTGTACATTTCTGTTTGAAAAGAAGAACCAACAACATTGGTTCATTCAGAGAAAAAAGTTTTAGAATCTGATTCTGGTAGCCAAACTATTATTGCTTAATGAAATGATTACAGATTGTATTTATGACCAGACTTTCCAGAATCTTTAAAAAACCCAGAAAATTAATATTTTAAAGGATTAATGCTATCCATTTGAGCAACAAAATCAAAACCAGCTGACTGGAAAAGGGCAGAAGAAAATTCAGAGGAAATAATTTTAAGCTGTTATAGATTTTTCTGTCAATTTTTGTAAATGTTTCAATTAAATGATAAAATATGATACATTTCAGCATATAAATTTTCTTTAAGAATTTCTCAAAACAAATTGTTTCTCTAACCTTGATCAACATATCAGTTGAAAAGAATATTGACAAACACTATTTGATTTGCAAGTAATTGATGATTTATTGAAAAAAAAACCCTTCAAAAATCATACTTTCTTTGAAAGAAAGAAGGAACAGTAGTCCACCTACTAAAGGAGGGATAACAATTAAGGAAATAATATTACAATTTGATAAGCCAGAGGGAGGACATCTGCGTGTCTCTTATGGAATAGTATGGTTCAACCTTTGTCCTTAGATTGATAAACTCAACACCGCTGCTGTACAGCAATGCTCACCTCTCCACAGAGCTTCACTTGTCACCCCAGGCACCAGAAGACCTAGTGTACTTTCAGCCCCCTTTTCTTTACAAGGCATGTACATAGCCTTTTAACTAGAATATTTTGTTACCTGTAAACCATCAAAAATTTATTGGGGGGAATTTTGTCAATAAAATTCAGCTTCCAAGAGAAAATTTCATTAGCTTTCTGTTGGAAGTGAAACCCAGCCACAGAAGCTTTATAATTTATAGCAAAACTGTGTTTCAGCATGGTTCTGATGGAAGATTTGCAACAAGCTCTATTACTGAAGTCCCAATGGGGGACATGTCCAGGACTGTACTACAGAGCAATGTTAACTGAGCATGATATGGCTTCTAATTCTGCTGTCTCTGAAAATGAATACAAAGGTGTTATTGAAGCATTTCATTTACTACATGCATATATTTGTGAAGGATTAAAGAAGTACTAATGGAGAAAAAAGCACATGGATGTTTCAGGAACAAATGACATGTAATAAGAAGGAATTGTGAAAATACTCTAAGAGTATCCAGCAAGTCTGGTAAGATTTACTTTTTTAAAAAAACCCAACAAATAGAGTGTTTTAAACAGTATTTAAAAGGAAAAAACAAGGTGATATTATTCCACAGTTTCTGCTTACATTCAATACTTTGATGACAGCCTCATATTTACTACTGCTTACACAAGAGATGGCACTGAGTAATAGTGATCACCAGAAACACTACAGCTTCCTAAGCCTCCTTTCAATGGAAGCTTGTCCTGGGAGCCACAGAAGGTACTTTAATCTCATAATCTGTATGACTTTGTCCTGAAAAGGATGAGGTGTGTTCCCATTAGCAGTTCCTGGTCTCTGCTGAGACTGTTATAAGGACAATGGTAGGAAGGTTCCTCTGACATGGCTTGGTGTTCCTGACACTGAGCACCACCAGCTTCTATTCACTGTGAAGTTAAAACCACCTTCACCATTCACATGGTTGCAGGTCTGAGGAGCTGCTGCTTCCCACACCCTGCACCTATTAGAGACTGATTCCCAGTAAAGAAACATACACTCCTTGAGTTTCCAGAGTAAATCTCTTGCCCTCTCCCCTTGTACCTGCATAACATAAGCGTACATGAACAAGCTGTTGCTTTGCCCCTAATTTATACCATTGGTCATGCATACCAAAGTTCATCCTTCTTGTGCATCACAAGGTTGCAAGGCACATTAAGAAGTTAGCAAAGACTTGATTCTGTTGTAAGTTAAATGATCAGGAGGTTCTCCAAGACTACAGAAATAAAAAAAATCAGAAATGTACTTATGAAAAATTATCTAAGTTAATTACTAAGTCAATTATTATGCAGGTGTTTGTGTCACCTGCATAATTACACATGTGATAGACTGGAGAGGCCAGATTTGCTTTTCAGAGTTATGATAGTTTGTCTATAATCAAATTATGTTCAGAAATATCCTTTCTAATTTGATTTTTAATGACCAACCCAAGGATGGACACAGAAATTCCTGCTTTTTTAAACAAAGATAGAGCAGCTTATGAAGTTTTTGTCTAGTTTGTTCATTACTGCTGTAAAGCTGTTTGTTACCATTCCCAGAGCTGAACTGTGGTAATATCATGTACAAATATTCTTAGTCTGCCTCAGTGGAATGTCAGATAGACTGCTTTAAATCACCAGCCTCTCTGATTTAAAGGTCTATTAAGCTGACTGACCACACTGAAATCGATAAGAAGCAATCATTTGATCTGTTACTGTGACTCAGCTAGGAAGATAGTAATGAACTAATGGTGGTCAACAGCAGTCTTAAATCTCAACAGTTGTTTTTGCAGAGATCATGTATTTATACCCTAATTTTCTGGTGTTGAATAAATTCTTAATGTATCTCATGATATGTTTATCTCTGTCTTTACTATCTAGTATTTGTTATTACAAATATCACATCAATTAATATTTATGTGTGTTGTTATACACAACATTTTATAAAGACTCATAGTTTGGCCAAAATTACACCCTTCCATTTCTACATTACTGGGATATAGTTCCCTGTCTGCATAGTTTATAGAAAATAAACAACTTCAGTAAGTATTTGGTAATTCTATCAAAGGGCAGGACACTTCATTTTTAAATTCCTCACTATGAGCCAAAATTCAACTTTATCACTGTAAAACTTGCAATATATGCATTATCTTCAGATTAAAGTTAAAAGCTTTTGATATGACAAGCAGGCAATTCATCCTGTTTATCATCTGACAGCTAATTTCTTTCTCCTCATGCTGCAATAGTGGAGTACAAGTGTTCATTTTGTCACAGTAGCTTTACCCTCCCTGAATTTCTTTCCTTAATGCATGTTTGTATTAATCTCCAGATTGTCTTCAAAGTGAGAAGGTGGATTATGTCCCTGGCAAAAATTTAGCACTTCCATCAATCTATTTTAAACAGTGAGCGCAGACTGGGGGAAGTGGGGGAAACAGAGATGGAAGGTAATTACTTTTAGCAATAAAATATCTAGCTAGAATATCCATCCTTTAATTTTATAAATTTTCACTTGCCTCTAACTGCCTTTGTAGATTAATATATGAGTTGTCTGAGTGTTATATTTACCAGTTACTATATTTCTACCTCCTCCCCTTCAAATCTGGCCAGACACCATGCAGAAATGGTAAAAGGCAGATGTATGTTGGGCTTTGCAGCTGTAAACTCATTAGCTGAACAATGATTTTGCTCGTCGATTACAGGCCGTCTAATTTAAAGTAAATATGCATCAAATGATCCTCTACTAAAGATGGGGCTAAACAGTGAAAGAACTGGAATTTATTAATTTATTTATCTATTTATCCATCTATGTATTTATGTATTTATTTATCATTACAAAATGAAAACAGAGTCCTTGAAGGGACAGGTATGTTTTTCTTACTGAAATGAATTTTAGGTGTGTGGTGGTTTAGTCCCTGCCGGGGTCTGAGACCATGTGGCCGCTGCCCCTCCCCCACAAAAGGAGTGAAATACAAAGCCCCGGGGCTGAGATAAGGAGAGGTTTAATACAACAGTGCAACAGCAACACAACAAACAACAACAATAACAATAACAGTGATAACAATGAACAGAGCAAGATATCTACCAATACAGCAGTAAGGAGAGCGATGGCACAAAACACGCTTTCCCCGAATCTCTTGCGCTCCCGCGCTTGGGCGCCAGGATGTGATGTCAGCATGGTATTGAATAACCCGGCTAGAGCTTCCCCCCACTGCTGAGGAAACTTAACCCTATCCTAGCTAAACCAGGACAAGGTGGTAAAGGATTCTTGCTACTTTGACAAGTTACTTAATTACCTGTGGCTCAGCTACTTAGTAATAGAACAATAGAACAATTAAAATAGAACAATTAAAAATAGAACAATTCTTAGTAATAGAAAATAGAACAATTTTGCCTTTGCCCGGGTTTGCCTTTGCCCGGAATTTCCTCCCTTGTTTTGTTTTCTTTTCTCCCTTCAGGAAAGCACACTTCCTTACACACTTGATTATTTGTTTGCAAATGGGAAGCAGTTTTTATTGAGCACCCAGATGGTATAACATGCTCATCATTATTGTCCAAACATGAGCAGTTTGGATGGAGGGTCAAGGCAGTGATTATTAATGAACCTTAAAAACAATGAAACCTCACCAATCAAAGCCTAGGAAAAGGTTACAAATATATCCCACATCTTTTTTTTCCTTTGTGAGTGCTTGTGTCACTACACATGACCTGACTTCCCTTCTGATGTTGCAAACATCAGGTGATGGTTCGTATGCTATGAGAGAGACATCAAATATCAGGACAGGATATCAAGTTATTATGAAAATTTGTTTTTCCTCTCTGGACTTCTGTTTTTTATGTTCTTTGGGGGGGAGATAGTGAATTGATTTTGATCACAAACGATACTCCAGGTCTGGGTGATTTTTATACTTCTTGTGTGATAAGTATCGCCTTTCATATTATAAAGCCCAAAGGAAACTAATACAGGAGCCTGCGGGGAGGCAGGGGAGAAGAGTAAGAAATTGCAGGACAATATTAACAATTGGAGAAAGGGGAAAAAAAGCAGTTTAAAAAGATTCAATTAGAATAAAGGGACGCTAATTCACTTGGGGAATATTAATACTCAACAAACATACAAAGGAGGAGAGTACAAAAATGACAAAGGCTGTAGAACTAAGAAAGGAAGAAAAAGAACAGAAGCTCAAATCATATTCAGTGTGAGGATAAAGATAAAATTTGTGTTTGCTCATGTATAAATGTTTCTGGCAGAGCCAATGTGCTTGTGGGGTATTATATATTTAAAAATATTTTTCCCACTTTGCAAATAATCCAAAACTCATGAGTCTATGTAATCACTCTAACATGCAATACCAGGATCTTATATTTATTCCATTGGAGTTACCGATATTATTTTCCATAGCCAAATTATCTATGTCTGCTATATCAAAGGGGACGAATTCTTCAAGGGATGGGGCATACTCATATTTATATGCTGCTCTATGAAAAATTACACAGTAACACCACCCATAAAAATCAGTTGTCTCTCCTCCTGTACTAAAGATTATAGGTGTATCAAGCATTCATGAAAGACCAATCATATCCCCAACTTTTTTGTTCTAGAGATTGAATCTCTTTCCATGTTGTTTTGCTGATTAGGGATACCAATTAAACTCAGACACCAGAGTGAAAAGAGCAGGCGTATTTTACTAGAAATAACTAAATAATATAACAGAATAATACAGAAAACATACAGTAAGAAAAGACAGAATAGTGCACTTAAACAAATAGGAAAATACAGGGTAATGCATCAAATCATTACTACCTGAGAGAGAGAGAATAGTGATTAAGAAAGATCCATCACCACTTGCATACGTTACCATCATCCAGACCCGCAGTCGCTGGGCAGCCCCGGTTACAGCGAGGATTTAGAGAGCCTGTCCCAGCAAGTGGGAAATCCTACGCGGTGCGTCCACCCGTAGGTGAGGCTTCCAAAGTTGCTGTGAGCGGGTCCAGCCTTATATACCCAGAAATCAGCAAGCCAGAATAGCTGGCACCTTTGTTTTAATCAGAAATATCTGGTTTCAATCTCACATTAGATTCCCCCAGAGCCTGGCCAGGGCTCAAGGGAGAAGCTAAGGGAGTTCCTCTGCTTATCTGATTGGATTAGGCGCAAGGTCTCGCATCAGGCCACAGTGACAGACAACTGTCTCGACCCTGTTATTTTATCCACACACAAAGAAAGAAAAAGATACATTTAAGATAGCTATATTTTCCATGCATATTTCATTAATGATTACATACTGAGTTAGCAGTTTCGGCTCAGGACCTGTTGTTCAGGCTTCAATACACATCAGACTAGGTGGTTTGTTATAACTTAGTATAATACCTATTAGGACAATGGTTACCAGTTATAAAATGTACAGGATTCATCTATAGGTCAACTCTGGCTTGGGCCTGTTGTCCAAGCCTTAGCACTTCACATGTGTGCAAAACCACAACTAGGACCACTACTAGAGAAACACATCAAACTGCAGACAAATTAAATGCACATGTCTTCACTTGAAAATGTCAGTGCAGGCAAAACAAAGGTAAATTGAAGACAAATTTCAGTTTTATTGCACCCTCTCAAAGACAACTTTGCAGTGGGAGACCAACTGAGTCTCTTGTAAGAAAAAAGGAAATGCAGTAAGATCTGGATGACCCTAAAGTGACATCATATAAGCCATGGTTCATTGAGATATTGAAGCATGTGTCTAATTTTTATGGGATTGTCCAAATGCCTAAAACACAGAGGATCTGCTTTTTAAATCAAAGTGTATGCTCCCCAGATTAGAGGTAGACATGTATCTAAGTGTCTTGCTGAATCAGAGACAAGCCTTAGACTGAACCCTACAGTCCCTCTAGCTCATTTTAAAACTGACCTTAGAAGATTCATTACTGAAAATAAGCTTCATTATTTTAATCGTTGTTTATTCTCTCTTTTCCTCCTGTGACTATATGTCCTCTCTGGGGCCCCATGGACATCTCCCCTACATTCCTGCAGCGATCGCCCTTCCTGCAGGTTTGCTCCACAAGGTGGCAAAACGCAATAAAGCACATCCCTGCATTTCTGCCCTGCAGTTCACCTTAAAAAAAATCCGAACTAGATCTGATTCCCCTATCAATGAAGGCTTAAAACAAAGGAGAAACAGGGACTGTTCTGAATACTTTTTATATGCTTGTTGTTGCCAGGGAAACCATTCCCCTGGCATCCCAGTGCTGAGCGTATCTTGCACTTCTAGCATTCTGGTTCTCAGAAAATTAAGACTGTATCATGCTATCATGGTGTGGAGAAACTATTAGGAAATGAGGACAAACACTGCTTAAAATAATAGACACAACTTCTAAAACTAAAACATTTAATGAGATCAGATTTAAAATGTTCTGTATGTTTATTTATTTTAGGATTCAGCCTTGTATGAAAATAGATTAAGGTGCAAGGATGGACCTTGGTTCATGCTGAAAATGCAGAAGAGGCTTCTGGTATTTAGCAGTTATTTTCTCCACTGTAACACAAAATTAGCTGTGGGGTATGTGGCAGACAAAGATGACTATGAATAGCTGTGATTTCTTGTATCATGCCATAATAGATGTGAAGATGGTATACAGTTTTTATGTGTGGGTAAACATATTAGGACAAATTTATCCCTGATGTGACTATTGATTTTCCTGGATCATCCAGGGACAATTTTGCCATAGTGTTTCATGCCCAGACCTTTGATCCTCTACAAGTTATTTATGAAGCAAAGAGAAAATAAAGTTTTCCAGGGGGACCCTGACATATGATCAAATATCAAATGAAAAACCCATATTCTGTGTTCATACAGTCTGGAATTCATTTTTGTATTGTGTCCTAAGTAACAGTGGTAATATCAGTGTAATGAAACATTGTCATAAGTTTAAGAAAGATAAAATTTGGAACCCATCAGTAAATGTTTTGGGCAGGTACAAATATATTTGTCCAATAGTCCTTTATTACCCTAGACATCATCTACTCAATGGCCAATAGAGAAAAAATTTTCTTTCACATCATTCCACCCATCACTGTGTCCAAACCCTCGTTTACTAGGATAATTTCAATTGGAGTATCAGAAGGCACTATCAAGAATATAAGAAATGGAGCAGTTCCAGTGAATGAATATGGAATCTGTCTTCTACATCTTCAAACTAATCTTTTTTTCATGAGTCCTGGGTAACACTAGGGTCTGCCAAGTACCACCAATAAGAGGAATGTTGTTCTCACCTCTGTGTCAGCTGATCACCATCTGTTGCCAAGAGATAAGGTCTCTGCTGGAATATAATTGTCACTGTCCAGGCTAGAACTCAAAGTTTCAAATAAACACCTTCATGAAAACCTTTTAATCCATGTATACTGAGTATGAACATACTCTTTAAAATACATTGAGAATGAGCAATAAGAAGCAGGAACAGATGAAAATGTGAGGCAATTTGGACACCTAGGCTCTTACTCTGAGGATAAATTATTGATTCTTGGGTACTTCAACTGGGACCACAAACATGTGTCCAGACTGTTTTGCAGTAATGTAAAATTATTTTAGGAAAAAAAGTTGAGATGGGCGATAAGCTAATAAGGAAATATACCACCCAATTCCAAGTATTTTCATATCATGGCTATTCATAAGATTATAGAAAATGAACACTGCATTTCCAATTCCCTGGATATAGTGATGTTTATTTTGCAGTAGACCCAAAGACATTGCCTTTTCCTTCTTCTTACTTCAGTGTGCTGGAAAATATGGAAAGGCTTTGTAAGGTTATTATGAAGAATGTTCTGATTTTTTTAAACAATGAGGAATAACCTGGAAAGTTGTAGGACTTTCATTCAATGTCTTTATCATTATATTGCTGGGCATCCTGTAGAAACATAAGTCTTGGAGACATTAAATCACTAATTAGCAATTACAAGAACACTCTTTGATGGTAGGATTTTGTTTTTTAAGGAATATGTCCTCAGAGAAGATCATACTGATCCTCATCCAGTACACATCCACACACCATCCATAGGATTTTCTCCATATTGTCTGTGATGTAAATAAATACATGCACAAATATGTGCTACAATTGAGAGAGAGGGCAAACTGTCTTTGTTCTGGGGTCTTATGCACAGACCTGCATTCTTTGGTGCTAAGAGCTTCTCTTTCTTTCTGTCCATCCCCCCGTCTTCCCCTTTTCAGCTCTTGGGGGTAAGAGAGCTTCCCCATGTTGACTTCTTTCTTGCTTTGTGTATGCAGTTCCATGAGCTCTGATTATTGTGCTATCTATATTATGTGTGCCTTATACTTGCTTAAAACTTAGACTTTGAACTCCTCAAACAAAGGATCCTACTGGTTTTGGACTGGATTCCTCCTAGCTAATGCTAGGCTCTTAACTGGGATGTCTGAATTAGGAGTTAAGAGATTCCTACTTCTGCTCAGTAATTACAGAGGGATCTAGGGCTTCTTCAGGATAATTCCTCTCTTAGGTGGTCTGACTGTCTCTCAGAAAGTACCAATTACTTTCCATTGACCATAAAGGCATCCCAGGATATGTGGCCTCAACTTAGTTGACTCAATGTCATCACCTAAAGAAGTGAATCTTAATCTCTATTTTTACAGTGTCATGGACCTGAAGAATTATAAAATATTTTCTGTGTAGTTTCAGGTGAAACCCTTTTTACTACTTATGGTTGGACTATTCACGTCTGCTGGCCTCAGCTGAATTCAGGAGTCCATGTTGTTAGGGACCATACAAACATATTGCCATTAATTCATCGTCCACATCATTGTTTAAATGAACAGAACAAGCAGAAAGTGAGATGAAGAACAGGATGGTTAAATGTCCTGCTTGAATCCAAACAGCAGATCAGGAGATCTGCAATCAGTATCTTGGTCTCTTCACTATTACTCCAGTTCCCTTGATGTTTTAGTTCCTTGCTGGAGCCAAGAAACACAGTCATATCTATTAGGGAAGTTCAAAAACATTTTGGGAGCATGAATGCTTCTCCTATCCAACCTTAAGAAATGATTCAAATAATTTCTTTCTGGATCCACACAAACACTGCTCAATTTCAAATTTAAAGTTGGCTGGCATTTGCCCTTGCCAATTGTTATTCACGAAAGAAAATCTAAAAAAATAATTCTCCAGTTGCATGTGTGCAAAACTCAAATAACCCTTTTTTTTAACATCTGTTTCACAATGGATTTTTTCCTTACGATTATTTTAAATGTTGCTTTGGCTACTTTCCAACTGTCCTGGTTTTGGCCAGGACAGAGTTAACTTTCCTTGGGCTGAGAGGGAGCACAGCAGGAGGGCTGGGACCTGATCATTCATTGGACCATTCCATGTCATGTGACGTCATGATCAGCATATAGGCGGGCGCGTGCTCTCTCATGGGTGTTGTTTGTTTTGTTATGGGTTTCCAGATCAGCTGGGCGGAGTTCTCTGGTGTGGTCGGATTGCTGCTGGGGACGAGCTCTGTACCAGTCACCGTTCGGTGAGCCACTACTGCATTTTACCTGTTTTGGACTACTATCATTACTGTTGTTTTTGCTAGTATTTTTTTTTTTCTTATTTAACCTACAAATTTATTCTTTTTTTTCCCCTCCTCTATTTCACCGGGGGGGGGGGGAGTAAACAGCTGGCCACGTGGCAATTTGATACCGGCTGAGTTCAAACCACAACACTAACACACAGGATGATACCTCTATTTGGTAGATTCTCTTAAAATATTTTTTGAATTAAACTTGTTCAGGGTCCATGAAAATCAGATAGGTATAAAGAGGGATGCTTATTTCAGTCACCATTCTCTAATAGTAATTTGCTGTCATAATTAAATAGAATAATCTGCAAATTTTCCTTTTCTTATTACACTTTTCAATTTGTATCTTAGAGTATTTGAGAAGCTGATCTCAGACTCCCTAAGTATTGCTTGCAAATAATGTATGCAAATAAAGATTGACCCTGTGTTAGAGCTTTTAGAAGAATAGATAAAAGATGTGAGAAAGTGAGTTTTATTGTAGAGTTGGGGAATTGAAACACAGAGAAATCCCATGAAGACAGACATACAAGCTTCACTTGAGGCACATGAATAATGGAATCACTAACTGTCCAAATAATAGCAGGGGGCATGGGGAGGTGTCTTCAATTGAGTGCAGTTCTGAGGAGAACAATTTTTTATTGAGGTGAGCATAATTAGGAGTGAACAAATGAATAATTGAACTGAATGTCTAGAAAGAACCCTTAACAATGCTTACTCTGTGGGAATATGGAATATTTTCTTCAGGGGTGTCACGTCCCGCTCAGATGAGGGAGACAAGTGACTCAGATTCGCAAATCCCCAATGGAGCGGACAACGGTGAGACAAGTCTCCAAGTCCAAACATTTATTAACTACCCACAATGTACTAATTGAACACACGATAGTTGGCTAACTATACAGCAAGTTGTGGCAAGCAATACAATATGCCTTGCATTTCTTAATGGGAAAGGGAAAAGAGGGAGATAGAGGGAATACGGAAATACAGATCACCGGCCTGGGTTTCTGTGTTGATCCCACCAGCGAGGGTTCCAGGAGGCATCCGTCTTCTTTGCTTGCATCTGTCTTCTTTGCTTCACTGCACTCTCCTGGGCCCCCTCTTTCTTTCCCCCCCCTTGATTTATACCCACTTTCTTTGGGTTCATCCCCTAGGTCGACCCACATACCTACGTATCCCATGTACGGGGAGGGGTAAGGTGTTTCATGGGATGATGTAATTAGCATGATCATGTTAGCCCTCGTTAGCATATTGAGGGGTGTTAACTTTAATATGCATTTCGTGGATAATGAAGCAAAGGGCATTCACCGGACAGATGGCCCTTGAAATTTGGCCAGGTGCACCAGAGCAGAGCCGTCCTGTCTCCACAGGGCTCCCTCCTCCAGCTGCATCTTGTGTTATTTGGGCAGCCTTATCAGCTTCGACCTCCACACTATCCACCCTGTGACTCATAGTTTTGTCTTGTGAGTGTTTGAGGCATTGCTTTGATCAGCCTCAACTTTTGCTTTCTCAAGCTGTTTTTCTTAGTTTCTCGCAGGCCTAGTTTCTCGTCTCTCACAAGGGGACTGACAGAAGATCTGGTACTTGAAACATTCAAAACCAGACTGGATGAAGAAATGAAAAGTTTACAGTCTGTCCTAGAAAGAAGTGCTATGTAAGTGCCTTTAATGTAGGTTTTACCTTCTTCCTTTTCCAATATACTGTGATTTATTACAAGCAAGCATTCAGATCTCTATTAGAATTAGAATTACTACTTAAAGGTCTGGTTTCTCATCAATATATAGGGATTTATAGACCTGATTTCAAATAAAGTTAATGCTTGTTGCCTCTGTAAATCCTCTCTATGTGACGTGAGACTAGATCACCTATAATAAATTTTTAAAAGTGAGATTATTTACCTAATAGATCCAAAGAACTTCTCTGGCACACATACCAATTTTAAAGCTGCATGTAATTTACTTGATAAAAGATATAGCTACTCTAGTGCTGTTAAGGCCTGTAGGAGAAATAATTATACAGGTACTCATATTTTCTTAAGGAAAAGTGCGTATTATTAAACTGCTGATGAATGCCAAAGGCTGAGGTTTTTTTCTGTGATATGGATGGGCAGAACCTGTTACACTGATACAGAGAAATGATTACTTGTTTTAAGACTTATTTACTTATTTACTTACTTATAGCAAGTTATAGTATTACTTATAGTATTTTTGAATATTGCTAAGAATCCTGCTTGCCCAGACTGTTCTGTGGAATTTTACCAAGGACTACTGTGTCCATCAAAACAAAGCAGTTTACTGTGAAAATCTACCAAGAACGGCAGTGTTCAGCAAAATACCATGTTTTTGTCCTTAGGGAACAGGTGTGCTCTAACTAGTTGGGTCTTGGTAATGAGTAAAGATAGCCATATACGGATTGTAGAAGTTTCATTGGTTCCCTTAAATAAGATAGGATGAGTAAACCGGCTGAAAAACATTTTTGTTGTTCAAGAAATTGTCCAAGAGAATCTGCGCATGCTCTGGGGAAAGTACAAGGTGAGAAAGACTACGAGCCTTCCTCCAAAAGACCCCCGAAGACGCCCCCCAGGAGTCAATGCGCAGGTGCAAAGAGAACATAAACTGCTGACACCAGCCTCTAGAACTAACCCAGCCTTACTCATGCATATGTATGTTTGTGTTATGTAATCCAATGAATATGTATATCCACACTCGATAAGTTTTTGGTAAAATGTGCAGTGGGTGTGCAAGCTTTGTGGAGAAATCCCCTTGCACCCCAGCGCTGGAGTAAACATACCTGCTTTAGAACTCTATTCGAGTTGTAGAGTCTGTTTTCCGCAAATCAACACAAAGAGAAACTATGCACATGCATCCAAAGTCAGAAGTATTTAAACATACCTGGGAAAATTTCAAAATTTTGAGTGACATAGAAACCTAGATCTTATGGCCTGAGGAGAATATTTCTAGCTGAGTGGAGTTTTCAGAATTGCAGCTTGGGGTTTAGTTGTCTACAGCTATCCTAAGTCTTATTATAAATTTAATGTTTTCCATGATTGTGGATCCTCACTGTTGTAAGCCACGTGGAGTGCATCCTTCTGGTTCACATGCTTGTTAATTTAAACCTGCTGAAGATCAGAGCCCTAACTCAGGACCCTGAATTTATGCCTGAACCATGCAAGGGTTACATAAAATAGCATTCTTCTAACCTCTTTGTGCTAGGTTTGTGTGAGTGGCGGGGGTTTTTGGTAGCAGGGGAGGGGTACAGCAGTGGCCCCTGTGAGAAGGTTCTTGAAGCTCCCCCGGCTCCAAGTCAGACACACCTCTGCACCAAGGCCAAGACAATCAGAGACAGTGGCTGTGCCTCTGCAATAACATATTTAAGAAGGGGAACCTGGGAGGAGAAGTTGGAGTTTGGAGCAGGAGTGGGAGTTGTGAGGAGGAGTTGCAAGGTGTGAACAGCGAGATCAGTGGAAGAAGGAGGAAAGGGGAGGGGGGGGGAGGTGAGCCAGTGCAGAGCCCCCCTGCAGCCCATGGTGAGATGGCAGGGGCTACCCCCACAAACAGCCACCCATGGAGGTCTATGGTGGAGCAGATGCCAACCTGCATCCTGTGGAGGACCCCACACCAGAGCAGGTGACTGCACCTGAAGAAGGCCAGGACTCTGTGGGAAGGAGCCCCTGCTGTTGTAGTTCAGCACTGGGAGGATTGCAACACATGGGGGTGACCCATGCCGGATCAGCTAGGCCTGTGGGAGGGACTCATGTTGGGAAAGTTTGTGGAGGAGTGTCTCCTGTGAGAGGGGAACCACGCTAGAGCAGGAGAAGAATGCAAGGAGTTCCCCCCACCCTGAGGAGGAAGAAGTGGCAGGACTGATTGAACCCCCTATTCCCTGCTGCCTCTGCTGCTTGGGGAAGGAGGAAGGTAGAGATATCGGGAGCAAAGCTGAGCCCGGAAAGAAGGAAGGGGTGGGGGGAGGTGTTTTTAAGATGTGGTAATGCTTCTCACTGTCCTACTCTGTCTGTTAAGTGTTGTTGTTAGTGTCGGAATGAAATTTATGTTCTTTTTTTCTTCTCCTAACGAGTCTGTCTTTTGCCTGTGACCATAATGGGTGAATCATCCCTCCCTTTCTTTATCTTGATCTCTTTTTCTTTATTTCTTCCTTCCAAAAGCTGTGGGTGAAGGGGGGAGTGAGTGGCTGCGTGGTACACAGTTTTCCTCTGTAAGGAACTGAAGGAATTGATGCCTCAAACATTCATCGACACAGAAAATCTCAAGGACAAATTTGTGGCCTTTGTGATTAGTCTAAGGAATGAATTATCTACCTAGGGAAGCACAGGGTGTATCGAAGGGTGCAGGGCTCTGCTCCCTTGCAGTTGTATAACCAAATTCCTTAGATAAGCCTTGAAGGGAGGAGACGTAGACTGAGTAAAACCATATGTTCAGGTTAATGCTTACACCTTAATTTACGACTATAGCCTCGAAGAAGAGCTAAAAGAGTGATTAGAGAGATAAACAACCGAGACCAGATGGAGCTAATGACTGGATAACTGCCCAAGAAGAAAAAACTGATGTAAAGGTAAAGGTGGTAGGGGGAGATCGTGGCCACTGACTCAATTGGACAAAAGGGTTAATGTACCCCATTCCCCCTCAGTGTATGTCCAGAGCCCATGCTCCACCTTTTCCCCCTCTCTCATGGAAATGATTTCGTGAAATCCCTGCCTTTCTTTGTCTAGTATGCTAATCAGCTGATAAGATGAACTTAAAAGGGGACAGAAAACTTTGCTGGGTGTGCACCCACCACCCATGATTATTAGACCTGAAATATCTCTGGATCCAGAAGTGGTGACTGGATTTCTTTGACTCTCTTTCTCTCCTTTCTTTGTCTTTCCTTTCCTTTCTTTTCTTTCTTATAGATTTATAAGAGACCACCTTGCTTATTATCCTTTTCCAAGTTTAAATTGTTTCCTAACTCAAGTAAAACATTTTAACTGCTCTTTTGGTGTCGTTTCACCTTAATTTAACCCAAGGGGATCACAGAACCTTTACAACTCTCTGGGCTCCCAGTCTGGGTCGTGATACCCTCTGAGCTCAAACCACGAATCTCTTATTCTCACTGAAGTCAGGGAACATGGCTGATAGAAACAGTCCTTGTTGGAGTCTCACCTCACCCAGGGCTGGGAACCACTGCTGAATCCCACAGCCTTACTTACCGAACTCATTGCAACCAAAAAGCAATAGTAACAGGCTGTAAATCACATCCTTTCTTTTTAACTACAGTTTTTTGTGTTTTCTCAAGATCTCTTTTGACAAATGACATTCTCTGGCACATAGATGACTTTCTTAGGGATCACGCAGAGACACACAGCTGAGAAGTATAAAGAATTAACTCTGATTAATACAAGGAATTTAAAGTTAACCAGATGGATGTGTGGACACTCTCAATTTGAAATAAAGTTCATCCTCCAAAAAGTTAGGCTCTTTGACCTGATGTCACTTTATTTCTGAATGACAGTCTTCATGCAGAGTTTTAATCAGCTGCAATTAGAAATATTTCAGTTTTTCTTTTATTTAAGATAAGTTATTATTTACCTTTCTGTGTGGTAGGCAGACAAGCTCTCAAGATAGTCTTGTTTTAAGGAGCAATAAAAATATTCCTTCTCCAAGACTGATAATCTTATTTCTCATATCAGTGTTGCATGCCACATTACCTATTATGGTACAAAACTGATAGGACAAAAGGCAATCATGTTACTAAGGTGTTATTCTGGGGCTCAAGAACTGTGAGTTTGTATCAGCTACAGCAATTATTTTCCTTTATCTTTTTGTTTTGTATTCTTATTTTTTGAGGCATTAGTCACCTCCTCTCACTCCACCTCTCTTATTCTTTTAGACTAAGGATGGAGCTCCATCATTTCTACCGGTGTCTGTTATAATATCTCCAACTTTGGCTGGGAGACTTTAGGTTTTATTGTGATAGAAATAATACTTTAGATGAGTGCCAGACAGCTTTCACAGTTCTATTTTCAATAGGGGAAATAGAAAGGAGGAAACATTGGTGTGGGTGCCTTTCTGGGCACTCTCAAATGCCTGTTGAGGTCGCTGAGAGCAGGATCTCACAGGTGGGTCCCTTTCCTTCTCGCCTGTTCTTAGAAAATCTAAGATTCACACTTAGTGGCAGCATTTGGCAGAAAATCTGGAGAGAGCCCACAAGCAGCATCCATGATCCAAATGGGGATCTGGGTTCATGTGTATTAAGATGAAAGATTCAGTTTGAATTTGTGCATCATCCTTGTGTGTGATAATCAAAGCTTTGTCAAAGTCTGCAGAAGTAATTTAAATGGCTATTAAAATAAAAAGAGAGAGAAGCTTTCAAGCCAGCCCCCACTGCCATAATAAATTCTTGTTTTGTGCAACTTTCCTATACAGATCGTCAGAGCACATAAACAAACAAATGTGGGGGAGGTCTGCTGAGTTTCTGCTGCTGCTGTAGCTGTTGCTGCCACCAAGCAGGGCCTGTGATACCAGTCTCTTGTTGCTATCTGTGTTTGCCATGTTTATCTTACACAGAGCAGAGGCATTGGTGCATTTCAGAGAGCAAGGTTCTTGTAAAGGAGATTGTAGATGTCATCGGCAGTAGGGCTGTCAAGCAGCTATATGTATGTGCGTGCACTTGTGTGTGTATATGCTGTGTACTAAAGAATACCTAGAAAAAGTACAGTGCAGGTATTTATCTTCTCTTCTTCAGGTCGGGATTCTCTTATCACATGTATTTTACCTAAGCCAGACATAATGTTAAGATTTTAACAAATAATCACATAAAATCAGAAGATTTGGATATCCTCCATGTTAGAATACAACCAACTCAAGGCTCTGAAGGCTGATGTATCCTGAGGAATGGATACCTTTGCAATGTCAAGATCTAGCTCTCTATCAATGTCCATAATTTGCACCTAAGCCTTTGGCTTTGCTTTATGTCCACCTCTAACATCAGAGATTGTTGGTATCTATTAGCATCTTATCTGCTTAATAGCTGTCTGCTTATCAGGGCATAGCTGTGAACTCTGGCACTGGGGTGACCCTTGCTCACTTTCAGCAGTCTTGGACTGTTTCATGTAGTAAGTTAGTTATTTGTTACTTTATTTGAAAGAAGCAGCCTGTAATGATTACAGGGCTACTTTTATCCCCATTTTAGTTCTCTATGTATAAGTACTCAGGATTTTAGACTGACAATAACACTGCTTATAAACTCACATGCATGGGAAAAATTTCAGATTAGGATGAAGTAATTTCACTCTACCCTAAAATACCATAAAACTAGCACAGAGGTCTCTAGTCCCAGAAGATGGATAGATGTGATATGCTCTTGTAAAGTTACCACTCTAGTTTTCCCACCTCATAACAGTTTTTGAGGCAAAACTGAAATACTGGAAATGTTCATTATGATAAGCTGGAAGAATATAGGTTGACTCAATCAACATATTTTGTTTCAGTAATTTAAGATGTGATTGTTTGTGGTTTGGTCCTTATAATTTTTAATTTTTTAAAATAATAAACCACAATTTTCAAATGGGAAAGTCATTCTGCCACCTCAATAACATTGTATAGATGTATAACATTCTGAACAATATATGACATATATTCTATAAGTCTCTGAAGATAGATGTATAACACTCAGAAAACTCTCTACTATGTATTAATTGATGCAATGATGATACAGAAAAAAAAAAAAAAAAGAGAAGAGTACTGATTCAGTCCTACAGCAGAGGTATTTAGATCTTCCAGTTTTCCAGACTGGAAAATTGACCACTAAAAACAATGATCCAGAATAGGTAAATTTATTCTGGATGTGAATGGCCTAAGCTCCCCTGCATCATGAATGAAGAAAACCTGTCTACATTTACAGAGAAATTCCCATCTTATTCTGGCCTGAATGTGGACAGCCAAGCAGCTTGAATTTCTCTACCCAAAGTAACAGTGAGATTAATCCATGGTGGCATTGCAGACATAGGAGAATCCAAGTGATCTGGAGTAAATGTCTGATTGCTTAATCTTATTTTATGCAAAATATTAAGTAATTTTGCATAGTTTAATGCATCACCAAAGATGATTAAGACAAATCGCACTGCCTCATACTTGCCAAGTGCATGCAGAGACAGTTACTGAAAAACATTTGCTGTGGGTACCCAATTAAGCCATGATTAGATAGCTCATCCCTAGGAACCTTTGAAGATCTCTAGGAAATATAGTTATGAAGATATTTAGGCATTTAGAGATGAAGATAAGCTCTTTAAAAGCAATTTCTCTAAGAGCAAAATCACCATCCAAATTTCCTTGTCCAGATGACAGCTAGATAGCTGGTGAGTCAATTCATGGACACAAACCAACATTCCTGAGTACTAAGCAGTGTGACCATCTTGGGTTTCTTCTGAGAAGACAATTTGGGGATATCCAGTGCATAACAAACCAATGGTAATCATCTTTTTTCTTGTGGAACCTGGCAGAGAGTCTAATTGAGGGAAAACCAGCATGGGACTTGGATAACTATACCTTGATAGACTCAAACTGCATACATTTCCATTAAAAAATGTTAGTCCTAAATCTTAAACTCTGTGAAAATCCAGAAAGAAAAGAAAGGATCTCAAGATAATTCAGGGAGCATAAGTGTAGTGCTAGGGCCTGAATAATAGGCCCTGAAACAAAGCTGACCTCTAGATGAACCTCACAACTAAGCATTATCCATTATTAGTATCTGCTAATTAGTAAAATCTCTATTACCATTAGCATTTATTATTAGTATCTGATCATTAACAAAATATGTATGCTCACTAGTGAAAGATATAGCTTAGGCAAAATGTAATCAGAGGATGAAACGTCATGAGAATGTGTATCCAACTTCCCTTGTTTAGCCTTGTTCAAGGCTGAGAACCCAAATGTTTGGCCTTGTTAGAAACTCCCTTGGTCTCCCCCCTGAGCCCTGGCCAGGCTTTGGGTGGAATCCAACAGGAGGATGAAACCAGATGTTTCCACTCAAAGAAAAGTGCAAGTCATTCTGACTTGCTGATTTTTGGTATATAAGGCTGGACCCGCTCACAGCGACTTTGGATGCCTCACCTACGGATGGACGCACCACGTAGGATTTCCCACTTGCCGGGACAGGCTCTCCAAATCCTCGCTGTAACCGGGGCTGCCCAGCGACTGCGGGTCTGGATGATGGTAAAGTATGCAAGTGGTGATGGATCTTTCTTAATCACTGTTCTCCCCATCATGTAGTAATGATTAGGTGCATTACCTTACTTATTCTTATTTTCTGTAATTAACTGTATGTATTAATAATTAAGTGTACTATTCTGTATTTTCCTTATTGCTTATTTTCTGTATTACTTGGTTATATCCTTTAATTATTACCAGTAAAATAAGCCTACTCTTTTCACTCTGGTGTCTGAGTTTAATTGGCATCCTTGATCAGCAGAACAATAAGTTATGTGGATTCTCAAATTTTTTTAACAAGAGCCTTTTTAAGAACTATTCAGAAAAATAACTGTGTGTCCTGGTTTAACCAGGATAGGGTTAAGTTTCCCCAGCAGTGGGGGGGAGCTCTAGCCGGGTTATTCACATACCATGCGGACGTCACATCCTGGCAGGTCACATTTTGTCCTGGCGCGGGAGCGCGGTGCACTCGTGGTTTTGTACATCGTGCTTCTCACTGCTGTATTTGGTAGCTATTTTGCTCTGTTCATTGCTATCGCTATTACTGTTATTGTTATTGTTGTGGTTTGTTGTGTTGCTATTGCACTGTTGTATTAAACCTTTCCTTATTTCAGTCTTGGGGCTTTGTATTTCACTCCCTTTGTGGGGGAGGGGTAGCGGCCGTGTGGTCTCAGACCCTGGCAGGGGCTAAACCACCACAACTTTGGCGCCCAACGTGGGGCTGGAGAAGACTGAAATAAGGACAAAAGGAGAAGTGTGTTAGAGCAATCTGTTAGGTGTAATTTTTTCTGTTTTTACTTGTATTGTTTGATAAGAAGCATTTACAATGCTGGCCAATTTGCTTGCGTGGTGGGGCTGGATTAATCCTTATATCCCCTGTGTGTTCCCAGTGCTGGTGTTTGTTGTCGGTGGAAAATGTATCAAGGGTCTTGTTCTGCTCTACTGGTTACTGTCTGCTTATAATGGGCTCGTATCGCTGCTTGTGGGGGTGAACCGGTACCTGTTTGCTGCCTGGTCTTTTGTTTGGGGTCTCACCCCCTCTGTGGGTGAGCCAGGGGAAGAGATTCTCTCGGTTTTTGAGAGTTTCAGCTATCCCTGGAGCACCCAGGCCACTGTGTTCACGGCACAATGCTTTCTAAATGTCTGCCAGATCTTGTTTTGGGCCATGCGGTACTTCTCCAACAATAGCACCACCCGGAAACCTGCCCCGGGGGCAGATAGTTATAAATGGCAAGGTGTGTGGGAGAAGATGGGCAAGTACCTGAGTGAGTGGTCACCCCCAACATTCTGGGATCTCACTGCCGAACAAGTGCAGAGTCCTGATAAACTGGTGGAGTGTTTGGAAAAGGTGTGCTGCCAATCTGACAAACCCCGGGAGATGCAGCTTGCTGGAATGTGCTGGGGGCTTGCCCATGCTTACCGCATTGCCCTTAACAATGATCACTGCCCTCAAGGGGGAGAAAGAGCTGCAGGGTCTGAAAGTGAGCCTGCTGGTACAGCAGCTGGGCCAGGGGGACAGGAAGCGCCAGTACCGGTCGCCTCCACCAGCACAGCAGCTGAGCTGAAGGGACAAGCAGTACCAATATCAGTTGCCCCGATACGGAAAACCAAATATACCAAAAAATCACCTCGCAGTGCACAGGGTGATAATGAACCAGGCCCATCACGAGAGCAGGAGGAAGAGCCGGAGGTAACCATCTGATCTCTATCCCTCAGTGAGTTGCGAGATATGCGGAAGGATTTCAGCTGCATTGCAGGCGAGCAAATTTGCACCTGGTTGCTCCGGTGCTGGGATACTGGAGCTGCTGGTTTGGAATTGGAGGGGAGAGAGGCCAAGCAGGTGGGACCTTTAGCCAAGCAAGCTGGTATTGACAAGGCAATAGGGAAACAGGCTCAAACCCTCAGCCTTTGGAGGCGACTCCTGCTCGCTGTGAGGGAGAGGTACCCCTACAAGGATGATGCTCTATGTCGGTTAGGCAAGTGGACCGACATGGAGAAAGGCATCCAAAACCTCAGAGAAATGGCTGTGTTTGAGATGATCTATGGTGATCTGAATGATGAGCGGTCACCAATGGATCCAGATCAGGTCCCTTGTACACAGCTGATGTGGCGGAAGTTCCTGCAAAGTGGACCAGAGGGACATTCCAAAGCATTAGCAGCAGCATCCTGGTGACGAGACACTCAGACAGTGGATGAAGTGACTATGCAGCTCCGGCAATATGAGGGAAGTCTCCCTTCCTCCCAACATGCTTTGGTTTCAGCCGTAGAGGAACTGTCTCAGAGGCTCCAGAAAGTGGAACAGGACATGTCCTATGTTCCACCTGCACGGGCCGATGTCTCAGCTATTAGAAGCAGGTGCTTCCCCACCCAAGAGAAGGCCAATAGAAGGTACACACCACGGGGCACCCTGTGGTTTTTCCTCCGCGACCATGGGGAAAACATGAGAAGGTGGCATGGACAGCCCACTTCCGCCCTAGCTGCACGAGTACAGGAACTGAAAGGGAAGACCACCATGAAAGGGGAGTCTTCCAAGAGAGATGCAGCTCCAGTGTCCAGTCGGAAATCCCCCAGACAGAATAGAATGGCCAACACTATGCTTGACCCTCTTGAGGGGACCAGGAAGTCATTCTTGCAGGAGTCACTCTTAGATCAAGCGAGTGATGGTGAGCAGGATTAGAGGGGCCCTGCCTCCAGCCAGGTGGAGGAAAGGGATAATCGGATTTACTGGAAGGTGTGGATCCGATGGCCTGGCACATCAGAACCACAAGAATATAAGGCCTTGGTAGACACTGGCGCACAGTGCACCCTGATGCCGTCAAGCCACAGTGGGGTCAAATCCATCTGCATCTCCGGAGTGACAGGGGGGATCCCAACAGCTGACCCTATTAGAAGCTGAAGTAAGCTTAACTGGGAAGGACTGGCATAAGCACCCCATTGTGACTGGCCCAGATGCCCCGTGCATCCTAGGTATAGACTACCTCAGGAGAGGGTACTTTAAAGACCCAAAAGGGTACCGGTGGGCCTTTGGTATAGCTGCCCTGGAGGAGGTTGAGCAATTGTCCACCTTACCCGGCCTCTCAGAGGACCCCTCAGTGGTGGGGTCGCTTAAGGTTGAAGAGCAGCGAGTGCCAATTGCTACCAAGACGGTGCACTGGCGGCAGTACCGCACTAACCGAGATTCCCTGGTCCCCATCCATCAGCTGATCCGTCGACTAGAAAGCCAGAAGGTGATCAGCAAGACTCACTCACCTTTCAACAGCCCTATATGGCCAGTGAGAAAACCTAATGGCGAATGGAGACTGACCGTGGACTACCGTGGCCTGAATGAAGTTATGCCAGCAATGAGTGCTGCAGTGCCGGACATGCTAGAGCTCCAGTATGAGCTGGAGTTGAAGGCAGCCAAGTGGTACGCCACGATTGACATCGCTAACGCGTTTTTCTCCATCCCAATAGCACCAGAGTGCAGGCCACAGTTTGCATTCACTTGGAGGGGTATCCAGTACACCTGGAATCGATTGCCCCAGGGGTGGAAGCACAGCTCCACCATTTGCCATAGACTGGTCCATACTGCACTGGAGAAAGGTGGGGCTCCAGAACACCTGCAGTTCATTGATGATATCATTGTATGGGGGGACACAGCTGAGGAAGTCTTTGAGAAAGGAAAGAAGGTAATTGAAATCCTCCTGAAGGCTGGTTTTGCCATCAAGCGACAGAAAGTTAAGGGGCCTGGAAGGGAGATTCAGTTCCTAGGAATAAAATGGCAAGATGGGCGTCTCCGCATCCCAATGGAGGTGATAAACAAGATAACAGCCATGGCCCCACCAACCACTAAAAAGGAGACTCGATCTTACCTGGGCGCTGTGGGGTTCTGGAGGATGCACATCCCAAACTACAGCCTGATTGTGAGCCCTCTCTACCACGTAACCCGCAAGAAGAACAATTTTGAATGGGGCCCTGACCAACAACAAGCCTTTGAACAAATTAAGCAGGAGATTACCCAGGCAGTGGCCCTCGGGCCAGTCGGGACAGGGCAGGAGATTAAGAACGTGCTCTACACCGCAGCCGGGGAGAATGGCCCCTCCTGGAGCCTCTGGCAGAAAGCACATGGGGAATCCCGAGGCCGACCTCTAGGCTTTTGGAGCCGGGGATACAAAGGCTCTGAAGCTAACTATACCCTGACTGAGAAGGAGATACTGGCAGCGTACGAAGGAATTCGAGCTGCCTCAGAAGTGGTCGGCACTGAGACACAGCTCCTCCTGGCACCCCGACTGCCGGTGCTGGGATGGATGTTCAAAGGAAAGGCTCCCTCCACACATCATGCAACAGATGCCACGTGGAGTAAATGGGTTGCGTTGATAACACAACGGGTCGAATAGGGAACCTCGACCCCCCAGGATTAGTGGAAATGATCATAAACTGGCCAGAGAGCAAAGATGCTGGGATGTCACCAGAACAAGAGGTGAAACGTGCTGAGGAGGCCCCACCATATAACGAGCTGCCAGAGGAGGAGAAACGATATGCCCTGTTCACTGATGGGTCTTGCCGCATTGTGGGAAAACATCGACGATGGAAGGCCGCGGTGTGGCATCCCACACGAGAAACCACTGAAGCTGTTGAGGGACAAGGTGAATCAAGCCAGTTCGCAGAGGTGAAAGCCATCCAATTGGCTTTGGAGCTTACTGAGCGAGAATAGTGGCCGAGGCTCTATGTCTACACTGACTCGTGGGTGATGGCAAGTGCCCTGTGGATGTGGTTGCAGCAATGGAAACAGAACAACTGGCAACGCAAGGGCAGACCCATCTGGGCCGCTGAAGTATGGCAGGACATTGCAGCCCGGGTGGAGAACCTCGTTGTGAAGGTGCGCCATGTGGACGCCCATATACCCAAGAGTCGAGCCACTGATGAACATCAGCATAACCAGCAGGCGGACCAGGCTGCTAAGATCGAGGTGGCTCAGGTGGACTTGGACTGGCAGCGTAAAGGTGAACTGTTCATAGCCCGGTGGGCCCATGAGACCTCGGGCCACCAAGGCAGAGATGCAACATACAGGTGGGCTCGAGATCGAGGGGTGGACCTCACCATTGACACCATCGCAGAGATCATCCCACGGATGTGAGACGTGTGCCGCAATCAAACAAGCCAAACGGGTGAAGCCCCAGCGGAATGAAGATCGATGGATGAAATATAAATATGGAGAGGCCTGGCAGATCGACTACATCACACTGCCACAGACCCGCCGAGGCAAGCGCCACGTGCTCACAATGGTGGAAGCAACCACTGGGTGGCTCAAAACTTATCCAGTGTCCCACGCCACCGCCCGGAATACCATCCTGGGCCTTGAAGAGCGAGTCCTGTGGCGACACGGCACCCCAGAGAGGATTGAGTCGGACAACGGGACTCACTTCCGAAATAACCTCATAGATGCCTGGGCAGAAGAACACGGCATCGAGTGGGTCTACCACATCCCCTACCACGCACCAGCCTCCGGGAAGATCGAGCGCTACAATGGACTGTTAAAAACTACATTGAGAGCAATGGGGGGTGGAACCTTCAAACACTGGGACACACATCTGACAAAGGCCACTTGGTTAGTCAACACAAGAGGATCTGCCAATCGAGCTGGCCCGGCTCAGTCAAAACTTCCACGTGTTGTGGACGGGGATAAAGTCCCTGTGGTGCGCATGAGGGACCTGCTGGGAAAAATGGTCTGGGTTAGTCCTGTGCCGGGCAAAGGCAAACCCATCCACGGGATTGTTTTTGCTCAAGGACCTGGGTGCACCTGGTGGGTGATGCAGAAGGATGGAGAGGTCCGATGCGTGCCACAAGGGGACTTGATTGTGGGTGAAAACACACCATGAGTTATACTGTGCTTTTGTTAATTTTTCTTTGTCAATGCTAATTGCTAAGTGGCAGCTGGATGTGACGCACATGGTATAGAATAAAGGGGTGGATTATGTCCTGGTTTAACCAGGATAGGGTTAAGTTTCCCCAGCAGTGGGGGGGAGCTCTAGCCGGGTTATTCAGATACCACGCAGACGTCACATCCTGGCAGGTCACATTTTTTCCAGGCGCGGGAGCGCGGTGCACTCGTGGTTTTGTACATCGTGCTTCTCACTGCTGTATTGGTAGCTATTTTGCTCTGTTCATTGCTATCACTATTACTGTTATTGTTATTGTTGTTGTTTGTTGTGTTGCTATTGCACTGTTGTATTAAACCTTTCCTTATCTCAGCCTTGGGGCTTTGTATTTCACTCCCTTTGTGGGGGAGGGGTAGCGGCCGCGTGGTCTCAGACCCCGGCAGGGGCTAAACCATCACACTGTGTTAAGCAGCAGCATAGGATTGTAGATTAAAATTCAGTAAATATTAATTAGAATAAATTCAATTATACATACATCTGTGGACAGAGAGGGAGATGAGCAAGACAAAGTCAATTAAATGTAAATTTAAAATTAATTGAAATTCTAGATAGTTATATTTTTGTGAACTACTGAGGGATCCCTGAGCACTTTCAATTCCTGATTGACATCTCTTGCCCAACTAATGCAAACTAATGGCTGGTTTTTTGTGTGGAAAAGGAGTTTAGTATGCTCTGTACCTTCTGCTGGTAGCAGTGTCCTTTTCTGATGTTATGATTCTCCCTCAGAAGAGCAACAGCATATATTTAGGGCATTAAACATTAGGTTTCTACAGGAAAAGGAGTACATACAGACATTTTCCTGGATATTTTCTTGTATTATGATTGAAATTCATTCTAATGTTTTATTGAACTGATTTGAAACACAAACAAAATCTTTCCAGATAGAAAAACAAAACATTCAAGCTTGACAAACCTTTATTTATTATTATTTTTGCTTTTTCAATAACAAAAAAAATGTATTAAAAAAATCCAGTTTTGTGGACAATGTACTATATGGGGAGAAAAATAAGCTTTTCCCATAAAAAAATCCCAGAGTTCTATTCTATATAGAACTTTGCCTCAAAAAAGACTAAAAAACAACCCAAAATAAACCAAGATTAATGTTTTAAATATGACATTAAAACACTACAAGACAAAAGATCTCAGTATTGTATGGAACAGGGGTTTTTTTTTGTTTTTTTTCCACACCTATATAATATAAAAATGTCCACTAAGTCAGTATTTGTGTTTGAAAATATTTGTGATTTAGCAAATGTCTAATATTGGTAGCATAGTTTTCTCGCATATTGCAATATTAATAAGTAGTGTGGAGGACAGTGGAACTTTTCAGTGAATTTCAATATAATGTAAATGTACTGCTGCCTAATGACAGATGGAATTCAACTGGGATACATGTACGGATATCCTTGTAGACAGAAGTACTCTGAACTTCTCATATGTTTCTCAAGCTGCAGGATTCTCTGAGGATCTAAAACATTTGGAAACTCTTGAAATGTTTAAGATAGCTGTTCATTATTTGGCACCCACAGGAAAAGCAAATATGATTCTTGGTTGCATGAAAACAAAAAAGGGATAGAAAGAGTTTATATAAAATATGATGCTACCGTGTTGGGAATAGTCACCTTCATCTGGAACAGTTGTGATTCCAGGTTCCTTTATTCCCACAGCAGTATCTGAGTCTACCTGCATAGCTATGGTAAGAAAGACCGTCCAACAGTGAAGAGTAAGAATTTTTTTCAAGTAAGCAAGGAAATTTCATAATGCAAAACCTAGGGAATATTCTGAAGAAGAATTCAAATCTAGTTGAAGACTGCATATCAACAAGATACTATTTATTCACTCTGCTCTTTTAAAACCCTTGCCCTGAAGTTACAATAGCAGAGTAAAGGGCCAACATACAAAATTAAGACTGAATAATATGAAACAGCAACAGAAAACCTAACTTACCCAGTGTATTGTCCTGCTTCAGGAAGCCTTCATGTCAAACATTATAAGAAGACTATTAAAAAGAAAGATAAATCAGTCTTTTATCAACAGTAAGTAGCACTTGTAAGTGCAGACAAAACGATAATGCAAAATGCCTGACTTCAAAACATATCTGATAAATTCATAGCAAAACAGTAAAGAGAGTACAGTCCCAAGTGTCCATATATGATCAGTGGAGAGTCATCCAGGTCATGACTGACAGGAGTCCAACTCAAGTGTACCAATTAGGGCCCCTGGGAAGCCTGCTCCCCACCCCCCATTAACTATAAAGAAAGCCTCAGGAATGTGCCTTGTATTTAAGGACTGAGTTGCAGCCAAAAGTCAGGCAGCGTGAGTACACTTCTCACAGAGACTCAAGCCCAAGCAGTAATTCTTTCCTCACTGTACAACACAGCATAACAGATGTGGTTGAATTAATTCATCATCTAATAGAATGCAAGTATACTTGAGTAAGAGCAAAGAGAATTGGGTTCACAGTACTTGGGATTTGAGTTTTTTCTTCATATATACTCTCAAGGCAACATGAAGTGCTGGAAGCACTATTCTGATATTATCAGAGAAGGCAAATACAATGTTCATATGATTCTTGAATTGGATAGATTCTTTTTATTTTAGTACAGAGATTTATAGTAGCAGCTAATAATGAATATGAGAATTTTATCTTCCTTTAACCATACAAGCCAATTAGATTAATATTAAGGAATGCTGTTTATGACAAGCTTGTTCAGAAAAAAAGGACACTGCAATAACGTGTTAAGTTTTCTATGTTTTCCTTTGTTCCCATAACTCATCCAACTCAAAATCATACTTTCACTGTTCAATGAGACATGTCCTGAAAAATGGAATAGAGGAGTATCATATGTTCATATGTTAATCAGAAAACAATTTAAATTAAAATACTATACTGAGATCTATTTTCTCTATCATTGAAGTAAATTTCAAATTCTCATTTAGTTCAATAGAAACAGAGCTGGAAAGAACTGCCATACACTAGTATGAAAGATCAGTGTCGTGGTTTAAACTTGGCTGGCAGCCAAGCACCACACAGCCAGTCGCTCACCCACCCACTGCCTGGTGAATGGGGGACAAGACAGGAGGGACACAAGGGAACTCGTAGGTTGAGATAAAAAAAAACAGTTTAGTGATTGTAATAAAACAAAACCAATAACAAACAGGTTATGCACAATGCAATTGCTGATCACCTGCCGACCAATACCCAGCCTGCTCCCAGCCAGCGATCCCGAAAGAACGAAGATCCTGCCATCGCAAACCCATAATTTAGTCCATAACTTTGGGTTCCATTTTGTCATGACAGTCTTTTAAGGCAGGCGGGATGAGGCAGAGTTGGCTCAGTCAGTGGAGCAGGTGACCTTGGACTCAGCAGGAGGATGTTTTGTAGTCTCTGCTACAATTGGAGTTCGTAGCTGATGTATCTGGCGTGGTCCATGCTCACAGTCTGTGAGCTGAAGATGTAGATCTCAAGGATGTTGCTGGGCACCAATTGATGAAATCAGTCCTGACTCTACCAAAGTTCATCTTTTTTATTAATGTGATGCTATTAGTATAATCTGTAACAACTGCAGCAATGATGCTATGCAATAACAGGGTTATTTGAAAGTTAACATCATACAGTCTGATTCATTGGCTATTTTTACCTAAAATCAAATCCCCTTGAGTCACACATCAGACTTCTCCATCCTTCTGCATTAGCGACCAAGTGCACCAAGGTCCTTCGGCAAAAGTAACACCACGCATGGGTTTACCTTTACCTGATGCAGGAATAACCCAGACTGTCTTCCCCAGCATATTTTTAATGCACACTACAAGGACTTTATTCCCATCTACGGTATGCAGAAGCTTTAACTGAGCAGGGCCATCCTGGTTAGCAGGTCCTCTCGTATTGACTAACCAGGCGGCTTTTGTAAATGAGTGTCTCAATGTTCAAAAGTTCTACCCCCCATTTCTCTCAGTGTAGTTTTTAGCAACCCATTGTACCACTCAATTTATGCAGAGGCTGGTGCATGATAGGGGATGCGATATACCCACTCAATGCCATGTTCTTTGGCCCAGGCGTCTATGAGGTTGTTTCGGAAATGTGTCCCATTATCTGACTCAATTCATTCTGAGGTGCCATGTCACCACAAGACTTGCTTCTCAAGGCCTAAAATGGTGTTCCGGGCAGTGGCATGGGGCACGGCATAAGTTTCCAACCATCTGGTGGCTGCTTCCACCATTGTAAGCACATAGTGTTTGCCGTGCTGAGTTTGTGGGAGTGTGATATAATCAATCTGCCAGGCCTCCCCATATTTATATTTTAACCATCGTCCTCCATACAAAGGGGTTTTAACCGTTTTGCTTGCTTGATCACAGCACATGTCTCCCATTCACCCCTCGGTCAGGAGCCCAAATATATGTTGCATCCCTTCTCTGATGGCCTGAGCCCAGCGAGCCATAAATTTTTCACCCTTATGTTACCAGTCCAGATCTACTTGAGCCACCTTAATCTTAGCAGCTTGATCCGCCTGTTGGTTGTTCTGATGTCCTTCAGTGGCCCGGCTCTTGGGTACATGAGCATCTACATGACATACTTTCACAACCAAGTTCTCTACCTGAGCAGCAATATCTTGCCATAATTCAACAGCCCAGATGGGTTTGCCTCTGCGCTGCCAGTTGCTCCATTTCCACTGCTGTAACCACCCCCACAGCGCATTTGCCACCATCCATGAGTCAGTATAGAGGTAGAACACTGGCCTTTCTCACTCAGTTATGTCTATGGCCAGCCAGATGGCTTTCACCTCTGCGAACTGACTTGATTCATCTTCTCCTTCAGCAGCTTCAGTGAGCCATCATGTGGGGCTCTACACAGATGCCTTCCACCTTTGATGCTTCCTTACAATGTGACAGGACCTGTCGGTAAACAGGGCATATCGCTTCTCATTATCCAGTTGTTTAATATATGTTGGGGCCTCTTGAGCATGCATCACCTCTTCCTCTGGAGCCATTCCAAAATCTTTGCTTTCTGGCAAATTTCTGATTGCTTCCATTATTCCTGGGTGGCTGGGGCTCCCTATTCGAGCCCGTTGTGTGATTAATGCAACCCATTTACTCCACGTGGCATCATTTGCATGGTGTGTAGAGGGGACACTCCCTTTGAACATCCAGCCCAGCACTGGCAGTCGGGGAGCCAGGAGGAGCTGTGCTTCAGTCCCGATCACCTCTAAAGCAGCTCGGACCCCTTCGTATGCTGCCAATATCTCCTTTTCGGTTGGAGTATAGCGGTCTTCTGATCCTCTGTATCCCCGACTCTAAAACCCCAGTGGTCGACCCCGAGTCTCCCCTGGTGCTTTCTGCCAGAGACTCCAGGTAGGGCCATTTTCCAGAAACCCACAGCACCTAAGAAATCTTGAATTTCCTTTTTGTTAGTTGGTGGGGACATAGCTGTTTTTTTATTAATCACCTCCATCGGAAACTGATTATATCCATTATGCCATTTTATTCCTGAATCTGCAGAAATGATTCTCCTGTAAGGTCCCTTGACCTTACGCAACTTTATGGCAAAACTGGCTCTCCGAAGGATTTAGATAATTTTCTCCCCTTTCTCGGAAAATTCTGCTATATTCCCCCATACTATAATTTCATCAATGGTGTTTCGGGGCTTCACCCTGTTCTAGTGCATTCTGGATCAGTCCATGGCAAATGGTGTTTCCACCCCTGGAGCAGTCAATTCCAGGTACATTGGGCACCCCTCCAGGTGAAAGCAAACTGTGGCCTGCACTATACTGCCATAGGGATTGAGAAGAACCTGTTAGTAATAGCAATCGAGGCATAACACTTGGCTGCCTTTGACTCTAGTTCGTACTGAAGTTCTAGGATGTCCGGCACCTCATCACTTGGTGGCGTGACTTCAGTCAGGCCACGATACTCTACTGTCAGTCTCACTTCCCCATTCGAATTTTGCACTGGCCATATTGAGCTGTTAAAGGGTGAGCAAGTCTTGCTGATGACTCCTTGGCTCTCTAGTTGACGAATCAGTTTATGGATAGGGATTACAGAGTCTCGATTGGTGCAATATTGCCGTCGGTGCACGGTTGTAGTAGCAATTGGCACCCGTTGTTCTTTGTTCCTCAGCAATCCCACAACAGAAGGATCCTCTGAGAGGCCAGGTAACACAGACAGCTGTTTAATTCCTTCTGTTTCCAAGGCAGCTATACCAAAAGCCCACCGATACCCTTTTGGGTCCTTAAAATACCCTCTCCTGAGATAATCTATGCCAAGAATACATGGAGTGTCTGGGCCAGTCACAATGGGGTGTTTTTCCCACTCTTTTTCACTTAGGCTCATCTTGGCCTCCAATACAGTCAACTGTTGAGACCCCCCTGTCACACCTGAATTACAAATGGGTTCTGCTCCTTTAAAATTTGATGGCTTTAGGGTGCATTGCGCACCAGTGCCCACTAAAGCCTTATACTGCTGGGGGTCAGATGTGCCAGGACATTGAATCCACATGGGCCAAGAAATTCGATTGTCCCTGTCCTCCGCCTGGCTGGAGGCAGGGCCCCTCTAATGTTGGTCATAATATCTGCTTTCAACATATGGGTTTCATTCTCATCTTGATCACTCACCTCTTGTGAATACAAATCAGAAGTTCTTCTCATAGGATCATGAGCAAAGTCAATCTTTTTGCTCTGTCTGGGCAACTGATTACTGGAAACGAGCAGCAGTTCTCCTGAAAGAACCCCATTTTGTAGTTGTTCTTCCTTTCAACTCACATACCAACTCTTCTATGAGGTAGGTAGGTTTTCCATCCGATTTTCTCATGTCTTCTCCATGGTCATGCAGGCGATGCCACAGGTTTCCCCGTGGTGTGTACTGGTTCTCTTGAGTAGGGAAATGCTCCTAGTAGCCGAGATCCTCTTTGAACTGCTGTAATTCTTGGGATAGTTTTTCCACAGCCGCGACAAGGGAGGAAGAGAGACTTTCTTCATATTGTCATAGTCGGTGAGCCAGTTCATCCACTGTTGGTCTCTTGGTCTTTCCAATCCATTACTACTACTGCATTGGCATACAACGATGGCGTGCTCCATAGAATCTTCCGCCACATTGGCCGGGTGCATTGGGCTTCATGTGGAACTGTGGGTAGCTGTGCATTATCTGGGTCATAGTAAACCATCTCCTGCACGGCTAGCTCCCTCAAGTATTGAATACCTTTCTCCATAGTGGTCCACTAACTTGTATGACGCATAACATCTCCCTTGAAGGGATACCTCTCCTTCAGGCTTGACAGGAGTTGCCTCCAGAGACTGAGGTTTTGTGTCCTTCTTTCAATTGCCTTGTCGATGCCCCCTTCCCTAGACAGGGATCCCAGCTGTCTGGCCTCCCTACCCTCTAATTCCACACTACCGGTTCTGCTAGTCCATCATTGGAGCAGCCAGGTAACAAGGTGCTCACTTGGATGGCAGCTGAAATCCTTTTGCATGTCTTGCAGCTCACTCAGGGACAGGGATTTGGTGATTGCCACCAGTTCTGCCTCCTCCTCCTGTTTTCATGATGGGCCTGGTTCATCGTCATCCTTTACAATGTGAGGGGATTTTTCTGTATATTTCTCTTTATGTATGGGAGCAACTGACACCATCACGGGTTGGTTCTCTGGTTCAGCTGCAGTGCCTGTCATCAATGTCAGATTACCTGAAATACCTGTTGCAAGAGTCGAGTCGGAGTTGCTGCAGGGCTTGTGGAGGGGGTTGTAGTGGCTGAAGTTTCTGTTGTGGATGTTGGAGCGGCTGCAGTGTCTGTCATTTTTTTACCAGATCCAGAGACATTCTCTTCCCTTTGCGGGTATTGAATAGTGTTTAATAGGACCCGATAGGCATGCACCGGACCCCAGCATGTTGCAGTGATCTGTGTCTCTCTGGAATTGCCAGGGTGGCAGCATACTTTTTCCAAATATTTTACTAGTTTTTCAGGATTCTGCACTTGTTCAGGGGTGAAGTTCCAAAACAATGGAGGTGCCCACTGTCCTAGGTACTTGCCCATGCTACTCCACACCCCCAGCCACTCATAATTCTCCAACCTTGGGGTAGATCTCCGGATGATACTCTTAAATAGCTCCTTAACCCTGAACAAAGCCTGAACCACATGCAGGAACACACTGGCTCCCAGCAGTAAGATGACCATGTTAGTCTCAACATTCCAAGGATATATGCAATTCCCAAAATTCTCAAACACAATTCTAAGTACTCCAATGGCCAATCCCAGCCCAGCACTCCAGCTGTACCCCCTCCCATCTCACATAAAATTAACTCTAACCCAGATGAAACCAGGACAGTCAGTACAACTGATCTTTCTAATTAAGCCTGGCTGCAAGGCCATAAGAACATTTTTCCCCTTTTCCCACTGTTTTCTTAGTTTGGTTCCAGCATGAAAAATAATAATTTCCTTAACTCCCATTTGGTATTGGATAGCCTCTGCCCCAAGTTAGCACTAGATTAACACTGTAAGAAGCAATAATAATTTTACAAGTGATCAGACTAATACAATCTGATTTCTCAGTCTTTTGTCTCATCCGTGTTTAATATTGGTGTCCAAGAAAGTGTCAGATTTTGAAAGCATCTTTCTCATACATAGCGTCACATAACTAAAAAAAACCCCACCTTGATAATGTGTAAGTCTACAGTGTAGGTACCTATATGTGCAAAACCAACTTCAGGCAGCCTTTGTATTCACTGAACAGATAGACAGCATAGACAGTGACATGAGAATACAATTTATTTTATCCCATAGGGAGCACATACATGTCCCGATCCAATGTCGGGGGAGGTTTCAATATTATCCCAAGAGCGAGATTAAGGCACAAATGAGGTCAAATGCCATACACCCAAAACGTTTTTTTTATTATTAAAGAAGTGAAGAGGGGTAGTGATAGGACAGAATGGAAGGAAAAGACAGAAATAAAGCAAGGATGCAGGATAGGGTCATGAGAATAGTCACCACCATGGATCCAGCGGCGTCCCGTTGGTCCTCAGTCTTCAGTTTTTCAGTGGTGGGTGCACAAGGATCTAGCTTCGGTGGTAGATGCACACTGAGCAAAGTTTTCTGTTGCCTTTTTAAGTTCATCGTATCGGCTGATTAGCATATGTGCCCACTTTTAGGTTTTTTTTCTCTGGTCCCACAGGTTTTGTTGCAACTGGCTTCTGGGCAGGAATGTTTGCCTCTTATCAGTTTATTAGCCATGCATGCATGGTGTCTGGCTTACACAATAGAGCCACAAATGGCTACGATGGGGCCAGCTCAGTACACATCTGCCCCTTTGAGGTTTATCTGAGTCCGACAATACAACTGCAAAGAAGTGGGGAGGTGCATCCTTCAAGACACTCCTGCTTCCCTGGGCGACATTCCCCAGACCAATCCACAGGCCGCAGCAGCTTGTCCTTGAGGTTTGCACAGACACAAGCAAGATTTGAGACAGTCATAGGACATTTCAGTCTCTCTCAATACATTACCTGAATCCTGTTGTAAATATTATATTTTCTACATATGAATTCCCTCCCTGGAGTGCAATGGGGTACAGGTCTGGTATCCAGACTTTACCTCCATCATGGCACTTCAAGTAACAGGGTTCTTTATGAAGGCACCTATATTATCAAACCTCTTCTGCTTTGAGTAATTTCTGCCAGGGTCCATATGACTGGGATTTAAGCATATGACATATGACTTAAGCATCGGCCATCACGACTAAGGTTGAGGTCACGGTAGGACATGTGGACAAAGCACCAGAACAGGATTCACATGGCTTGGTTCAGATTCCCAGTTCTGCCACACATTTCTTGTAGGACATGGGAAAAGGGTGAATCATTAATCATTTCAACGCCCATTTTATCAATACGCAAAATATAGACTATACTTCTTCCTTTCTCCCTCACTTCTCATATAAATTTAGATTAGCATTTCTCATAAGCAGAAACCATTTCTTCTACTGTTGCTAAACATCTAGCTATGAAAGTCAACTGGAAATGCCAGGCTGCAGCATTACAGGTGTATAGCAAACTTCAGACCTTTTTCAGGTAGTTGAATTGCCAGCTAGAGCTTCAATCTTCTTTCATGACACACGCACTGTCTGTGGGACAGAGAATGTATCCTGTTGTGCAGCTTCTCTCTAGCTTGGGTTTCATATCTATGTTAAGTCATTTGAAGATGAAGTTGCTTTTTAGTCTGGTGGGAAACAGAAACCAAACTTCATAGCAGTCTTTCGACTTGATGTGCTGGTGAAACTTATTAACTTAGGTTATGTTGCTAGAAGAATTACAAGTTGCAAGGAGGGCTCTGCTGTGAAAATACTCTTAGGTGGGCTGCCAAATTGCACTCTTTGATTGCACTGTCAGTCTAGTAAAACATCATAAAAACAAGGAGAGGTAAGTTTGGGTGCATAAAGCATTTGGTCTGTTTTAATATTTCAGGTTGATTTCTAGATAATGGGGAGACATTTTCAAACTACTACAGATCTCTGCATGCTGATTTGCTTCCATTTGCACTTTAAAAAGCTTCTATATGAATATGTAACAGCTTTCCAAGCTGAAAATGAGTGTGAGCCATTCTAAAAGTTCACAGGGAGTGTAATTTTTTTCTTCCCTTTCATTGTTTGCTAGTGTCAGTTCATCACCATGTTTATCATTCATCTGTAAAATTATATTAAAGTAGCATGAAGAATTGGAATTTAAAACTGTGCAATCCAGGAAATTCACAAGTGCTGTGATTTTTTCCTTGACTTAACTTCATCAGCTGGTAATCCTTCTTGGTACAATGTTTTGCCAACAGGCTGGAAACAGGACACATCTCTACCTACAGTGTGTTTTGTGATATGAAAACAAGAAGTATTAAGGGAAGAGATTAAGGCTAGAGCTGAAAGATATTGGGCACTGTAATATCATCAACCTTCTCACATGACAAAGGGTTGGATAAAGATGGTCAAGTTGCAAGGAAAAAGCTGGGTGCATTGATAATGGCAAAGACCACTGGTACCAAACCTCACAATTATTTTATGATATTCCAGCCTCCCAAATGAATTCATTCACTCATGACAAGCAGTTAGCTGGAGCTCTGAATGCTGCTGATGTTTCTGCCTTCCCAGGGAATGCTGGGACCTCTTCACTTTATGGTCCTATAGTTACCACACAATGGACTAAGTATGCCTAGCACTAACAAATGTGTTAGATTTCCCTTAATGTATATCATGATATCATTAATATTCTGGTTCCATTTGATCTCTTGGATGAAGGGGATCAGTGCAGTGAAGGGGAAGACAATTTTTTTCCCTCTTAACTTCATTGTTTCCAGAAAAATTTTTCCTTTCTGGTGTTACGTTGTGGAGTATCATGGTTTAAACTCAGCCGGCAGCCAAACACCACGCAGCTGGTCGCTCACCCTCCCCCCGCCTGGTGAATGGGGGAAGAGCTGGAGGAACACAAGGAAAAACTCATGGGTTGAGATAAAAAAACAGTTTAGTGATTGTAATAAGATGAAACAATAGCAATAATGGAAAGTACAAACGGGTAATGCACAATGTGACTGCTCACTACCCACCAACCGATACCCAGCCCGCTCCCGGCCAGTGATCCTGACAGAACAAAGATCCCACCATCATCACAGACTGGAAGTGAGAGACAACCCGCCTCCTTTATATACTGAGCATAACGTCACATGATATGGAATATTTCAATGGCCAATCCGGGCCCAGCACTCTGGCTGTGCCCCCTCCCAGCTCAAGAAAATTAACTCTATCCCAGCCGAAACCAGGACATGGAGGTATCACAAAGCAACACTGGAAGTGTTCTCTTTTTGTCCAGTACCCTACATGAAGGTACCCTGTTCTCAGCACAGCCTCATTCCTCATCCAGGGTCTGCAGATTCTTGCTGACATCCCGCAAATGGCAGCTTTGCTCTATTCTGGAGGGCAGTGGATACACAGAGAGGGAGAGGAAGAGAGAGAAGGGAAACATCATGAGGTTCATCCATGCGTTGCTGAGTAAAGAAGGCTTCCAGACAGTACCACTTCAGGTGGTGCAAGGTGAAGGAGGAGTAGGAGAGACCCTAGCAGAGGCATAACATGGTCACGTAATCAGAACAGGACTATGCAAAGTCATGCAGAGCAGGGCATAACACCAGTTTCAGGGACAATATTGTAGCACAATGTCCAATCAGAGCAGTGTCTAATCATTTTGAATTACAGCACTGCTGCAGTACAGATATATGTCACCTGGCTTACCCTGTCTCTGTTCCAACCCATCTCTTTGGGCAGGAACATTCTCATTGTTTATATGTTGTCATAGTCCCTAGCCCACTGTGGTTTTCACTTGGTTTAATCTAGGTGAAATTAAGAAATCTAGGTATTTAATAGTGTTATTAAAAATACAACAGTAATATGTATATGCACATAGTGAAACTGCTCAACCTTTCACAGAGAACATAATACTAGTCCCTTGAGACAGGCAGTCAGATTTCCCTCAGGGATAGCTCTTAAACTCTTCAGGATGAAAATAATAATAGTCAAATGATATAGTATAGACTGGACATTGTTAACATAGGTATACACAGTGAATAAAATTAATATAAAACTCAGGAGCCAAGTTAAATATTTGACAAAATGTCTGCTAGAGGAAAGGTCTGCCATAAAAATAACATGAATCAGGTGTTGGAAGTTCAGATTATTTCTGAACCTATTCTGGTCATTTCCTTACACATGGGAGATCATATGGTAAGTCAACAGTGATGTAAGAATTTGCAATACAGTTGCTTACAGAGGAGTTGCATATCCTTATGTGAGGGGCTGAATTTGGCCCTTGATTTTGAAAAATTGACTTGCAGCTAAATAAGCTCCAGAATTAGTAACACATTTTCAGATCACCATGACTCCTACATTGGAACAAGTTCAGTTGCCCCTGGAGGTGAGAATGTATGAAGTAAATTAAAGCAATCTTTTGCCATTATGCTAGTGCGCACATCTAGATTAATTGGTACCAGAAGGGCTTTGCTGTGAGGATGCTCTCATCAGGGCTGCAGTCCTAACTATAGCTGTTGCTATAGGGGTTTTTTCCTATAGGGGAAAAGAAAAGCTGTCAGAAAGGGGGTGCAATGGCACAAAAGGGGAAACACTCTTCAATACAGCTTAAATTAATGCTGAATAAAATAAGGAATAGGTTGCAGGAGGGAGAAGGCAATGTTAATCAGCATACTATAAGGCAGGGGACTGGAAACCCTCCGCTAGGATCTGTGCCTGTTTGTTTACAACAAACAAAATCTTCCCAGCTACTGTTACTGTAGCCATGGCAACAGTATTGAGGTTACATCTATCAACAAAGGGAGCAAAACAAAGATAAGGCTGGTGTTTAATAAAGATGAGCTGTGATAATTATACGCCAGGCAACAGAGGACTGCAAAACGAATAGCCTGTGCCCCCAACATACGTGACATTCCCTCTGCAGCAATAGAAATTGGATAAACTTGTGACACCAGTGTCACCATTTTCCTAATAGGTGGATGAAAGGTATTGAATATATTCCCACTCCCTTTAAATATTACACAGTGATGCAAACTCCTTGCCCACTTATTTATTCCATATATAAAGCATGATGGGTTGGGCACAACAGTGACATCTGAGGTTGTGTCAGAGAGCATAAGAGAAAAAAGGATTGCTGAGGCTCACAAGCATGATATATCCAAGTGGAAGAAATAATACATTAAAAAGAAACAGCATTTATACCACTTGGGATATACGCCAAATGCTACTGGCTTTTATCTGTGTATCTGTTCACTGTGTTCCCTTTACTTCCTTATACATTTTGCTATTATCATGAAATGTCCATGTGGTCCTTTGTGAAGAGGTCACATGTGATTCAGTTTCCTGGGAATTAAGTCAGCCTGGCTTCAGGATAAGAGTCTGAACAGTAGAAGTTTTCAGATGGCCCCTCCTTATTACATAGCTAGAGACATGCAGAAGAAGCTGTGCTCCAGAAATGGAAATGAGAGTAGGAGATGGAAGGCTGTATGATGGGTGACCTACGAAGTCTCTGCTCCAGCTAATTATATCTGATACGTTGATGGACCCTTTCTAATCTGAGAGAAGAACTCATAGGGAATGACTCTGAAGCTAAATTTCAGAAGGACATTTTGTCACAGGACGTTTGCTAGCCCATACAACAGGTGAAAAAACACAATTCAAATCATCTCAGTAAAAAAGAATGACCAGATTTTTTTCACACAGTGGTATTTGATGGAATTACTCCAGTTAAGTATGCCAAAAATCAGGTCTATCATTTGGCTACCTGGCCTCCAGGAAACTCTGAAGAAGGGCAAAAGTCCCTATTAGTCCCACGTCATATCTGACAGCCCCAAGCATATGTTCAGGAAGCCATAGGGTATACAAAATGTAATATATATATAGCCACCTATACTTAGAGAGCTGAATTGCTCTCTCAGCAACTATCAACTTGCTTTAGAAGTTACAGTAAGGGAATCATTTAAGATAGATTATATAAGATCACTTGACTTCAACCATCTAAAAGTTCGGAACTTAGTCTAGGAAGTTAGTTGTCTAGACTACCTAATTAGTAGCTACAGAGAGACCGGCACTTCCAAAAAAATGATTCATCACATCTAAAGATAGATGTCTAAGATGAGTCATTCTCTGGAGGTTTTCTGCTTAACAGAGAGAAAGACTAAATGACTAACTTAGAACTAGAAGATATCTCTTAGGTGGTGTTGAGGTTTGAACTCAGCCGGCAGCTAGATGCAACGTGGCTGGCCGTTCACCTTCCCCCTCCCCGGTGAAATAGGGGAGGGACAAAAAGAAGAGAATTCATAGGTTGAATAAAAAGAAAGAATTTACTAAATATAACAAGAGAACAACAGTAACAATAATGAGTCCAAAAAGAAACGGGTAAAATGCAGCAGTGCCTTACCGAGCACGGTGACCACCCCCACAGCAACACGTGACCGGACCGGAACCTGAAAACGTCGCACCACAGGGCGAACCCACGCTCACTTGTATCCCTGGGCATGACATCACATGGTATGAAATACTCCAATGACTGATCGGGACCTGGCCCTCTAGCTGTGCTTCCTCTCAACCCAGGGAAAGTTAACTCCATCCTGGTCGAAACCAGGACAGTCTCCACCCCTTATTCCATACCACTGACGTCATGCTCAGGTTCCAAATACATCCTAAGGAATCACCACCCCTTTTTCCCAGGTCTCACAGATATCATTCCCTCAGTCTATGGGCCATCCTTCCACAATGATTGATGAGTTCATTTAGTCTATAGATTCGGGTTCCATCTGCCATGACAGTCTATAAGACTGGAGGAATGAGGCGAAGTTGGCTCAGTCGATCGAGCAGGAGGCTTTGGATGTGGCATGGGAATGTTGCAAGGCACCAATTGCAATAACAGGGTTATTTGACAGGTCCATTCATTGGCTATTCTCACCTAAAATCAAATTTCCCTGAGGCACACATCGGACCTCTCCATCCTTCTGCATCACCCACCAAGTGCACCCAGGTCCTTGGGAAAAAGTAATCCCACGCATGGGTTTACCTTTACCCAATGCAGGAGTAACCCAGACGGCCTTCCCCAACATATTCCTAATGCACACTATGGGGGCTTTATCCCCATCAACGGTATGTAGGAGGTTTGATTGAGCAGGGCCAGCTTGCTTGGCAGATCCTCTTGTATTGACTAACCATGTGGCTTTTGCTAAATGCACGTCCCAGTGTTTAAAAGTTCCACTACCCATTGCTCTCAGTGTAGTTTTCAGAAATCCATTGTATCGCTCAATTTTCCCAGAGGCTGGTGCATGGTAGGGAATGTGATATATCCACTCAATGCCATGTTCTTTGGTGCAGGCATCTATGAGGTTGTTTTGGAAATGTGTCCCATCATCTGACTCAATTCTTTCTGGCGTGCCATGCCGCCATAAGACTTTCTCCTCAAGGCCTAAAATGGTGTTCCGAGCAGTGGCATGGGGCACGGCATAAGTTTCCAACCATCTGGTGGCTGCTTCCACCATTGTAAGCACATAGTGTTTGCCATGCCGAGTTTGTGGGAGCGTGATATAATCAATCTGCCAGGCCTCCCCATATTTATATTTTGACCATTGTCCTCCATACCAAATGGACTTTAACCGTTTGGCTTGCTTGATCATAGCACATGTCTCACATTCATGGATTACCTGTGCAATAGCATCCATGGTTAAGTCCACCCCTCGGTCACAAGCCCATCTATATATTGCACCTCTTCCCTGATGGCCCAAGGAGTCATGAGCCCAGTGAGCCAGAAATTGTTCACCCTTATGTTGCCAGTCCAGATCTACTTGAGCCACCTTAATCTTGTGTAGGAGTCTGGGCTGCGCTGGGAGAAAGTTAGTGCAGACAGAAGAATGCAAGGACGAAGACAAGGCCAGCAAAATAAGGCTGGCAAAAACACACAAGATAGCAGATAAGTGAGAAACACCTGTGGTCAGCAAAAGCACACAAGTCTGAGCAAAACAGGGTATGAGATAAGGGAGTTTTGGCAAGTTTTGGGCTTTACGTGCTAATTGCAATTAACCAATGCAAATGCTTGTAGAGGCGCGTGAACAGCACGTGCAGATAACCTGTAGCCTATTAGAAGATAGATGAGTGCGTGTACGGAACTTAGTAGAATATAAATGTAACGAGAAAAGGCATAATAAAAAAAAAATGGACGACCTGATCATCACATTGGTGTTGCGTCGTTTCTGTTCCCGCATGGAGAAATAAGGACCCCAGCTAATGGTGACCCCGACAAACTTGGCAGCCTGATCTGCCTGTTGGTTGTTCTGATGTTCTTCAGTGGCCCGGCTCTTGGGTACATGAGCGTCTACATGACATACTTTCACAACCAGATTCTCTACCTGAGCAGCAATATCTTGCCATAATTCAGCAGCCCAGATGGGTTTACCTCTGCGCTGCCAGTTGCTCCGCTTCCACTGCTGTAACCACCCCCACAGGGCATTTGCCACCATCCATGAGTCAGTATAGAGGTAGAGCACTGGCCACTTTTCTCGCTCAGCGATATCCAAGGCCAGCTGGATGGCTTTCACCTCTGCAAACTGACTTGATTCAACTTCTCCTTCAGCAGCTTCAGCAACCCATCGTGTGGGGCTCCATACAGCTGCTTTCCACCTTGCATGTTTCCCCACAATGTGACAGGACCTGTCGGTAAACAGGGCATATCACTTCTCATTATCCAGTAGTTTATTACATGGTGAGGCCTCTTCAGCACGTGCTACCTCTTCCTCTGGCGCCATTCCAAAATCTTTGCCTTCTGGCCAATTTGTAATCACTTCAATATTCCCGGACA
Source organism: Strix aluco (assembly GCF_031877795.1). NCBI lineage: Eukaryota > Metazoa > Chordata > Aves > Strigiformes > Strigidae > Strix > Strix aluco. The sequence goes on from NC_133970.1 coordinate 39,824,580, forward strand.
GCTGGAGCTCCCTATTCGAGTCCATTGTGTGATTAACAAACCAGTTCTAAAAAGAACGCTAGAAGAGTCATTGTAGTGGGTGACTCCATTCTGAGGAGTGTCAAAGGCCCCATATGCAGACCGGACCCCTTTCATAGGGAAGTCTGCTGCCTCCCTGGGGCCCACATCAAGGACCTCAAGGCAAAACTCCCCACTCTAGTGAGACCCAAGGACTACTACTCTCTCCTGGTTTTTCAGGTAGGTAGTGACGACATTACTAGGAGAAGTCCTAAAGCAATGAAGAGAGATTTCATGTCCTTGGGGAAAGTGATTAAGGGGTCGGGGGCACAAATTGTGTTCTCCTCCATCCCTTCAGTTGGGGGGATGGATGAAGAAGAATACCGGAGAACTCAACAGATGAACTTGTGGCTCCAAGACTGGTGTTACCGTCAGGGCTTTGGATTTTTCAATCATGGGTTGGTATATAGGGCACCAGACATTTTGGCATTAGATGGAATGCACCTGTCCCAGAAGGGAAAGAGGATCTTGGGGCAGGAGTTAGCTGGGCTCATTGACAGAGCTTTAAACTAGATCTGAAGGGGGAAGGGGGCAAAACATCAGCCCAGCTGAAGTGCATGTATACCAATGCACACAGCACGGGTAACAAACAGGAGGAGCTTGACGCCATGATGAAACAGGAAAATTATGATGTTGTGGCTATTACAGAAACATGGTGGGATGTTTCCCATAACTGGAGTGCGCCTGTTGATGGCTACAAGCTCTTTAGGAGGGACAGACAAGGAAGGAGAGGTGGTGGGGTGGTGCTGTATGTTAGGGACTGTTATGATTGCTTTGAGCACAAGTGTAGTGAAGACAGGGTGGAGTGTCTTTGCGTTAGAATCAGGGGGAAGGCCAACAGGGCAGATGTTGTAGTAGGAGTCTACTATAGGCCACCCACCCAGGACAGAGAGGTGGATGAAATATTCTGTAGGCATTTAGGAGAAATCTCACAATCGCTTGCCCTTGTTCTTGTGGGAGACTTTAACTTCCCAGACATCTGCTGGAAATACAACACAGCAGAGCGGGACCAGTCCCGGAGATTCCTGGAATGTGTGGGAGACAACTTCCTGACACAGCTGGTGAGAGAACCGACCAGAGAAGGTGCCCTGCTGGATCTCCTTTTTGTGAACAGAGAAGGACTGGTGGATGATGTGGTGGTTGGAGGCCGACTAGGGCACAGTGATCATGAAATCATAGAGTTCTCTATCCTTAGAGAGGCCAGGAGAGGGCTAAGCAGAACTGACATCCTGGACTTCAAAAGGGCTGACTTTGTCTTGTTTAGGCACCAGCTTGAAAGGATCCCTTGGGAGACAATCCTGAAGGGTATAGGGGTCCAGGAAGGCTGGGCACCCTTTAAGAAGGAAGTCTTAATGGCTCAGGAACAGGCAGTCCCCAGGTGCTGTAAGAGAAGCCGGCGACAGAGAAGACCCCCCTGGCTGAACAGGGAGCTTTGGCTGCAACTCAGGGAGAAAAGGAGAGTTTACAGCCTTTGGCAGAAGGGACCAGCCACTCACAGTGATTACAAAGAGGCTGTGAGGCTATGCAGGGTGGAAATCAGGAGGTCTAAAGCCCAGCTGGAAATTACCCTGGCTTCAGCAATCAAGGATAACAAGAAATGTTTCTATAAGGATGTCAGTAGTAAAAAAGAAAGACCAGGGAGAGTCTCCATCCCCTGCTAGATGCAGGAGGAAACATGGTAACAAGTGATGAGGAGAAGGCTGAAGTCCTTAATGCCTTCTTTGCCTCAGTCTTTAATAACAAGACTAGTTGTACTGAGGGAATCCAGCCTCCTCAGCCAGAGGACAGAGACTGGGAGAACGACCCCACCGCAATCCAGGAGACAGTCAGTGACCTACTGCATCACATAGACACACACAAGTCTATGGACCGGATGGGATACACCCGAGGGTGCTGAAGGAGCTGGCTGGGGTGCTCGCCAAGCCACTTTTCATCATTTACCATCAGTCCTGGCTGACCGGGGAGGTCCCGACAGATTGGAAACTGGCCAAAGTGACGCCCATCTATAAGAAGGGTCGGAAGGATGATCCAGGAAATTACAGGCCTGTCAGCTTGACGTCAGTGCCTGGGAAGCTGATAGAGCAGCTCATCCAGAATACCATCACACAACACATGCGGGACAACCAGATGATCAGGCCCAGTCAGCATGGGTTTATGAAAGTCAGGTCCTGCTTGACAAACCTGATCTCCTTCTATGACAGGGCAAGCTGCTTATCAGATGAGGGAAAGGCTGTGGATGTAGTTTACCTTGACTTTAGCAAGGCCTTTGACACCATTTCCCACAGCATTCTCCTGGCAAAACTGGGTGCTCGAGGCTTGGATGAGCGCACGCTTTGCTGGGTAAAAAACTGGCTGGATGGCCGGGCCCAAAGAGTTGTGGTGAATGGAGTTAAATCCAGTTGGCGGCCGGTCACGAGTGGTGTCCCCCATGGCTCGGTTTTGGGGCCACTCCTGTTTAACATCTTTATTGATGATCTAGACGAGGGGATCGAGTGCACCCTCAGTAAGTTTGCAGACGACACCAAGTTGGGTGGGAGTGTTGATCTGCTCGAGGGTAGAGAGGCTCTGCAGAGAGACCTGGACAGGCTGGAGCGATGGGCTAAGGCCAACTGGATGAGCTTCAATAAGGCCAAATGCCGGGTGCTGCACTTGGGCCACAACAACCCCCAGCAGCGCTTCAGGCTTGGGGAGGAGTGGCTGGAGAGCTGCCAGTCAGAGAGGGACCTGGGGGTGTTGATTGACAGCCAGCTAAACATGAGCCAGCAGTGTGCCCAGGTGGCCAAGAAGGCCAATGGCATCTGTGGTGGTGCAATCCTTAACACACCCCCCCCCCCCCCTCTTTGTTGGGCTGCTTGGTGCTAGGTGCGATTCCACCCACATCCCCCGAGCTATACACCAGTCTGTGGAGATAAGGACTGACAACGTTAACGAGCCTGGCTCCTGCCCCTCACGATTGCTCGAAAATGGTTAAAATGGCCCATCAACTCCTAAGGGCCTGGCACACCTGTGCCTGGGATGTGGTCAAATGGGAACAATAACAGAGTCGCACATTCATCAAATTCTTTTGTAAATGATGGAAGGCACCAGAAGGCATTTGACAAAAGTCAATTATCTTGGACCCTATAAATGGCGACCACCAGGGAGACCCTTTGAGCTCTCCTGGATTGCAGTGTGCCTGTGACCAGCATCTCCCCTGAGCTGGGACGCCTCTCAGGTACCAAAGCCTTAAGGTGTCGTCTGCTCCAGACGGAAGGCCAGGGCGAAGTCCCCCGCTCGAGTCTCAATTATCGCCCGTTGAGGAATGCCAAGGCATTGTGAGTATTTGCTCTAAACTCGAGAGGGAAAGTTTCTTTGAGCTAGCTTCTCTTTACTCTGTGTGTGTGTGTGTGTGTGTGTGGGTACGTACCCTTGTTTCTGTGTGTGTATGTCTGTTCTGTGTTCATTCTACTGAATCCAAACACCTTTGTTTCTGTATGTTTGTCCATTTTGTTATATGCATGCATGTATATATATATATAGGTACCGTTAAGTAAGTTAGTGTGAATCTTGTCATTTTAGAATCTGAATAAGTCGCTTTCCTTTCTTTTAGTATTTCTGAATTATTTTATAATAATAAATTGCTGTTAGTTATTAATAAACCTAGATTTCTTACTAAATATTGCCGTGTCAATACTTTCATCCGCGACAGCATCCTGGCTTGTATCAGAAATAGCGTGGCCAGCAGGGACAGGGAAGTGATCTTGCCCCTGTACTCGGCACTGGTGAGGCCGCACCTTGATAACTGTGTTTAGTTTTGGGCCCCTCACTACAAAAAAGGCTTTGAATTACTCAAGCGTGTACAGAGAAGGGTAACGAAGCTGGTGAAGGGTCTGGAGCACATGTCGTACGAGGAGCGGCTGAGGGAACTGGGGTTGTTTAGGCTGGAGAAGAGGAGGCTGAGGGGAGACCTCATCGCCCTCTACAACTACCTGAAAGGAGGTTGCAGAGGGCTGGGGATGAGTCTCTTCAACCAAGTAATAAGCGATAGGACAAGAGGGAATGGCCTCAAGTTGCGCCAGGGAAGGTTTAGACTAGATATTAGGAAGTATTTCTTTCCAGAACGGGTTGTTAGGTGTTGGAATGGGCCGCCCAGGGAGGTGGTGGAGTCCCCATCCCTGGAGGTGTTTAAGAGTATGGTAGACATAGCACTTAGGGATATGGTGTAGTTGGGATCTGTCAGTGTTAGGTTAACGGTTGGACTAGATGATCTTCAAGGTCTTTTCCAACCGAGATGATTCTGTGATTCTGTGTGTGATTCTGTGTATTGCGACCCATTTATTCCACGTGGCATCAGCTGCATGGTGTGTAGAGGGGACACTCCCTTTGAACATCCAGCCCAGCACTGGCAGTCGGGGTGCCAGGAGGAGTTCTGCTCCAGTCCCGATCACATCTGAAGCAGCTCGGACTGCTTCGTATGCTGCCAATATCTCCTTCTCAGTTGGAGTATAGCGGTCTGCTGATCCTCTCTATCCCCGACTCTAAAACTCCAGGGATCAACCCCGTGTGTCCCCTGGTGCTCTCTGACGGAAACTCCAGGTAGGGCCATTCTTCCCAGCTGCAGTGTAGAGCACATTTTTAACATCTTGTGTGGAATGGCTGGAAAACAACGGACATATTATGAGCGATCCAGACTGAAGAGCCTCAGTGTAACAACAAGCTGTCGCTGTGTTCAAGGACATAAGCAAGGCCAAGACAGACTGAGAGACTACATTCCTGGCCAAAAGATAAAGAAGTTGGACTGTTGAAAACAGGATGCCTACCTAGTGGGAGAGCAGCGCATGGACACCACACCGGGACCAATCATAGAGGGCAGAAGGGTGCGTGAACAAGTAGCTTTAGCCTATTAGCAATAAGATAGCGGTGCGTGAAGCTTGTGATAGAGTATAAACTGCTGTGTAGCCTTTAATAAAGGGGCATCAACTTGATCACATTGGTCGTCTAAGTTGTGTCCGAGACTTCCGCGCCAGCAAGTGGCGCCCAAACAGGGATGTGAAGGAGCCTTATTGAAACTATGTGGGACTTGAATACTGAGGAATCGGGACCCTCCCGTCGGTGCCCTCCCGAGCAAGAGAAGACGGCCCAGAGGGGGCAGAAGCAGCCGTAGCAGGCGCTGCCCCGGCGCCTGGGAAGACGCGCGCGCAATCGTCGGGAATCTCGCCCTGATCAGGTGAGCGGCTGGGGAGGAGATGGGGTCCACGATGGGTAAAGAAGAAGCGGCAGTGGTTAAGCTCCTCCAACATATACTCTCTAAGAGAGGAGTATCTTATGATGAGGGGAACCTGAGGAGGGTGCTGTTGTGGGCTCGGCAGCACGGACTAATCCCCTCAGCCTTTGAAGCAGCTACTTGGGAAAAGATCGGCGCGGCACTGTGGGACGACATTAGTTCAGGTTCTAAAGACAGTAGGAAACTCTCCACCGTGTGGAGATTGGTCCTAGACACTCTGACAGAACTGAAAGCGGAACGGCAGACCCCCGCCTCCGCTTTCGCTGCCTGGTCAGCAGAGGCCGAACGCGCTGGCGCTCAGGATTCCGCCACTGCTGGGACGTTCGCGGGATCCCTGTTCCCCAAGGCGGCTCCTAAAAGGAGGGACGGGGACGCTGCACGCGCAGCACCCGTGCGGCAGGGAAGGCAAGAGCAAAAGTCAACAGATTCACCACCGCTTGAGTCCCCCCCTCAAGCTCAAAGGACCAATCCCCGGAGTGCCCCGCCCCGCCCCGCTCCCGCCGCCCCCCGCCCGCCCCCTCGCCAGAGGAAGGCGCCGACCCAGCCCTGCCCCCCGTCCTCGCCCCCGTCACCCCGACCGGTGCAGGAACAATCTCGTGATGGTTTACAAGATCCACGCTTGCGAGAGCTAACGAGAAAACTAGAGCAACTTGAGATCCGAATGCAGCAAGCGGCTCAGCCTATTCCTCCGGCACCGCCGCCGCCCCCTCTTCCGATTAACCCCTTTTTTCCCGACACTGGGGGGGGCGGTCAGGGGGAAACGGTGGCGATCGGGCCGCTGCCATCGTCGGCTCAAATGGGAGGGGGGGCACTGGGAGGCGCGGGTGGTAATGGTAATCCGGCACATCGATGGCGGGGAGTTACTCGGGATGCGATAATTGAGGGGCAGTTTAACGAGCTGGGACCAATGGCGTTCCCGGTAACAGTAACCCCACAAGGCAAGGAGTGGGAGGCCTGAGACTGGAAAGTGATTAAGGAGGCCAAATTAGCCGTAACACAATATGGGTTAAAATCACCATATACTAATTCAGTAATTCAGCAGATTCTTACAGCACAATTATTCACTCCGTATGACGTGCGCATGATTATACAAACCTTACTAACAGCTTCCCAACAATTGCAATTTTTCCAACGTTGGCAAGTGGCCTGCGAGGCTGCGGCAGCCACACCCCGTCAGCAAGGAGATCCTCTACATGGGGTGCAAGCTCAGATGCTGATGGGCACAGGCCCTTTTGCCAACCCGGATTGGCAAGCAGGGTTTCAACCGGAAGTGTTAACGCTTAACCCAAGAATTAGCCCTAAAACCGGTTTTAGCTGTACATGATGAAAAGGCGGCACCAGCATTTACAGGAATAAGACAGGGACCCACGGAGCCCTGTCCAAAATTTATTGATAGACTACATGCTGCTATTAATGGTAATCCTGACGTAAATGATGAAATGAAAGTTAAATTTCTTGCTATGCTTGCTTATGATAATGCTAATGAGAAAACTAAGAAAGTCTTAAGTCTCTTACCCGCCGGCGGCCGAGCCCGGCACCGCGCTCTCGGCCCCCCCCACCCCCCCGCCAAAAGCGGCAGTTTTTACAGAAGCTACTGACACTGGAGTGCAGCGCCCCTTGTCTGCCAACACCACATATTCAATAAGCAATGGCTTTATATATTCTTAACAGTGTTTTGATGTTTGTAGTTGTTATAAATTGAGACCACAATGGACTATAATTCACTCTTTATTAATTATAGCAAGTAGAATATGAGCAAAGACAGCGCTGGACGGCAGGGGAGTCTGCGCTCCGCCAACTGCCGTGCTGAGTAGTTCAAATAGTCCCCTTTTTATACATCTTTACTTCCGTGCTCATGAGGTAGTGGAGGTACTCCGCGCATGCTTCAGTTGTTGTTAGGGGGGTCGTTTCCTGCCTCCTGGTATTTGTTGAGGCTGAAGTAAGAAGTCTTCCCTCTTTGTCTCATAGTTGATCTTTCACTCATATATCCTTATATGGGCTGTCTTGTCCTGTTTCTTGTCGCTTCCTGGAAATCTGGTGTTTATCTTGCATGAGCAGTATCTGGTTCAGTTTGTGTGAGCGATTACAGTTATCTTATCTCACACAGGCGGCGTCCAGTGGTTGTTTGCATGAGTGGTTTCTGTCGTCTAATTTTACATTGAGCTTAACATAAATCTTAATAAACAATACCTTAGTCCACAGTTTCTCACAATCCCCCCTTTTTCTTTTTATCCTATTGTTTATTAGGTGCTACTTTCATCTTCATTCTTGTAAACAATTTCTTTTTCACAATTTCGACATTTATTATAGCACTCACAATAATGATTTTCGCGTGGCATAATACATTCACAATAATTTTCATCTTCATTATTAGATACACTTTCATATTCTACTCTCGAGGTTAAAATAAGCAATTTAGCTGTGTCAAACCGTTCTTTAATAAAATGAAAAATATAGTGTAATATACAAGGCCCAAATATAAGTCCCAGGATCAACATAATAAGCGGTCCTGCTAAAGCCGACAACAAAGTGGTTAGCCAAGGTGAAACATTAAACCAGTTTTCATACCATGACCTGCCCGCTTCACGATCCTTTCTTTTATTATTTTGAAAAAGCTTCCTCTATCTGCTCCAGGTTCCCAATATCTAATTCCCCAGGTACGGCCAATTAACCATGTGTCATCTTCTGGTTGTTTAACTTCAATTTCTATTCTGTCGCATTCTGATGGAGATGATTTCACCCCCCTTACGGATCCCCAGACCCCGGAGCCGTCAGATCCATGTTGTGGTGGAATGCAACCTGGAGGTCCCCAAGTGATACTTATATATTTGTCTCCTTTTGTTGGCCAGTCTGAGGCTATTGTCTCGCAACCCCAATAACCGCAATAAAAATGGCCTGGATAGTTGCAATAACTCTTTCCAGGATTGGAAGCTGGACACACATAGAAGGCTTTGGAGTTGGCTTCCGTCGCCTCCCAGCCTCTCTGGATATCGACCGGAATCATTGAGACTAATTGGACAGTAAAATTCCAATTTCCCGGAGAGGTCTGATTTTGTATTAGTCTAGATTCCTGTAAGTTATATAGTTTCCAGAGCATTGGTTCATGGGGGTTTCCATTTGCTTGGGTTATTATCAATAACAAAACTAGCGGTACACCAGAAAAAAATGTGTCTGTCAATTTTGCCAATTTAAGTATATTTTTATCATCCCTGGGGAAGTTTGGCCATTGTTGCTTTTGTGTCCCATTGTTCTGATTTTTTTTCTCCACAGTTTGTTCCTCCTCTGCCTCGCCCGTCGACTCGGTTGCTTCGAGCCACGGGGTGTACCATCTTCTCGGCAGCAAGGGAATTCTTCAGGAGAACAGCTGTTTTGGGCTTTCTGCCTGTTTATATAGGCTTCCCACTTTACAGCTTTAACTAATGGGATGAGGCAAGGCACAGTTGGTACTTCCCTTCTTACACTTTATAGCCAAGATTTCAGTTACAAAGGGGATTGGTTCATTGGAATAGTAACAATAATATTGAGGGTTTATTCCTTTGGTAAAAATTTCCCACCACTCATAGGATTCTTAAATAATTTCTTGTTTAGACTCTAATTGCTTTGATTTTCACTCAGTGAGAGTTCTTTGGATTTTCCAACACTGTGTGCAAACCCCTATTGAAGGGTATCCACATTCACAGTGAGTCCACCATTTATCCTGGCATACCATACACTTGGAACAAGCAAACGGATAACAATTGCGGTTCAAATTATTACACTTAATTCGTATATCTAGAGTGTTTATATTAACATATTTTCTATATTCAATATTGTGTGGTTGCATGAGTTTAACAATTTCCTTTAGTACATTTTGTATGCTTCCATATATAATATACGAAGAGAGAAATAATTATTGCGAATATAAACAACAATACACACTTTATACCAAAAGGTAATGCGATTCGTTTCCTCAAGTAATAAGGCAGCAGCGACAATGATTTGTAAACAACTTGGCCAACCCCTGCTCACAGGATCCAACAGCTTCGATAAGTATGCCACCGGCTTCTTTTGTCCGGCCCATTCCTGAGTTAATACTCCGAATGCCGTTCCTTCATGTATGTTAACGAATAAATGGAATGGCCGCTTTAAATCTGGGAGGCTTAAAACCGGTGCTTGACTTAGCTCCCTTTTGAGATTAGCAAACTGCTCTTGATCCCGAGGGGTCCACTTGAGTATTTTGTCTTTAGACAATTGTTCATATAAAAATTTAACTTTAAAGCTGTAGTTCTCTATCCATTGTCTACAATACCCAAATAGCCCTAATGCCTGCCGAATTTGCTTCTTAGTGACAGGCATAGGTAATTCTAGAATTCCTTTAATGCGCTCTGGGTCCAATATTTTTTTTGCCATTAAACAAATAATGTCCCAAATATTTCACTTTTTCCTCCACAAATTGTAACTTTTCTTGTGATACCCGTAGTCCCTTTTGTGCAAGAAAGTTTAGGAGTCGAATGCTTTCTTTTCTTACATCCTCCTTATTGTTCCCTGCTATGAGCAGATCATCTACATACTGTAACAGCACGTTTCCCGTTTGTACCTGGTATTCTTTTAAGAGTTCTTCCAGGGCCTGTCCAAACAGATTAGGGGACTCAGTGAACCCTTGGGGGAGCACGGTCCATCTCAATTGCTGCCTTCGGCCTGTCTCTATGTCTTCCCATTCAAAGGCAAAATAATCACGGCATTCTTCTGCCAATGGACAGGCCCAAAAAGCATCTTTTAAATCAGCCACACTATACCAGGAGTTATGGGGTCCTAGCTTGCTTAACAGTGTGTATGGATTTGCTACTACAGGGAACCGGGTGATAGTTCTTTTGTTTATTTCCCTTAAGTCATGTACAAGCCGATATTTTCCATTTGGCTTCCTTACAGGCAAAATAGGAGTGTTAAAGGGTGACATACAAGGTTCTAAGATTCCTTGTGTTAACAATCGATCAATTTCTGGTTTTAATCCCCTCCGTCCTTCTAAGGATATAGGATATTGCTTTACCCTTACAGGTATGTGGGGTTCGGAAATTTGAATTTTAATCGGTGGGATTTTTAATTTACTTATTGTATCCGGAGAGTACCAGACATCGGGGTTGATTTGGTTTTGATCATCCATGGTCAAGGGATAAGCAGACACCGTTAGCTCTTGATTTTCTACTTTGATTTCTAATTGTAGTTCAACAATTAAATCCCGTCCCAACAGATTAAATTCTGCTTCAGGGACAAGCAAAAGTTCACCCATTCCAAATTTATTTTCAGTTTCGAATATCACATTTTTGATTTTGCTTACTTTAAAGGGTTCTCCTTTTGCCCCTATTACTTGTACTTTTTCAGGGGAAGCTTTACATCCCTCAGGTATTTGCCTAATAGTCGATTTCTCAGCCCCTGTGTCTACTAAAAAGGTGAACTCTTGTTTATGGGGACCTATTTTTAACTTTATCAAGGGCTCATGATGACTCCGGTCCCCTAAAATATAGAGCCCCTGACTCTCCTATTCTGCTTTCAATATTTCCTCATCTCTGATCCTTTCTCTGCAATTCTTCTTTATGTGTCCCTTCTTTCCACAGTAAAAACAACATCTCTGTTCCTTCTTTACTACTGCGTTCCCTTGTTTTATTCCAGCAGATCTGTGTTCACCAGTCCGCCCGTTGCGATCCTCTCTGACAGCTGCTACCATCATTTTTACTTGTCGCTTGCTGCTCTCTTCTTCCCGCCTTACGTAGACTTTCTGAGCTTCCCTCAATAATTCATCCAACCCTCTATTTTGCCAGTCTTCTAGCTTTTCAATCTTTTTTCTGATATCTTCCCATGATTTTGCTACAAACTGAGTTTTTAGGAGCGCTTGCCCTAAAGGGTCGTCTGGATTTACCCCAGAGTACAGTTGAAGGACTTTCCTCAGTCGTTCCAGCCACTCAGTAGGGCTCTCATCTTTCTTTTGCATTTCATTAAATGCTTTATTGATATTCTGGCCACGGGGTACTGCTTCTCTAATCCCCTGAATTACTATAGTTCTCAGATCTTGCATATGAGTTCTATGCACCGGATCCTGATTATCCCAGTTAGGTCTTTGGAGTGGCCATTTGATATCTGCTTGGGGTCCCTGGGCATGCTGAACATCCCACAGTCTCATTCCTGCTCATCTAATCATATCTCTTTCCTCGGTAGTAAATAATTGACCAAGGATAGATTGCATCTCATCTCAAGTATAAAGGTTTGGTCCCAAAAATTGATCTAATCTTTCTGCCACTCCAAGTGGGTCCTCAATCAAGTTTCCCATCTCGGTTCTTTTAAAATCTCGTAGGTCAGCCGAGTTTAGGGGTACAGAAATATATCCAATCATAGGCTGAGGTCCCCCCATGGGCATTTCCCTTAGAGGATACATCTGAGCTGCCCCTTTTTGACTTCTAGTCATGCGTCTAGGAGGAGGGGAAGACCCTTGTTCCGACTCCGGTGGGGGAGTGGGAGCTCTGGGGACCTCGGGAGGGGCTACGGGAGCAGGAGGAGGAATGTAAGGAGGGGGGGGTTAGAAGGGTTTCGTCTAACTCTTCCTGCTTTTTCTTTTGTTTAGTTTTTACTTCATTCAGTGGGTAAAGTTTAGCTCCCGGTCTTTTTATCCATACTTCCGCATACTGACTCTCCTCCGGGTTAAGGGGTTTTTTATTATTGACCCAGAGGTTTAATTGCTGTCTTACCCAATCTTCTTCTGACCCATAGACTGGCCAAAAGGTATTTTTAGAAATCTTCTTCCCTCCCCATATCTTAGTACAGTATTCTATAATTTTCTGCTTATCTTTCCCTAGGGTTCCAGGGAAATACCTCCAATTGTCTAAGACATATGCCAAAGGGGTATTCTTAGGTACAGTGTGTACCCTTCCCATGGGAGTCGAAGGCTTGCTGCCCTTCGCCCCCATCTTCTGGAATATCCACAAACATACACTCACTCACTCCCCTTGTTCCTGGCCCAATCCCTCGCGGGAGATGGGAAACGCAGTACTTAAGAGTCCACACTCGCTTGGTTCAGTATATCGAACCTCTCATTCATTATATTCCAGGAAACCCAGTCCCGCCCGAACGGCAAACCTGCGAGCAAATTCGCAATATACTTACGCGTCCTGCGTCTTCGTCCGGACTCCCGTGCACAGAATTTTTATGGGATTTTACCGGTTTTCTCCTTTGCTCACTATTCTAGAATTTAGGTTCGTCGGTAAGGTTGAGGTAGGCTGTCAGTCGCGGGGCCGCGGATTGCCGCGGGGCGCCTCCCCGGAGGACAGAAGCCCACCGTTCCTTATCCGAGTCACAGCACCAGGAATTGTTATAAATTGAGACCACAATGGACTATAATTCACTCTTTATTAATTATAGCAAGTAGAATATGAGCAAAGACAGCGCTGGACGGCAGGGGAGTCTGCGCTCCGCCAACTGCCGTGCTGAGTAGTTCAAATAGTCCCCTTTTTATACATCTTTACTTCCGTGCTCATGAGGTAGTGGAGGTACTCCGCGCATGCTTCAGTTGTTGTTAGGGGGGTCGTTTCCTGCCTCCTGGTATTTGTTGAGGCTGAAGTAAGAAGTCTTCCCTCTTTGTCTCATAGTTGATCTTTCACTCATATATCCTTATATGGGCTGTCTTGTCCTGTTTCTTGTCGCTTCCTGGAAATCTGGTGTTTATCTTGCATGAGCAGTATCTGGTTCAGTTTGTGTGAGCGATTACAGTTATCTTATCTCACACAGGTGGCGTCCAGTGGTTGTTTGCATGAGTGGTTTCTGTCGTCTAATTTTACATTGAGCTTAACATAAATCTTAATAAACAATACCTTAGTCCACAGTTTCTCACATAGTGTTTGTCATTTTATGTTGTGTGAGTAATAAGTGTAAGAGGCCTTTTTGTCTGACTGTTCTGCGGGTGTGAGACGCAGCCCAGCGGCAGCTGCGGAGTGCGGAGTTCTCTGACAGAGCGTCCTAGTGCCCGCTGGGTCATCGGTGCTGCCTGTTTGTTTGGGCTCAGTGTTTGAAGTGTCATAGGTGAAATATCTCCTCTAGCGGAGGCAGTAATTCTGTGTTAATTGTTATCTTGAATTTAGGTGCATACTCTGTGGGGAGAGTGCACCCTTGTACCATCTGCCTGAGGGGGGTATTGTCGGAATATCATCTACAACCTTACAGGGGTTGTTCATTTTACCAGGGGTCATAGATGGCGATTATGAAGGGGAAATCAGAATTATGGCCTGGACCCCTGTACCCCCGTGTTCAATAACAAAATGGTCAAAAATTGCTCAGCTTGTTTATCTTACTGCAGCTCCCCCTAATAGTATGCCGAGAAGCCGGGGTGACTCAGGATTTGGATCAGCAGGTACTCCTCAAATATTTTGGGCTCAGACAGTGACTCAAGGTCGACCTCTGGTAAAATGTGCCCTCACTAAAGCAGAAGAATCTGTTGAACTGACAGGCATTTTAGATAATGGTGTGGACGTAACCGTAATATCTGTGACCAGATTGGCTGTTAGCTCGGGTAACTCGAGTGCTTTTCGGGGTTGGTGGTCATGCTGCAACGTTTCAAAGCAAATATCTCATGCATGTAAGGACCCCAGAAAAGCGGGTAGCAAATATTCATCCATTTATATTAGAAACCCCTATTACATCATGGGGTCGTGACTATTTAGCTCGATGGGGAACTCGAATTCAATCAAATTTGTCTTAATGGCCACTGCAGCACAACCCACCCCTAAACCCACCCTGAAACTAACCTGGAAAACAGAATCACCTGTGTGGGTGGGTCAGTGGCCCTTGCCAATGGAACAGTTGTGCCACCTTAATGATTTAGTTCAGGAACAATTAAGTGCAGGACATCTCGTACCTACCACCAGTCCTTAGAACTCCTCGGTATTCGTTATTGTCCTGGTTTAGCTAGGATAGGGTTAAGTTTCCCCAGCAGCGGGGGGAAGCTCTAGCCGGGTTATTCATATACCATGCTGACATTACATCCTGGCACGATAGTACGGGAACAATTGGTGAGCGCGTGGGTTTGTGCAGCCTGGGTTTTGTATGTGCAGCCGGTCCTCTCACTGCTGTATCGGTAGATATCTTGCTCTGTTCATTGTTATTACTGTTATTGTTATTGTTATTGTTATTGTTTGTTGTGTCGCTGTTGCACTGTTGTATTAAACCTCTCCTTATCTCAGCCCCGGGGCTTTGTATTTCACTCCCTTTGTGGGGGAGGGGCAGCGGCTGCGTGGTCTCAGACCCCGGCAGGGATTAACCACCACAACTTTTGGCACCCAACGTGGGGCACGAGAGGGCTGAGATAAGGACAAAAGGAGAAGGTGTGTTAGAGCAATCTGTTAGGTGTAATTTTTCTGGTTTTATTTGTATTTGTTTGATAAGAAACGTTTGCAATGCTGGCCAACTTGCTTGCGTGGTGGGGCTGGATTAATCCTTATATCCATTGTGCATTCCCAGTGCTGATGTTTGTTTTCGGTGGAAAATGTGTCAAGGGTCTTGTTTTGCTGTACTGGCACTGTCTGCTTATAATGGGCTTGTATCACTGCTTGTGGGAGTGAACCGGTACCTGTTTGCTGCCTGGTCTTTTGTTTGGGGTCTCACCCCCTCTATGGGTGAGCCAGGGGAAGAGATCCTCTCGGTTTTTGAGAGTTTCAGCTATCCCTGGAGCATCCTGGCCACTGTGTTCGCAGCACAATGCTTTCTGAATATCTGCCAGATCTTGTTTTGGGCCATGCGGTACTTCTCCAATAATGGCACCACCCAGAAACCTTCCCCGAGGGCAGATAGGTATAAATGGCAAGGTGTGTGGGAAAAGATGGGCAAGTGCCTGAGTCAGTGGTCACCCCCAATGCTTTGGGATCTCACTCCTGAACAAATCCAGAGTCCTGATAAACTGGTGGAGTATTTGGAAAAGGTGTGCTGCCAATCTGACAAACCCCGGGAAACACAAATCCTTGCGATGTGCTGGGGGCTTGCCCATGCCTACCGTGTCATCTTTAACACTGTTCACTGCCCTCAAGGGGGAGAAGGGGCTGCAGGATCTGAAAGTGAGCCTGCTGGTACAGCAGCTGGGCCAGGGGGACAGGCAGTGCCAGTACCGGTCGCCCCGATACGGAAAACCAAATATACCAAAAAATCCCCTCGCAGTGCACAGGGTGATAATGAACCAGGCCCATCACAAAAGCAGGAGGAAGAGCCGGAGGTAACCATCCGATCTCTATCCCTCAGTGAGTTGTGAGATATGCGGAAGGATTTCGGCCTCCTTCCAGGCGAGCAAATTTGCACGAGGCTGCTCCGATGCTGGGATAGTGGAGCTTCTGGTTTGGAATTGGAGGGGAGAGAGGCCAAGCAGCTGGGACCTTTAGCCAAGCAGGCTGGTATTGACAAGGCAATAGGGAAACAGGT
Organism: Strix aluco; assembly: GCF_031877795.1. Lineage (NCBI taxonomy): Eukaryota > Metazoa > Chordata > Aves > Strigiformes > Strigidae > Strix > Strix aluco. The sequence goes on from NC_133970.1 coordinate 39,840,325, forward strand.
TCAAACCCTCAGCCTTTGGAGGCGACTCCTGCTCGGTGTGAGGGAGCACCCCTAGTGTTATTATTAATTGGGTTAACTTTCGGACCATGTATATTTAACAAGTTTGTGATGTGTTAAGGAGATTTGAAAAACAAACTTAGTTAAAAGAAAAGGGGGGAATTGTAATAAAACATATATGGTATTTGTTATTCAAATCGCAAGGGGAAAAAGAAGTTGTAGTCAGGATGTTGTGGCCGAACAGTTTTGTAATTCTCTTATGTAAATAAGAAATAAGATATATGTATATAGTTTCTATTGTTAAAATCAGTTGTTAGAAGGGAGCTAAAATGGCCCCCATCTTCAAGCCACTACAAAAACACTTGTGCTGAGTCATCCCCCCTTCTGTGACGGAAACCTGAGAAAAGCCCTCGAAAACAGGAGAAAAGCCCGGGAAACTTGTTTACACCTTTGCAGACCCCTCAGGGTACGCCCATCATGAATATGGATGAAGCCTACACTATAAAGGGACTCAGTTCTGTCCTGTAAGGTGTGTGTCTTGGTAGAGCAGAGACTCCCGGCACACCCAGCGCTGTTTTGCTCACTCGCCGCTTGCTAATAAAATTTTATTCATCACTAAAAATTGAGAAGTGGTTATTTCCCACTAAATTACAATTAATCAATAACAGACACCACACCGGGACCAATCATAGAGGGCAGAAGGGCGCGTGAACAAGTAGCTTTAGCCTATTAGCAATAAGATAGCGGAGCGTGAAGCTTGTGATAGTGTATAAATTGCTGTGTAGCCTTTAATAAAGTGGCATCAACTTGATCACATTGGTTGTCTAAGTTGTGTCCGAGACTTCCGCGTCAGCAATCTTGCCCTGTCCGAACTGGCCTGAGGGCTACTGCGTGAACTATTTCCTGCTTAATTTGTTCAAAAGCCTGTCGCTGCTCCGGGCCCCATACAAAATAATTCTTTTTCCGAGTCACTTGATAGAGAGGGTTGACAATCTGACTGTAATTTGGAATGCGAAGTCTCCAGAAACCCACAACACCCAAGAAAGCTTGCGTCTCCTTTTTGTTAGTCAGTGGGGACATAGCTGTTATTTTATTTATCACCTCCATCAGAATCTGATGATTTCCATCTTGCCATTTTACTCCTAAAAACTGGATCTCTTGTGCAGGTCCCTTGTGTGGTGGTGCAATTCTTACCCCCCCCCCCCGCCCCCTCTTTGTTGGGCTGCTTGGTGCTAGGTGCGATTCCACCCACATCCCCCGAGCTATACACCAACCTGTGGAGATAAGGACTGACAATGTTAACGAGCCTGGCTCGACCCTATAATGTTAACGACCCTATAAATGGCGACCACCAGGGAGACCCTTTGAGCTCTCCTGGATTGCAGTGTGCCTGTGACCAGCATCTCCCCTGAGCTGGGACGCCTCTCAGGTACCAAAGCCTTAAGGTGTCGTCTGCTCCAGACGGAAGGCCAGGGCGAAGTCCCCCGCTCGAGTCTCAATTATCGCCCGTTGAGGAATGCCAAGGCATTGTGAGTATTTGCTCTAAACTCGAGAGGGAAATTTTCCTTTGAGCTAGCTTCTCTTTACTCTGTGTGTGTGTGTGTGTGTGTGTGGGTACGTACCCTTGTTTCTGTGTGTGTATGTCTGTTCTGTGTTCATTCTACTGAATCCAAACACCTTTGTTTCTGTATGTTTGTCCGTTTTGTGTATGTGCATGCATGTGTATATATATATATAGGTACCGTTAAGTAAGTTAGTGTGAATCTTGTCATTTTAGAATCTGAATAAGTCGCTTTTCTTTCTTTTAGTATTTCTGTTATTATTTTATAATAATAAATTGCTGTTAGTTATTAATGTTATAAGTAGATTTCTCAAATTGATGTGAGTCAGAGCCAATCAAAATTTCAATTGTTTATTTAGCAAGCGGCAACAAGCAAAACAGCACTGGGCGGCCGGGGAGTCCTTGCTCCACCAACGGCGCGCACTCACTTCCCAAGGGTCCGTCTTTTTTATATCCTCCGCCTTCCGGTATCGGGTCTCTCTGAGGGGCGTACTCTGCGTCTGCGCACTTTGCAGCTAGGGGGTCGCTCCATCCGGGTCTTCCTCGCGTCACCAACTCCTTGTATTTCCTGCTTTCCTGAGAGTGGCTCACAAAGCTTTTGTTTATATCTTACAGAATATAGACACTACCCCCTTTTTTCTTCTTCTTCTCCCCTTTGTCTTTCTCCCCTTTGTCCTTCTTCCCTTTCTCCCTCTTTTCAGTCTTTTGCATAGTAGGAGTCCTTGCTTCAGCATTTCAACTTAGATAAGCACTTGCAGTCAGTTAGTCGTTACACAGTGTAATAGTTAAGATTAAGCTTAGGCCTACATAGTTTATGGAATAACATGTCACGAGCTCCCAGTATCTTTAATGGAATTTGATGAACAAACAGTTTACTGTCTATCACAATTAATAAACCTAGACTTCTTACTAAATATTACTGTGTCAATACTTCCATCCGCGACACCTTGACTTTACTACGCTTTATGGCAAAACCAGCTCTCAGAAGGTATTGAATTGTTTTCTCCCCTTTCTCAAAAAATTCTTCTGCTGTATTACCCCATATAATGATGTCATCAATGTACTGTAAATATTCTGGGGCTTCACACTGTTCCAGTGCATTCTGGATCAGTCCATGGCAAATGGTGGGGCTGTGTTTCCACCCCTGGGGCAGTCGATTCCAGGTGTATTGGACACCCCTCCAGGTAAAAGCAAACTGGCCTGCATTCTGCTGCCATAGGGATGGAGAAAAATGCGTTGGCAATATCAATCGTGGTGTACCACTTGGCTGCCTTTGACTCTAGTTCATACTGAAGCTCTAGCATGTCTGGCACGGCAGCACTCAGCGGTGGCATGACTTCATTCAGGCTACGATAGGCTACTGTCAATCTGCACTCTCCATTAGACTTTCACACTGGCCATATGGGGCTGTTAAAAGGGGAGCAAGTCTTGCTGATGACTCCTTGGCTCTCTAGTTGATGAATCAGTTTATGGATAGGGATTACAGAGTCTCGATTGGTGCAATATTGCCGTCAGTGCACTGTTGTAGTGGCAATTGGCACCCGTTGTTCTTTGTTCCTCAGCAATCCCACAACAGAAGGATCCTCTGAGAGGCCAGGTAACACAGACAGCTGTTTAATTCCTTCTGTTTCCAAGGCAGCTATACCAAAAGCCCACCGATACCCTTTTGGGTCCTTAAAATACCCTCTCCTGAGATAATCTATGCCAAGAATACATGGAGTGTCTGGGCCAGTCACAATGGGGTGTTTTTCCCACTCTTTTTCACTTAGGCTCATCTTGGCCTCCAATACAGTCAACTGTTGAGACCCCCCTGTCACACCTGAATTACAAATGGGTTCTGCTCCTTTAAAATTTGATGGCTTTAGGGTGCATTGCGCACCAGTGCCCACTAAAGCCTTATACTGCTGGGGGTCAGATGTGCCAGGACATTGAATCCACATGGGCCAAGAAATTCGATTGTCCCTGTCCTCCGCCTGGCTGGAGGCAGGGCCCCTCTAATGTTGGTCATAATACCCACAAATGACAAATGGGTTGGTGTGGTGTGCACGGGTTTCAGCCTCATCTTGATCACTCACTTCTTGTGAATACAAGTCAGAAGTTCTTCTCATAGGATCATGAGCAAAGTCTACCTTTCTGCTCTGTTTGGGCACTTGATTACTGGAAACTGGAGCAGCATTTCTCCTACAAGAACCCTGTTTTGTACTTGTTCTTCCTTCCAGCTCACATACCGGCTCTTCTAGGAGGTAAGTAGGTTTTCCATCCCATTTCTTCATGTCTTCTCCATAGTCATGCAGGCGATGTCACAGCTTCCCCCGTGGTGTGTACCGGTTCTCTCAAGTAGAGAAACGACTGCTCCTAATAACTGAGATTCTAGTCCGTGCAGGTGGGGAGTAGGATATGTTCTCTTTAAATTGCTGGAAATCTTGAAATAATTTGTCCACAGCCGCGATGATGGGGGAAGAGAGACTTTCTTCATATTGTCGTAGTCGGCGAGCCAGTTTATTCACTGTTGGTCCCTCTTTGTTTTTCCAGTCCATTACTGCTAATGCACTGGCATATGATGAGGGTGTACTCCGTACAAAATTCCTCCACATGGGCCGGGTGCATTGGACTTCATCTGGATCTGTGGGTAGCTGTGCATTATCTGGGTCATAGTAAACTACCTCCTGCACAGCTAGCTCCCTCAAGTATTGAATGCCTCTTTCCATAGTGTTGCTGTTGAGACGGACACGACAAACACCGAATTGTGTAAAAATGGCTACTTTATTGTTCTAACAAGCCTTTTTATAACTTTATTAAGAGTATGTGTCCATATATGATTGGTTTAATTAGAGACTAACAGTTCATGATTGGATGACCTCTTCTCTGTTGCAACCTCGATAACCTTCCTTTCCTTGCGGTCAGGCAGTTCCAGTCTGGTAGTTCCTTACTCTTGTTTACTCAGCTCTTCTCGGGACTTTCAAGCCTCTTAACGGTACATGGTTATCTGCTCAAGGTCAATATCAAACTTACACTCTGATCTCTTGGACCAGCCGAGGTCTCCCATAATTCCCCCTTTTTGTATTTGTGCTACAAAAATTGCCTGTGCCATCTGCTACAAGGCCCTTTGTAACAGAGACAAAAGACATGGCAACATTAACAACACAACTACAGTGATGAACAAAACCAACAATCCAGTTTTTATCAAAGATAACAACCACCCTGACAGGCCCCATCCTTTAAACAAGTTATTCAACCAATCCCATCCATCATTTGCCTGTAACTTCTTCACTCCTTCTTTCAGAAGCTGGATACTTTTATGTATTGATTCCGAGTGATCTGACAAATTCATACAACACATTCCCTCAAAGTCTTCACAACCATGTCCTTGGGCTAATAACAGAAAATCTATTGCGGCTCTATTTTGTAATGTAGCATGCCTAACACTATCAACATCAGTCAACAAGCCATAACAGGCCGAATGCAACGGGCAGGGTACCAACGCGGCCCATATTCTGTGGAGACACAAGCATAACCCCTGCCCCAGGTGATCAGGTTAAAAGGCTGAGACCATTGCCCCGTCTGTAAATCCTTAACACGCATCATGGCAGTTCCCCGTACCTCCTGAGTTGAAGAAAAAGAGGCAAAATGTCTCCCAATGGGAGGGACCAACCCTTGCTCGGGCATGGTTAAAAAGTTTAATACATAAATGGCCTTTGCCAACCGGGCCTCTGGGGGCTCCCCTTCCATTCCCCCTTTTTGTTTTTGAAGCAGGCGTTTTAGGGTACCATGGGCACGTTCAACAATGGCCTGTCCCGTAGGGGAATGTGGGATGCCAGTAATATGTTGAATCCCCCATCTATGTAGAAATTCCCGAACCGGTCTGGAGACATATGCATGTCTGTTGTTGGTTTTTACTGTTTCAGGGACACACAAAACAGAAAACGCCTTTTCCCAGTGTCGAATGGCATCTCTGGCTTTTTCCCCTGCATGTGCAGAGGCAAACATTGCATGTGAAAAAGTATCAATGGAAACATGTACATACTTCAACCTTCCAAATTCTGCAATGTGTGTAACGTCTGTTTGCCAGATTTGCAATGCTTGTAACCCTCTGGGGTTGACCCCATAAGAATACGGCACTTGCTGTCCCCGACAATCAGGACATGATGCTACAATGGCTCTTGCCTCTGTAGCTGTAAGATGAAACTGTCTTTGTAATGCTCTGGCACCTTGATGAAAAAATTGATGTGATGATTGGGCTTGTTGCAGAGTATTTGGCACCACGGCTATAGACACAAGCCTGTCAGCCCGTGCATTGCCTTCTGCTAAAAATCCTGGTAGGGTACTGTGACTACGAATGTGCAACACATAATAGGGATTCTCACGTTTTTGGATCAATTCCCACAAGAATCATAACAAATTAAACAATTTTTCATTGTCCACCTGTTTGGTGATTGCTTTTTCTAACTGCTGAACCAATCCTGCAACATAAGCAGAATCTGTAACCAAATTAAAAGGTTCTGTAAATCTGTGGAAGGCCTCGGTTACCGCTCTAAGTTCTACAATCTGCGGCGACCCTTGCTGTTCTGTGACAATATTGTGCCACTCACCATTCACAAACCTTTCCTGCTTTTCCTGATCCATCTGGAAACACAGTTAACCCCTCCACTGGCTTCCTGGAATGTAGCCATTTGTTCCCAGTCGAAATTTCACGCACCAGTTTCAACACTGGGTGGCTGGGGAGGTGGTATTTTATTTGTCCTTGAAAATCTGCCAATGCGGATTGTAGTACCATGTTATTTGCTAGGCACCACTCAAAATATTCAGCTTGAATTGGAATAACAGTGGTTGCTGGATCCCGTCCCACAAGTTCAAGGCAACGGGTCCGTGTTTTAATTATCAAGTGAGCCAACAATTCAAAAATACCAGGTGCTGTCTTTTTGAATCAATAGGGTAAAAACGTCCATTCCAGCACATGTAAAGGATCCGCCCAGGTTTCATTCCATTGACAAAGTAATGCATACGGAATCGTGTGATCTGTTAAAAGAAAAACTTGCACAACTTCTGTTAGTTCCAGGCGATAAACATAGTTGTTCTGTACTGCTTTTTCTACCTCATCGAGTACCTGATGTGCTTCCTTGGTTAACCGTCTCGGTGCACAAATATCAGAATCCCCTTTCAATAATTCCATTTGGAGGCTCAATTGAGAAGATGTCAATCCTAAATAGGGCCTGACCCAATTAATTGCTCCCAATAGCTTTTGGATGTCATTGAGATTTTTTACTTCCCTATTCAGCGTTACTGGCTGTGGAGCTACAGTCTGATCCAATATTTTTGCACCTAGGTATAACCAAGGACTTGTACATTGAACCTTTTCTGGAGCCACAACCAACCCATATTGTTTAAGATGACATAATGTTGATCATTCCATGTCATCCAACTGGGTCGGGTCAGATACTGCAAGAAGAATATCATCCATATAGTGATAACAATAAGAATCAGGGTATTGTTCTCCCAGGCCTGAGAGTGCCTGAGCTACAAACCATTGACAAATTGTGGGAGAATTTTTCATGCCTTGAGGTAACACTTTCCACTGATAGCGTTTCATGGGCTCTGTGTGGTTGATGACAGGAACCGAAAAAGGAAATTTGTTTTTATCTTTTTCTGCTAATGGAATGGTAAAAAAACCCCAGTCTTTCAATCCACAATTAAGATATTCTGCCCTGCTGGGATCATAGTAGGTGACGGTAGTCCTGGTTGCAATGTGCCCATACTAGCCATAACAGCACTGATTTGTCGTAAATCATATAACAATCGCCATTTTCCTGATTTCTTTTTTATTACAAACACAGGTGTATTCCAGGGACTGTGAGAGGGTTCAATATGACCAGCCTGTAGTTGTTCCTTTACCAAGCTCTGGAGGGCGTCTAACTTCTCTGGGTTGAGGGGCCACTGATTTACCCAAATAGGTGTATCAGCCACGTTAAAGCCAGGGTAGGTTGTCGCACACCCTCAAGCACAGTGGCCCCTGTTAAAAATCCGTTGTAATCCTCACACCCCATGCTCCCAGGACATCTCTTCCCCATAAATTCAGAGGAGCAGCACTAACATATGGTTGTACTGTGGCAACCTGTCCTTTAGGATTCCAAATTGTTACAGGTTTAGCTGCCATTAAGCTTTGGGTCACGCCTCCCAGCCCCAATACCCCGGTGTCCATCGTAACAATGGGCCAACTCTGAGGCCAATGGAGTTGGGAGACTATGGTAACATCAGTCCCTGTGTCTAATAGCCCAGATACCTTCACCTGTGAGGGCTGGTGCCATCCATCGCGAGGATGCAAGTCATTTGAGGCCATTTGTCTGAGATGTTTTGTGTCCACATGACTTGAGGGACGCCAGTAGATCCAAATCCACCATCTCCACGCTCTGTTGGATGTGACCTGGGAACACAACTCTTAAAAGGGACAAGCTGAGCAATACGAGTATCTTTTGGAATTGTCAAGGGTGGCGTTGGAGTAGAAACCATAGCACTTATCTGTCCAGTACAATCAGCATCAATAACACCAACATGTACATTGATACCTTGTAAGGTACCACGTGAACGTCCTATTAACAATGCACTCAGACCTCTGCCAATTGGTCCATGTGCTGCAAGGGGCACCTTTTGCACAGAATGCGAAGATATAGTTACTTGCTTGGCGGTGGATACATCCATTCCTGCTGCCCCCATGGTTTGTCCTGCGAGTTGTTCGCAGAGGATAGGTTTGCTGGAAATTGCTGGCGCATTGAAGGGAATACTTGTGTCGGCGCGCGTCCTTTTGTGCTTGACTTCCCATTTCGCAACAATAGTTGTCCATTAATATGGTATTTAGATTTACACTGTTTCACGAAATGTTCTGAGAGGCAAGTTTTCTTCTCTCCCATCCCTAAATGAAACCTGGAGGGACTGTCCAGAGTCAAACCTGGCACAGGAGTCTTGTGATGTTTCAAGTTATCCTCATTTTGTGTTATTCTGATAGAACCATGTAATGAAATTTCTGATTGTACCATAAGTATTATTTTGGTTTGGTGCATTTTTATTAATTTACTTTTTTTTTTTTTTTGGCCTGTAGGCTACTCTGCAGAGTAATATAAAGTAATTCCAGCCCATGATTTTGGTCAGGTCTACCTGTGAATGAGAAAGTCTGCTGAACATAATAAATGAAAATGGGAGAGTTACCAGTTATGAAACTGGTACCCAAGTCCCCCTCACAAGACACATGGTAGTCCAGCTAAGAGTGCTATGATCATTTAATTATACTCTACCAGTGTAGTGATTCACCCAAGATGAGGGAAGCACCATTTTTTGATTCCAGAGCAAAAGAAGTTTAAATAAGTGCAGAGAGAGAACTGATTTCTCAGCAGTTCAGGAAACCAATAGTCCCCTCTCCCCTGAATTTCACTTCTCCAAAAGCGAGGGATTAGCAGAAAGTTCCTGAGACAGGAAGAGTGGAGCCAGAAGGGAGGTGTGAAAAGAGAGCTGGATTTACTTCTGTTCTCA